>NC_142607.1:19186976-19536976 GCF_041222555.1 Hakea prostrata | reverse complement strand
AGTGCCCCCCGTGGGTGCCTTAGGCTAGGCCATAGAGCAAGTTGCACTGCTGGGGGCACTCTGTACCTCGTGGGGCTAGGGGTGGCTCGTGGTTGCCTTAGGCTACGGCGCCCCGATGCATATCATATCACGCACCAGACGGGCCACTGTGCCTCGTGCGTGTGCCTTGGGCTACCGTGCACCCGCCGCTCTGGCCGTCGTGCATTGCTGCATGGGGGGGGTGCCTTGCCTTGGGCCACTTGGGCCACCAAGCAAGCAAGCACTAACACATGTGCCACCGAGGGTGTTGTGGTTCTTAGGTTAGGTTACTTACTTGGGGACTTGGGGAGTTGTGGAGTCCCTTGAGCATCGTCATCATCCAAGAATAAAGACAAATTTGGGGGAGGTAGGTGGGGCGGACGGGCAGCCTCCGGGGGCCTTACAATAAAGATGGAATGGAATTGGAGGGAGGGGGGTCTGGTGGGGGAGCAGAGAAAATATTGCATTTCGTTAGGTGTGTGTGTTTGCAGAGGCGCCCGCATACATGCAGCACCTGACAAGCTTGCTCGTCGGCGTGTGCACCGCGACGCGGGCGCCCATGCAACCCATGCGCATGGCGATGCAGGCGCGCCTGCGACCATGCGCACTGCGATGTGAGCGTGCCCACATCGCCACCCAACCATGATAAGGGACATGCAATCGAGCCAACATTACCTACATGGGACTTGGTAGCCAAACTCTCCAGGGCGCGCACGGCTGGACCGGTGCATGCACGTTGGTGCACATGGCTGCCCAGCCGCACGCACTGTGTTGCACAACGCTGGGCAGCCGTGTGCCCCGTGGCACGCATGGCTGGGCCGTTGCGCGCACCGTGGTGTGCATTGCTGGGCCGTTGCGCGCAACGTGGTGCACAAGGCTGGGCCACCGCGCGCACCACGGCCCAAGTCGCCGCACCGTTGATGCCTCTCGATGGGACAAAAGGGACGTCGGGGGATTTTTTCATGTGTCAAGGCTCTTCCAAGCGTGCACAAGCTGCCCACGAACGCAGCAAACCCATGTCTTGGTTGGCCGTCTCTGCTCCCCCCACCAAGGGAGACCCCCCTCTCAAGGTAGTCGTAAGCATTTCCCACTTTTCCAGAAGGAGACATGACTCACCAAAAAAACAATATTGGACCATATCTTGAGTTCCCCATATCATCTTCGCATGAAACTTGGTGGAAAATTAGAGAAAATTCCAAGGAACATTTTAAAAAAAGAATCATAATTTTCTTACATATATTTTATTTTTTATTATTTTTTTAGTATTTAAAATTAAAAAAAATATGAAAAATCCTTCTTATTGAATTTTTTGGCAAAAAAAATTTTATATGGATTAGGAAAGTACATAGATTGGTGTGGAAAGAGGAGTGACCATTTAGATAATATTTGGTATTTTGAATAAATATTTTTTCTAAAATACCGTTAAAAATTCATCGATCACCCATAGTGCATCTTTTAGGTGCCCAAAATTGGTAGAAGAACATGTATGTATGCCACACAAGTGGTTCCAAGGACTCCTAGAAGAAAAGAGACCTTTTGCACATATGGATTTGAAGATTCATGTACCATTGTGCGGGTATGGCATGACATGTGCAGCAGTTGGCACACACATGTGCACCATGGGTCAGCCCAAAGGCTTGGATGGGCAGCAGAGTAACCTCATTTGTGCACAGGGTGTGCATGCCAGCATTGCACACGTGGTCGGGAAGCATGGAGGGTGCCTCCGCGGGCGCTGGCTGTAGACTCCCCAGACTCCGCGCGCACTGGCACCAGACTCCGCGCGCGCTGGTATCATACTCCGCGAGCGATGGCACCAGACTCCGCGCGCGCTGACTGTAGACACCGCGCGTGATGGAACCAGCCTCCGCGCGCGCTGATTATAGACTCCGCGCGCGCTGGCACCATACTCCGCGCGCGGCTATAGACTCCGCGCGCGGTGCCTTGGGGGTGCCTTAGGTAAACATTATGACGTTGCCCCCTCCTCCCCACCAGTTGGTCCTCCCCACCACTTGACCACTTGACCACTTGACCACTTGGTTTGGGCGTGCCTTGGGGTGGCTGGGTACGTAGACCATGGCACCATGGCACCAGGGCCGTAGAGGTGTCGTCCTGGGGGGTGTAACACTCACTGGTCTATATCGTGCCACCGTCACTGGGGCCAGAAGTGCCCCCCGTGGGTGCCTTAGGCTAGGCCATAGAGCAAGTTGCACTGCTGGGGGCACTCTGTACCTCGTGGGGCTAGGGGTGGCTCGTGGTTGCCTTAGGCTACGGCGCCCCGATGCATATCATATCACGCACCAGAAGGGCCACTGTGCCTTGTGCGTGTGCCTTGGGCTACCGTGCACCCGCCGCTCTGGCCGTCGTGCATTGCTGCATGGGGGGGGTGTCACACCCCGCCCGCCAGGCCCGGGTTACCCGCCCGACAACCCGTGGGTGCGATCCGTCACAGGATCCATGGTTTTAGTCTATCAATAATAATAAATACAAATACATGAATCAAGAGCAAGAATAGTACAATAATCAATAAAAAGGTTACAGGAGTCCAAATACTCCAATAAATATCCAAGAACGAACGAAAGAAGGAAGATCAAGAATCAAAAGTAATATCAAGTTCAGCGGAAGCAAAATAAGTAACTAAATAATCTTCATCTTCAGGAGGCCTCATGCTCTGCAAGTTCATGTATCACCTGTCTATGCCACATCAGCTTCATGAGAAGGCTCTTTCATATGAATCATCTCCAACTTCCGACATTGTGCAACCATCTGTACAGTTTATATAATACATACAATGAAAGGAATGAGTTCCAACGAACTCAGTAAGGAACAAGCAATTCTCATATATATGTCAATACAATCCACGAATGCACATATGAAATGATATGGATGATATGCAGAAATATGAATGCTACTAAGATCTAACTATGCAAGTCTCTAATGGCTGACATGCTTTAAGATATACACCAGCCCTCCTTTGGTTAAGTCTCATCACTCTGATCCGGCAAGGACTGGTTACCTCTGTAGGGATCCTGGGCAAAGGGGTAAGTCCACACCTGGCTCTCAAACCATGGCTAGGGGTTAAGTCAACACTCTCTCACCACAACCATTGGCAATGAGTACTGGTGCATGTCGGGGTTTCTAATCCAATGCAAGGTCATAATGGTAACATACTATATGAAGTCCAGATACATCCCCTATGGCACCAACCAACTCGGTTCAGTATCCTTCGCAACCTAGGAGTAAGAATCCTCACGGACTGGATACCTCTGTTGGACTCCACTCCTTAACCCTATGGTCATCCACATATTATTGGGGCGGATGCTCTCATGACTCCTCGCGACACCCGGTCCGCTCCTTGGACGTCCATGAGCCCAACCCTAACATATGCAACCCTACCATTACATGACCAATAGTGGACCACTGAGTCTCCCCACGGACTGGTTACCGCTGTGGGATGAAACATAGTCACGTCACCATTGTCACGGGTCACCCGGCTTTAATTCCCCTGCCGAAAGGGTAATAGCATGTGGGGTACCTAGCCATGCAATTCTAGACTCCCTAAGTATGTCATCAAGTAATCATGATAGTGCTGGAGACATCAGCAGGCATGTGTCCCATTCCACAGCCTTCTGATATCCCAAGCCAAGATATCCCAATGGAATACCCCTTCCATCACAACTACACTACAAACACTCTTTATCATACCATGAACAGTTGTGCAATATCATGAAAGATGAAGTACATCAAGGAATACCACAAACAGCAAGTGTACAATAAGATTCACATGCTTTATACAATTACAGCAAGTTACATGATCAAAGAATAGTAAATAGAACAACAGAATCATTATGTATATGTAATTGCATATAAATAAGAATGCATGTCTTTACCTGTAATTATGTAAAATTCCTCTAACTTGAATCCCAGAAACTATTATAAGACTTTTACTTGAAACAGAGAACACCTATATAGAGGGTTACAAGAATATATAAGAGTTAAGAGTCAAAACAAATCCAAAATCAAACTTACATAGACATCGGAAACCGGCCGGTCGCTTGAGCCGGTCGCTTAGGTTGAGCGACCGCCACTAGTGACAGCCCCAAAAACAGAGAGTTTCATATCCGAAACTCAGGCTTCTGATCATCCGTTTTCAATCCGGATTTCGAGTGATCATGGCCAAAGTCTCGAATCTAACACTCCTAGAGACAATAGGTGAAGGGAAAACAAACAAACATCATAAATGGATTACCCAGAAACTCTCCCCTTGACTAGATCTATCCATTAACAAATACAGGGATTCGTTTCTGGACAGGATCTCATCAAGAACATTGGAAAGGGAGTACAACAAATCAAATGGATAACCACTAACAAAAAGGAGATGGGTTCATATCAATTAGAGGTTAAAAAGAAGAGAATTGCAGATGGAGATTCATTACCTTAATCAGAATCACCAAGAATAGAAGAGAAAATGTTTCATATCATTAACAACACTTCAGACCTGAATCCCGCATGATTCCACTGCCGCCTAATCGCCCAAAATAGCAATCCCAAACATAATAATGCGTTAAAAGGGCGAGGGATACTATTTATAACGAACAGGGGGCAAAATAGGGCAAAACCCCGAAAATAGACCGGGCGGTCGCTTGGTTTAATCAACCGCCACTAGCAACCGCCCCCATGTATATTGCTATACAAGGGTGCTTTGCTCATGGGGTTGAAGACCAAGTACAACCTAACCCAAATGAAGACATGGGGGAGATCATAGTCCGAAAAAATCAATCTCAATAGGTCAATAATAAAGGGGTTAGGGTTTCATCATAACATATGGCTCATGAAAAGGTTATGATCACGGAAAGAGAGGGAATGATTGTTATCAAGAAAATAACAAGAAATCATAGGAAATCTAGTTTATGTTAACAAAAACATTACCCATGAGGTTTCCCTCACATGGAAGGTTACAAGAGGTTTCCAGAAAGATCATTCAAGGGTTAGAGTTAAGGTTTCAAGAATCTATTAGCTAGGGTTAAGATCATGATGATGATCATAGATCTCAAAGAATAGAATGAGATCATGGAATAGATGGTTGCAAGGATGCATCATCTTTTTCCTGATCTCAAACAAGAACAAGAACGAATAAAGAATAATTAGAAATCCTAATTAGGTTAAACATGGATTATGAATAAAATATAGTGTGATCAAGGATAAAGAATTAGAGAATGATAGGTTACAATTTTAGTAAAGAAAACACATTGATTGGCTGTTAACAAGATCAAATTAAGGGTTCTTGGTTTGATCCAAGAGGTTAGGATTTCACCCTTTTTTTGGCTCCCAATGAAAAGGTTGAGAGCACCGGATGAAGGGAAATAAATTGATAGCCAATAAAACAAGAAAACATAGATGATCGAGTTTAGGTTAACACAAATATCACCCAAGGGAAAGAGAAACAAAGAATTAAGATTCACCCATGGGAAAGAGAAACAAAGAATGCACAATCTGAAAAAGTGTTGGGGAGTTTCCAACAGATAAAAGAACAATAGGGTTTCATATATTGTTACCTCTCATAAGAGTTGGTTACCTCTCATGAGAGTTACCCATAATTAAATCTCACAAAAACAACCCAAGATAGATAAAGGAATATCTCATTAGTATTTCAAAATAAAGAATGGAATTAGGAAGGGTCTACTAATGAGAGAAAATAAGGTTCTCAATTAAAGTGAAGGGAAACAAATTCAAATCATACAATTAGGGATTTACTAACAAGAATCCGTGTATCCCACGAAAAGACTAAGGAGAATAAAGATTCACCCTTAGGGCAAGGAATTTACAATCAAGAAAGGTTTTGGGGAGGGTCCAATGAATTAATAGAAAATAAAAGGGTTGCCAATTGTTCCAAAGAAAAACAAGGATCAACTCCTCAATCATGAGGACACAAGGGAAGGTCATGGTAATAATATGAGACCTTCCCCACAATAATAAAGATAGGTAGGAAATTAGGGAAAGTATCATTAAGAGCTTTGGTGGAATCAAATTCAAGGATCATCGCCATATGGCTTCAAGATCATAGAGTGAATTGGGGGATTCACTCTAGGGCTAAAAGAATTAAAGAAGAGGTCCTTACAGTAGTGTAATACCCTTCACATAATCAGAATATCAGAAGTAAAGAAGAAAGAATGAATTAAAGAAGAAGCGAATTGAATACCAACCTTTTAGAAGAGAAACCGCTGAAGAAACCTGAACAGATACTTGAGGATCTTCCTTGGCTTCGAAGGAGAGGTTCTAGGGATCTTCCCACGTTCTCCAAGGCTTAGAAACATAGTGGGAGTGAAAAACATAGAGTTCCCCCCTTTTAAATAGCACAAAGAGTTCAAGAGTTACTAGGGTTTCACCAAACTGACCAAATTGACCCTGTTGGTTGATTGGTTGCCAAAGAGGAAGTTCAAAGGTCGATCCCATGCTATCAAGAGGTTTAGAAACATGGTGGGAATAGTTTACCACGAAATTAAAAGAAATAAAGCTTTTGAAACACTTAAAAACAGATATTTACCGAAATGCCACTGCTTGGACAACTTGTTCAAAAATAGGGATTTAATGGGCCTAACTTCAATATTTTTGGATGGGCTTCTTTCAATACATCGTACTACTTACCTAGTATGGAGGGAAGTCTTCAAACTAGGTCCAACTAAGCTTTAGGTCCATCAACCAAGTTCTTCTTCACAAATAAATAGTTCAACACCAAATCAAGTAAGGTTTCCATAAGGAAACACCATCATCAATATCCATGGGTTTTGGGTCAAACACCATATCTTCTACTGAGATGGCCCACAAAGACATCTTCCTAAGATTTTTAAAAGATAGTAAAACTGAAATCACGGTCAAACTTCAAAGTCAACATTAAACAAACCCTACTTGACCCAAAATAGATCGGGTTTCCGGGCTAGATTTGGGCTGGGTGTCACAGGGGGTGCCAAAAAGTTTCATAGGTCTAGAATATATAGGCATCATAAAAAAGAGACAGAGACGTTAGATTAGTTTCAGTTGAGTCGGATTTATTCCATTTTTTTTTACAACTGTTTTGAAATTAAGGAAGTATTAGGCGTGATAAAGATGATTTTTCATCGGTTCCCTAATTGTGTTTAATTTGATTTCTTCCCATATTATTTGCTTCTCTCATTTGAATTCTTTCTGTTGGAATTTATTAATTTGATTAATAAATTAAATGCCCAAGGGCAATATTGGAAACTCACTATTAGGGCGGTTACAAAATAGGGTTATATATTTTGGTAACCACCGCATTAGTGAGTAAGTAACTGAGTGATTCATTCGCACGAGCGAATCTCTGAGAAACGGCGGCTCCATCTCTCTCTCCCTCTCTCTTAGAATCGCAGGCTTAGAAATTCTTCTTTCCTAGTATTTGATCTTCATTCCATTAATCCACGGCATTTGGGTTGTGGATATTATTCCCTTTCCCTGTGATTGTGGAATCTCGCCGGTAAATCTTTGGTGGTGGAACGAGAACGTGGATCTAGACTTCCGCTGCGAATACTTCAAGTAAGGGAAAGCAAATCCAGGTAAGGAATTTTTTCCCCATCAATTAATTGAATTGAATTACTTTTGATGTATTACCTACATTGGCATCAGAGCCATTGGTTCCCACGTTTATTGTTCCTCCCCATTGTTTAATTTTATTGTATGGATCCAATGGGAGGATCAAGGGTTTAATACGAAACCCATGGGAAGATTGATAGGGTTTTTGGAAACCTTTAATTTTGATTCGGATCTGAGTAGGAGATCCTTGTGAATTTCCCTAATGAAGATTTCCATGAATTGATAATCCATGATGATAATTTTTTGTTTAAAAATTTATTGTTGGATTTTTTCATGTGTTTTTGGATGATTTTTTGAGTGAAAAAACGTGTTTTACCGTTTTTTTTTTTCGTTCAAGAAAAATTGAAAAATCGCCGTTTTTGGTCACTGTGGACCAGACTAGACGGTCGTCCGTCTATTATCAGAGTGGTCACAGTGACCTAGACGGAATTTCCGTCTGGGAGACGGTCATCCGTCTGGACCAGACAATCGACCGTCTGAACCAGACGGTCATCCGTCTGGACCAGACGGTCATCCGTCTGGACCAGACGGTCATCCGTCTGGTCACAGAATGCCAGACGGAATTTCCGTCTGGGCAGACGGTCATCCGTCTGGGCATAAAAGGCAGACGGAATTCCGTCTGGGCAGACGGCAGTCCGTCTGGGAGATGGATTTTTTTGAATATTGGTCTGTCCAGTTCAGAATGTGTTTCTAACTTACTGGACACCAATAGCCCGACAGTCTGTGTGATGTTTGGGCATTGAGGGTCTATTGGGGCCTAGTGGGAGCTAATGAGGTAGAAGGGTTCTGTGTGAACCACCTCATAGCTTGAACATGATTGCATGTTTTATTTTAATAAAACTATTTTTTTTATTTATGGGTCTATCAATCATGTTTCATGCACAGAATGAAGCTAATGTATAAGTCTATGTGGGTTTGCATGAGAATTTGATTGAATGGTTTTTTAGCATCTCTTTTGGTTTAAGTGCTTATCCCATAGGTTGACTATGCTAGTGTGATTTTTTGTTGCATGAGTTGTGTTTTATGCTAGATTTATTGAACTCATTCTTGTATGTAATATCTCTAGAAAAAATGGCTGCTACCAAGAGCATTGTTGCTGACCTCACTAAAGGAGATAAGCTGAATGAGAGGAATTATGACCTCTGGCACCGAAAGGTGCAATATCTCCTGGAAGAGCAGGATATGCTGGAGACCATAAACCAGACCATGAACCCACCTGAGGAAGGTACCACTGCACAGCATCGCAGGGACCTTGATAAATACAATGCTTGGAAGAGGAAAGACCGTGTAGCCAGGATTACAATCCTGAGCTCCATGAGGGATGACCTGATGCTTCATTATGAGAAGCATAGGACTGCAAAGTCTTTGTGGGAGGCTGTGAAGTTCCAGTGTGGAGGGACTTCCACCACAAGAGGCCGCCAGCTCGGACTCACTTTTGACGGTTATAAGATGCACCAGGGTCACACCATGAGGCAGCATATAACCATCATGTCTAACATGATTAGTGAGTTGAGCGCATGTGGGCACCAGAAGACTGATGAGGAGCAAGTCTCCGCAGTCATCGGGTCATTGCCAAAGACTTGGGAGCATATGAAGATCTTCTTGACTCATGCTGATGAGGTCAAGACTTTCGATCAAGCTGCCAAGCACCTTGAGCTTGATGAGGATCGGATGTTGGCCGATACCCCTCAAACTGATGTATTTTCTGCTGAAGCGAGCACTAGTAAGGGTGCAGGCTTCAAGCGCAAGAGAGAGAAAGCTCAACCTCAGCGGTCCAAGCAAAGTAACCAGGGTGGGAACAAAAACAAGAGTGGGCCCAAGTGTTCAAGGGGGACTAGTGTTGGCAAGAAGAAATCAGCTTTGATTTGCTTCAAGTGCCGAAAGCCTGGTCATTTTGCTCGTGATTGCACTGAGCAAGAGGTATGTACTGTGTGTTATACCTCATCTTATTATGTAACAAGTTCTACTATGCTTGCTGAACTAAATCCTTTGTGGATTGTTGATTCAGGCGCGACAGAACACATAACAAGGGAACGCTCGAGCTTCGTGGAATACCGTCGTATTCCAAGAGGAATCAAAAGAATAACGATGGGGAACAGCTCAAGCGTGGAGGTTCATGGCATAGGCACATGCAAATTAGTTTTGCGAAGTGGCCAGACGCTGTTACTCCATGATGTGCTGTATGCTCCAGACATTCGGCGAAATCTTGTTTCTGTTATTCATCTTTTAAGACATGGTTTTAGAGTTGTATTTGAAAACAATTCTTTGGTTTTGTATCTGGGTGATACAGTTTATGGTTATGGTTTTCTTGATAATGGTTTCATTGTATTGGATACAATTGATTATTCATTTAATTCTAGTAATGCTTTTGTTTGCCAAAATACCGTGTGTATTGATTCTAATTTGTGGCATGCTAGACTAGGACATATTGGCTTAGATAGGATGAACAGGTTGGCAAGAGAAGGTCTCTTAGGCCAAGGTTCACTATCCGATTTGCCAACTTTGTGAGTCATGTCTAGCGGGAAAAAGCAACTAGAAAACCATTTAAAAAGGCTTTGAGAGCCTCTCTTCCTTTAGAACTTATCCATTCGGATGTGTGTGGACCCATGAATGTGCATAATAGAAAAGGACAGTCATATTTCATCACATTCATAGATGACTATACAAGGTATGGTCACATTTATCTAATTTCTCATAAGTCGAAGCTCCGGAATGTTTTAAGAAATTCATGAGCTTGGTTGAGAATCGATTAGATAAAAGGATTAAAACTCTTAGAACGGATAGAGGTAGAGAGTATCTCTCCGATATGTTCAAAGGGTTATGTGATGAAAAGGGGATATCTAGACAACTTACTATTCCAGGGACTCCACAAAGAAATGGGGTTGCTTTGAGAGGAGGAATAGAACCTTGCTAGACATGGTGAGATCCATGATGGCGCGGAAAATCTACCCATCTCTTATTGGGGAGATGCTTTGCTGACTGCGACCTATATCCTCAACAGAGTTCCAACCAAATCGGTTCCTTCCACACCATATGAGTTGTGGACCGGAAGGAAGCCAGATTTGAGTTACTTGCCCACATGGGGATGTGCAGCATATGTTCACTCTACTTCTCACCAATATGGAAAGCTTGGACCCAGAGGAAGAAAGTGTATCTTTGTGAGATATTCCGAACCCTCAAAGGGCCATGTCTTCATTGGACTAGATGAGAGTGAGAGGAGAACGGAACTTGAGTCTAGGGATGCAACATTCTTGGAGAATGATTTTCCATCTCTTTCAGGAGTTAACAAAGAATCATCGGAATTCTTTGAGATACAAGATAATGGTCTTGTCACTCCAGGGATTCAGATTCTAGATAATGAACCTGGGGTTCATCCAGAAGATCCTAGTGGGAGTGGGAGTGCAGATGTGATAGCTACCTTAGACGGTGAGCAATCGGACATGCACTTGCGCCGTAGTGGGCGCAGGCTAGTTCCTCTTCGACGTTTCGACATAGAGGATGAAGCCTACATGGTAACTCTGAAGAGATCGACCGTGAGATGATTTCAGTCGATGAGCATGAACCAAAGAGCGTGCGAGAAGCTCTTGCGGGGTCAAGCTCAAAGGAATGGTTAAAAGCAATAAAGGAAGAGTTGGAGTCGATGAAAGTTAATCATGTCTCTGGGACTTGGTTGACTTGCCGCGCGAGCCGAAAGGCGATTGGGAACAAGTGGGTTCTCAAGATCAAAAGAAAGGCGGATGGATCTATTGAGAGACTCAAGGCTCGTTTAGTGGCTAAGGGCTACACCCAACGAGAGGGCGTTGATTATGAGGAAACTTTTTCCCCTGTGGTTAGGTTTGCCTCAATTCGCCTCATACTAGCCATTGTTGCTCAGTTGGACTTGGAGCTTTATCAGATGGATGTAAAAACTGCTTTTCTCAATGGAGAACTTGAGGAAGAGATCTATATGGATCAACCTCAAGGCTTTGAAGCACATGGACTTGAGCGCAAAGTGTGCAAGCTTAAGAAGTCCATATATGGCTTAAAGCAAGCATCTAGACAAGTGGAATGTGCGCTTCCACCAAGCTATGATGGAAAATGGTTTTTCCATGCTTGAGGAAGACCACCGTGTTTACACCAAGAGATCCGATAATAATTATGTCATTCGACACATCGTACGTAGATGACATACTTATGGCTAGCAATAGCAAGGAGCTATTGGAAACCATTAAGAAATGGTTGTCCTCCGTATTTGATATGAAGGACATGGGTGAAGCAAGCTATGTGCTTGGTGTCAAGATTGTCAGAAATAGGCAAAAGAGATTACTGGGTTTATCTCAAGAGACCTATATTGACAATGTCTTGACGAGATACCAGATGCACAACTGCAAACCAATTGATACTCCAAGTGGAGAAGGGTTTGCATTTGAGCCTTGATATGGGTCCTAAGACTCCAGAGGAGAAAACCAAGATGGAAAGAGTTCCATATTCCAGTGCAGTGGGTAGCCTTATGTACGCTATGATGTGTACTAGGCCGGATATTTGTTATGCAGTGGGTTTGGTTAGTCGGTACCAATCAAACTACGGCATAGAGCACCTGAAAGCGAGTCAAGAGGATATTGAGATATCTCAGAGGAACGAGTAACTACATGTTGTGTTACCAAGGATCGGATTTGCGGTTAGTTGGCTATAGTGATGCCGACTGGGCTGGAGACATTGATGAGCGCAAATCAACCTCTGGATATGCTTTCTTGCTGAATGGCGGGGCCATTTCGTGGTGTAGCAAGAAGCAGGCTTGTATATCCCTCTCGACCATGGAAGCAGAGTATGTGGCATGCTCAGCTGCGGTTCAAGAGGCTGTTTGGTTGAGGAGACTCCTTCGACATACTGGGATTGTGATGACATCCAAAGAGGCTGCCCTTGTCTACTGTGATAGTACGGCAGCTCTTAGCTATGTCAAGGACCCCAAGTATCATGGGAAGACCAAACATATACAGTTGAGATATCACTTTGTTAGAGACATTACATCAAGGAAGAAAGTTGTACTTAAGCACATATCTACTAGTTTGATGGTACCTGACCCTCTTACCAAACCCATAGCCAAGGATGTTTTTATTTCTCATGTAAAATCCTTGGGCTTGCGTAGATTGTGACTTGTTTTTGTACTGAGACTTTCTTATTAATGAGTAATATGAGTTCATTCCAGCATTTTTTTTATTCACTTTCTGTGTGATTGTGTTTTTGCTAGCATAAAACAAGATATGTCAATAGGCAAGAGAATGGCTCACTCACACGAGCATTCGCCTCTGGCGCCTTGGAGGCGAGCAGAGATGAGATAGATTGTGAATGACTTTGTGTAGGTCAATTCATAATCATGATGTCGCCTTGATTTGGAATCAAGATGAGTTTCTCTATTGTGAAGAGAATCGACATGAATATTCCCACTATTCATGTTGCCTATAGGAGCTTGATCTGAGTACTTTATGTGGCGCTAGGGTGGCGACAATAAAGAAACTCGGGTTAGGCGCAAGAGGTTGCGACTAGACTAAGACATGTATGGTGTTGAGATGGACATACGTTCTATTGTATATAGAATGCTCCACCATAGCACATATATCATACTATGTGTGCTTAGCAATCATTGGAAATAAGAGGATGGATCCCTGCTCCTCTCATTGTGTGAGTCCTGGACCTTATGGTCCATTAGTGTTCTTAGTGACTTTCGACGACATCATGAAACGAAGGGTTGATGTGGCTACTTTGGGGTGTTACATATGGTCATGATTAATTCGACCTAAAGGGGCACTACTGGGAAATGAGTCAATCCTAAGTGTAGTGATGGTCTAGGGCGAAAGGAAAGGTTTGATTCAACTGCACCCTAAAAAGTGTTTGCTGGCGCCAACTGTATGTGTTACAGTAGTGAACATTTTAAGGACAAGAAGGTGATCTCTAAGAGGGATCGAGATACCTTTAGTCCGGTGAGTTTGAATAAACCTAGGACACCTGTGTTATACTAATGCTTATTTGATTTGTTTCTATGAGTGATGTGCCATTCTGGCCTTCTGGGAAGGTTTCTAGTTTGGGGCTCACGCTTGCAGGTATATCACCGGTCGCACAACCCATTTTGCCAGTATGATTGTGGATATTAGTGTCTGGGACACAGGTGGTCTATGTATCTGGGATACATAGTGAAGAGATCAATGAATATGTATATCTAGGATATACATGTGTCTGGGACACAAGAGGTCTATGTATCTGGGATACATAGCAGAGAGATTGAATGTGTATATCTGGGATATACAAGTGTGTCTGGGACACATTGAAAGATTAACACTTGCCCTTGTGCAAGTGGGAGCTGTTGGAATTTATTAATTTGATTAATAAATTAAATGCCCAAGGGCAATATTGGAAACTCACTATTAGGGCGGTTACAAAATAGGGTTATATATTTTGGTAACCACCGCATTAGTGAGTAAGTAACTGAGTGATTCATTCGCACGAGCGAATCTCTGAGAAACGGCGGCTCCATCTCTCTCTCCCTCTCTCTTAGAATCGCAGGCTTAGAAATTCTTCTTTCCTAGTATTTGATCTTCATTCCATTAATCCACGGCATTTGGGTTGTGGATATTATTCCCTTTCCCTGTGATTGTGGAATCTCGCCGGTAAATCTTTGGTGGTGGAACGAGAACGTGGATCTAGACTTCCGTTGCGAATACTTCAAGTAAGGGAAAGCAAATCCAGGTAAGGAATTTTTTCCCCATCAATTAATTGAATTGAATTACTTTTGATGTATTACCTACACTTTCTATATTATTTCCTCCTCTCATTTGATTATTTCCATTCATCCTTCCTTGAATTTGAATTCTTTCCATACAATCTCATTCTTCAATTTCATCAGTATCCTCTTACTCTTGTTTGATTTGTTTGTTTTTTTTTTTTTTTCCTTTCTATAAAATCCTTTCCAAACATTGTTGTATTTCCATTTATTTCCAAAAAATAAAAGAAAGTTATTCAAAGTTCACATAAGAATTTTTTCCATCTAAAACTTTAGATTTTAAAGAAACTAAATTCACAAGAATTGGATAAAATGTATGAATTTTTTTTTACAGAAAAAAGTAATTAAAAAACATTTAAAAAATAAAAGTTAAACAATGTTCCCTTAAGGTTTTTTTTTCATATAAAAAATTAGGCAGCACAAAAAAAGGAAACTAAATTCCCAAGAATTGGATAAAATTTAGGAAAGGATTTTTTTTTAATTGAAAATAATAAATATGATTAGAATTTAGTTAAAAAAAACTAAAATCAAGAAAATGGTATAATATTTGAAGAAAAAGAAATTAAGCTAATAAGAAAATAAAAGTAATTAAAATACATTTTTAAAGAAAGTTATTCAATGCATCCAAAAAAAAAAAAATTTATTCAAAGTTCTCAAAAGAATTTTTTTCATATATAATTTTGGATTTTGAAGGAAACTATATTCAAGAGACTTGCATAAAGTGTAAGAAAGTTTTTTCTTTCAAATAAATGAGTAATTAAAATACATTTTTAAATAACGTTAATAAAAGTTCCCTTTTAAGATTTTTTCATATAAAAATTAAGATTTTGATTCACAAAAAAATAAAAAATAAAAAAACTAAATTCATAAGCATTGAATAAAATATAAGAAATATTTTTATTTTTAAATTTTATTTTATTTATGATAATTGAACCCAAATAACAATGAGGATTTCTTTAATATGGAAACAACAATATGATTAGAATTTAGTTAAAAAAAAAATTTTAAATCGTGGAAATGGCATAAAAAAAAAATCCTTACTAGTATTTTAATTCAATTTTCTTTAAAAAAATTATGCTAAAAAGAAAATAAAAGTAATTAAATTACATTTCTATAGAAATTTATTCAATATATTCCCAAAAGAAAAAGATTTATTCAAAGATCTCATAAGAGTTTTTTTTTTTTATATACAATTTTAGATTTTAAAGGAAACTAAATTTGCGGTAGGTTGATAAAATATTGGAAATTTTTTTTTTTAAAAGAAAACTGAACTAAAACACCAATGAGGAATTTTTTTTTTTTTCTTCTTTTAATTGGGAAACAATAAATAGAATTGAAATTTCATTGGAAAAAAAAAATTAAAATCGTGTAAGGCATTAAAAAAAAAAAAAAAAAAAGATGGTATAAACTTTTGAATTTTTTTCTCTTAAAATGTAATTATCAATTACCAATATTTTATAAGTTTAGATAAATGAAAAATATAAGTAACTGAATAAAAATAAAGAACATGATAATCAATGTACAATTTATATAGCTCCATATTTTAGAGAAAATGGAAACAAAAATGACTGAGGGGAGGACAGACTTTTGGAGAAGATTTTCTTTTCAAGTTTTAAAGTAAACTAATTAATTACTAAAATGTCAAAAATATTCAAAAAACAATAGGCACTTGAAAAAAAGTTTAATTATTAAGAATTCTTATAAGAGAATGAAATCAATGAAAGGAAAGTCTCTTTCTTAATTCTAATTTTAATTTAGTTTATTTTAATTTATATTATAAATTTATAAAAAATTTACAAAGGATACCAACAATTTATAAAGAAAATTTAAAAGATAAGAAATTTAATGGACAAAATACGATATTTGAATAAAATAAGAGATAAAATAGTCAAAGAAAATATTTGCGACAAAAAAGGAGTATATGCTTTTATATAATTGATTGATTGATCGACATGATTTGCTTAATTCTATTTAGCCCTAATCTACGGAATACAGGTCAAACCA
Source organism: Hakea prostrata (assembly GCF_041222555.1). Classification (NCBI taxonomy): domain Eukaryota; kingdom Viridiplantae; phylum Streptophyta; class Magnoliopsida; order Proteales; family Proteaceae; genus Hakea; species Hakea prostrata. Next base: position 19,520,598 of record NC_142607.1, on the reverse strand, counting down.
TGACAAATAGAATAACTTTAACAAATATTGTTTATTTCTGGCCCTTCTTCTTCTTCCACTACATTTCTTCTTCAGCATATTGCTCTTCTTCACGTGCGGAATTATAAATCTAGTGAATGGAGGAAACAAGAGAGATCTTTGGAGTCTTCAATAAATCTGGTATTAAATTTTCCTTGCTTTACTAAAGATCTCTGTCAAAATTCAAATTTCAAGATTGAAATAAAGATGGAAAGCAGATTTATCAAATTTGAAAGGATGAAGAGCTTCAGCAAGGAATTCGACAATTGCGATAGAGGTCTCCGAATTTGTTAAAGATCATGGAAGTTGGAGAAAAAACCGAAAAGTTATATTTAATAGACGTCTAGATGTTTTTTTAAGAGAAGAAATATCGCTAGCAGAATATAGAAAAGGTAGAAAGTTGATGATTTGTGGGTATTCTTAGTTTTTATGGAGTAAAAAATGGAATGAGGGAGAGAATCAAGGGATGAGAAAAATTATCTTGTGTTTGATTGATAATTGGCAAAAAATTGTTAGATTTTATATATAACAAAAAGAAAATGAAAGGTTAGATTTTTTAAGAGAATAAACGAATTTTGGAAACAAATATGGTTAAATTTCTTGGATTTTGGAATAAACGAATTTGAATTTAAAATTAACGGTTAGATCTTTCCATAAAACGAAAATACTTTCTATATATACTAGTGACTACCCTAGAAATATGAACAAATTCCCCTCTATACAAATATTTTGTTACCCATAAATTCGAAAGTACTGTATAGCCCCAAAATCGATCAGATTACAAGGGAAAAAACGATGTTAAAGCCTTCAGGCCAAGGAGAGTTTGGGCGGTGCTTATATTCTTACCTTAACGATTTTCCCTCAAAAGTTCTTTCGATTTTTCGATCTCAGGTTACAATTTATACTCATGACCCATGAATTCAAGCTGTCAACTATGATTACTTATCACCACTCTTTTTGTAATTATATAGTTTCTTGTCATGAAAACTATGATTTTTGTAATTATATTTACATCTTTACCTTTTTATTTGTGAGGGCTAGGTTTAAAATTTAAGAATTTAACAACTTTGGTAGCTATTTTAGTAAAAAATCTAAAAAAATAGTCACATATCATAGGTAAATTTTATAAAAATAAGAATAATAAATCTAAATAAGTAACTTAATCGGATAATTTTATCGGACGGATAATAATTGGTAAGAAAGAGGTATACCATATCCGGATCCTATTAATAATCGGACGGATTCGAATACCCCTAAACGGTTGCGGATGCGAATTCGGAAGCGGATTTCGGTTATCCATTTACACCCCTACCCATAGCCATATAATCAAACTAGAAAATAACCATGGAAGCGGACCAAAGGGGCCCCAGCTAAACCAACGAGCTCTAGCTTTAACAACTCCATAACCTCCATCTTTGAATATTTTGAGGCATTAGCAACTCAACCCCCCCCCCCCTGTCTAATGGAATCACTTCCTCTATTAATTGGATTTGGAGCTTCCTCCTAATTGAATGATTCTGTCATGTTTTTTTTTACTGGGACTAATTCCTTCAATATTTTGAAAACTGAATATCCAATGGCAACCAGCTGATTCCATTCCTGGGATCAGACTTCTCTAAACAATGTCCCTCCAAAGTCTTTACATCCACTAAAAGTAAAGCTGCCCTGACCTCATGGTCTCGTATTAAAGAGAGTTTCTATCTCCAATTGAGTGCACTGGGTGAGAGAGCTTTGTGTGGCAAAGATGAGGATGTTAAGATGGATGTTCGGGAGTACATGCTTTTATATAATTGATGATTGATTCACATGATTTGCTTAATTCTATTTAGCCCTGATCTACGGAATACATGTCAAAGCATGACAAATACCATAACATCAACAAATATTGCTTATTTCTCGCCCTTCTTGTTCTTCCACTACATTTTTCTTTAGCATATTGCTCTTCTTCACGTGCGGAATTGTAAATCTAGTGAATGGAGGAAACAATAGAGATCTTTGGAGTCTTCAATAAATCTGGTATTAAATTTTCCTTGCTTTAATAAAGATCTTTGTGAAAATTCAAATTTCAAGATTGAAATAAAGATGGAAAGCAGATTTATCAAATTTGAAAGGATGAAGAGCTTCAGCAAGGAATTCGATAATTGCGATAGAGGTCACCGAATTTGTTAAAGATCATGGAAGTTGGAGAAAAAACTGAAAAGCTATGTTTAATAGACGTCTAGATTTTTTTTATGAGAAGAAATATCGCTACCAGAATATAGAAAAGGTAGAAAGATGGATTCATGATTTCAAAAGAGAATAAAAAAAAAAAAGTTGATGATTTGTGGGTATTCATAGTTTTTATGGAGTAAAAAAATGGAATGAGGGAGAGAATTAATGGATGAGAAAAATTATCTTGTGTTTGATTGATAATTGGAAAAAAAACTGTTAGATTTTATATAACAAAAAGAAAATGAAAGGTTAGATTTTTTTTAAGAGAATAAACGGATTTTAGAAATAAATAAGGTTAAATTTCTTGTATTTTGGAATAAACGAATTTGGATTTAAAAATAACGGTCACATCTTTCCATAGAAAACGAAAATACTTTCTATATGTACTAGTGACTACCCCAGAAATATGAACAAATTTCCCTCTATACAAATATTTTGTTACCCAAAAATTCGAAAGTACTGTATAGCCCCATAATCGATCAGATTACAAGAGAGAAAACGATGTTAAAGGCTTCAGGCCAAGGAGAGTTTGGGCGGTGTTTATAGTCTTACCTTAACGATTTTTCCTCAAAAGTTCTTTCGATACTTCGTTCTCAGGTTACAGTTTATACTCATGACCCATGAATTTAAGCAGTAAACTACGATTACTTATCACCAATCTTCTTGTAATTATATAGTTTCTTGTCATGAAAACTATGATTTTGAGGTCAACTTACCAGAGTAGTACTCTGAATTCAGGATTTATAATTAGATCAATTACAGAGGTGGACATGTAAATAAATTTTTGGTCCAACGGAAAATTATATTAGGAGGTTCTTTAGGGTAATTCTAGAGGAGTTAAAAAGACCGAGATAAAGAGAATTTATTTGACCCTTTGCAAGAAAACTAAGAAACCACCAGACGCAATTAGTCTCATGAGTCATGACCAACAATTGAAACCAATCGGCCGAGTTATTGGTATATTTATATCCAAATCCAAATCTTGAATTGATTTTAGAGCCCTAGAGTGTCTGCTCACTCATTCAAATTGGTATTGGTTGAGGGACCATGACACCAAGATCTTGGAGCAATGTAACTAACCACATGAGTTCACAAGTGGTGATAGCCATGGCACGATATTCAGCCTCAGCAGATGAGCGGGCCACAGTTGCTTGTTTTTTAGATTTCCAAGATAAAGGGCTGGAACCAAGAAACACACAATATCCAATGGTAGATCGTCGAGTCATAGGGCAACTGGCCCAATCTGAATCACAATAAGCACGGAGTGATAACTCACTATCAGCAGATAAAAGAATCCCTTGTCCTGGAGTGCCATGGAGGTAATGTGGTAAATGATTAGCAGCATCCATATGAGGTTTATGAGGCTCATGCATGAATTGACTAAGAACATTTACAGTGTGAACAATATCTGGACGAGTAATTGTGAGATAAATAAGTCGGCCCAATAACCGACGGTATGGTGTTGGATCAGCTAAGGGCTCACCATCAGAAGCAGTTAACTTGAGGTGTTGTTCCATTGGAAATTGAGTCGAATTAGCACCTGTAAAACCAACATCAGTTAAGATGTCCAATGTGTATTTTCGTTGGTTAATGAAAATACCTTTCTTGGAACGGGCCACCTCAAGACCAAGGAAATATTTAAGCGATCCAAGATCTTTAATCCGGAAATGTTGCTGAAGAAGTGATTTTAAGTTGGAAATCACAGATGTGTCGACCCAAGGAATTAAAATATCATCAACATAAACAAGCACAAAGGTAGATGAAGACGTTGTAAGTAGAGAAAATAGAGAGTAATCTGCCTTAGATTGTGTATATCCAAGATCAATAAGGGCACCAGAAAGCTTGGAAAACCAATTACGGGATGCTTGCTTAAGCCCATATAGTGATTTGTGCAAGTGATAAACCAATTTCTCCCCCTTTCGATGATAACGAGGCGGAAGAGTCATATATACCTCTTCATCAAGATCGCCATGGAGAAAGGCGTTGTTGACGTCCAATTGATGCAAGGACCATCCTTTGATAGCAGCAATGGCAAGAAGTGTTCGGACAGTAACCAACTTGGCAACTGGGGCAAATGTCTCATGGAAATCCACCCCTTCAATTTGAGTATAACCCTTTGCAACCAAACGCGCTTTATAGCGTTCAATTGACCCATCTGAATGCCCTTTGATTTTGTAAACCCATTTGCAACCTATGGGTTTCTTGTGTGGGGGCAAAGGTACAAGAGACCAAGTCTTGTTAAGGTCAAGAGCTGCAATTTCACTATCCATTGCCTCCTTCCAATTAGGTGACACAATAGCCTTGGCAAAGCTTGTAGGTTCAATTGTAGCATTGAGGGCCTTGAGATACCTGAAATGGGGTGAGGATAATTTATGATAGGACAAAAAACAATTAGTAGGAGTGAGAGTACCTGCAGGGGAAGGAGAAGCTTGGGCATCCATGGCATAACAATGATAATCTTTAAGATGGGGTGGTGGTCGATGAACCCGAGATGGGCGGGAGATGGTGGTGGATGGAAAGGTGGGTGAAGAAGGTTCATCCAACGGTTGGGGAGAGGGTGTGGTTGATAAGGGTAGATCCGACAAGATGGGTAAACTATCAATATCTGAAGCAGCAATGGGTAAAACAGGCAATAATGAAGATGACAATTTTGAAAAAGGAAAGGAATCTTCAACAAATGTGACATCACGACTAATGAAAACCTTATGTGTTTGTAAATCATAAATCTTATACCCTTTTTGTGCATATGGATACCCAATAAAAACACCTGGAGATGTGCTCGGGGATCGAATTTATGACGAATGGATGAATGATTATGATTATAACAAAGGCATCCAAAAGTTCGAAGATGGGAATATGAAGGAATCTTGCCAAATAAAACTTGAAGTGGTGACTTACCATGTAGCAGCGGGGTGGGTAAATGATTAATTAGGTAAGCGGTTGTCAAAACACAATGACCCCAAAACTTATGAGGTAGACTGGCTTGTCAATGCTCTTGTTCATGATATTGCTCATAATGTCCTTTATGCCTCTACTGCTCATGAGGTTTGGGACGACCTTGAGGCTCGTTATTCTCAACAAAATGCACCTCGCATTTTTGAAATTCGTTGTGCCATTTCCACCCATCAACAAGGCACATCTTCATTGGCTTCTTATTATACGGTTCTCAAAGGGCTCTGGGATGAGCTTTCTTCGTATAATGATCTACCACCTTGCACATGTGGTCTTCTAAAGAAGCATTCTGATCTTATTCATAGAGATCAGCTTCTTGAATTTTTTATGGGACTTAATGATTCCTACGGCTCACTTCATAGCCAATTACTTCTAATGGACCCTTTGCAGACGGTGAATCGTGCTTATTCTCTCTTACTTCAAGAGGAGCGTAATCGCACAATTCATGAGGCCATTGCTCCCGCTCTCACGCACTCTGCCTTGGTTGCCACATCTCTTCAATATAGTTCAAAAAATGTTACCAAGAAACACTATCATTGTGACTTTTGTGGCTTGGATGGTCATTCGGAATCCCGTTGTTTTAAAAAACATGGGTATCCTCCCAAACGTGCTACGAAGTCCACCGCACCGCCATCTACAACGGTTCACTCTCTTGCTGCAACTGTGGTCCCTTCAGTTGTATCAGCCTAACATACGATTCTACATCTTCATCAGCCACGTCTTCTTCTTCCTCATCTTCAATGGCTGCCAATACTATGTCTTCAATGGCTACCAATACTACATCTTCAATGGGTTCCTCTCATACGGTTCACTCTTTTGCAATCCCTTTTGCTGTTGCACCATCTTTCACCACAGATCAGTACCATAAACTTCTATTTCTGTTGGAATCTGGTAACATTCCACCATTGGCAAATGTTGTAGGTAAAGTATCTTCTCTATGGGTTATTGATTCCGGTGCTAGTCTTCATATGGTTTCCGACTTATCTTTATTTCATTCAGATAGTCTTGTTCCCCACACCCAATCTATTCGCCTTCCAAATGGTGGTTTTGCTCCCGTTACACATATTGGGAATTGCAGCCCCATACCCACTTTACCTCTCACGAACGTATTACATGTTCCTTCTTTTGGTTTTAATTTATTATCTGTTACCCAACTTACCCAACAACTTCCTTGTTTCATAACTTTCTATCCTGATCATTGTGTGATACAGGACCTACGCACGAAGGAGAGGATTGGGCTAGGCAAGGCATACAATGGACTTTATTATTTGGAGTTGGATTATCCTGTCGCTGCTGTTGTTTTACCCGCCAAAGACCTTTGGCATTCTCGTTTAGGCCATCCATCTTTAAAGGTTTCTAGTTATATTGCACATTTGGATCCTAATATTTCTTTTCCTAAAGATTGTGTTTGCTCCATTTGTCCTTTAGCTAAGCAAACTCGACTTCCTTTTCCATCTAATACAATTTCTACCACCTCTTGCTTTGAATTGATACATTGTGACATATGGGGACCTTACTTTGTTCCCTCAATTTGTGGTGCAAAATATTTTTTAACTATTGTGGAAGATTTTTCACAATGCACCTGGGTGTTTTTGTTAAATCATAAATCTGATGCTTGATCCCGATTAAGGGAATTTTTTGCTATGATCAAAACCCAATTTGGATACCAAATTAAACAACTCTGAACTGATAATGGTCGTGAGTTTTTTAATCACCATTCAAATGCTTTTTTTACAACCCATGGTATTATTCATCAACATAGTTGCGTTGATACACCCCAACAAAATGGGGTTGTTGAACGCAAACACCGCCATCTTCTTAATGTGGCCCGTGCTCTATCTTTTCAAGCAAGTCTACCTCATAAGTTTTGGGGTCCTTGTGTTTTGACAGCCGCTTACCTAATTAATCATTTACCCACCCCGCTGTTACATGGTAAGTCACCACTTCAAGTTTTATTTGGCAAGATCCCTTCATATTCTCATCTTCGAACTTTTGGATGCCTTTGTTATGGTCATAACCATTCATCCATTCGTCATAAATTTGATCCCCGAGCATCTCCAGGTGTTTTTATTGGGATCCATATGCACAAAAAGGGTATACGATTTATGATTTACAGACACATAAGGTTTACATTAGTCGTGATGTCACATTTGTTGAAGATTCTTTTTCTTTTTCAAAATTATCATCCCCATTATTGCCTGTTTTACCCATTGCAGCTTCAGATATTGATAGTTTACCCATCTTGTTAGACCCACCCTTATCAACCACACTCTCTCCCCAACCGGTTGAAGAACCTCCTTCACCAACCCTCCCATCCACTACCATCTCTCGGCCATCTCGGGTTCATTGGCCGCCACCCCATCTTCAAGATTATCATTGTTACGCCATGGATGCCCAAGCTCCTCCTTCATGCACGGTAATCTCACTCCTGAAAATTGTTTTTTATCCTATCATAGATTATCCTCACCCCATTTCAGGTATCTCAAGGCCCTCAATGCTATAACTGAACCTACAAATGAGATGAGGGAATAATATGGAAAGAATTCAAATGAGAAACAATTAGGGAAAGGATGAAAAATCATCCTTAGCATTCCTAATAGATCTTGATCTTCTATGATTGGTTATTTGTGCCATTTGCAAGCAAGGTTACAGGATATAAAACTGGCATATCTCACCTGCAACGGATTGCAGTTGGATACACAGTAGTCTCTCTAACAGGTGTTACTGCTGCTTTGATAGAGATGAAAAGGAAGAGCATTGCAGGAAAGCATGGGCTAATCAACTCAGGAACCCGTGTTCCCATGTCTGTGTTGTGGCTTGGGCTGCAATTCTTTGGCATTGTTATCATAGATGTGTTCACCTATGTTGGGTTGCTAGAGTTCTTCAATAGTGAAGCATCAAGAGGGATGAAATCTCTTGGAACTGCAATCTTCTGGTCTGTCGTTGGGTTAGCTTCCTTGTTGGGCACTGTTCTTGTGAAAATAGTTAACAAATACACAAGGCATGGAATTGGGGTCGGAGAACAAGGGTGGCTGGGAGGAAAAATTTTGTGTCGGTAATACATCAAAAGTAATTCAATTCAATTAATTGATGGGGGAAAGATTCCTTACCTGGATTCGCTTTCCCTTACTTGAAGTATTTGCAGCGGAAGTCTAGATCCACGTTCTCGTTCCACCACCAAAGCTTTACCGGGGAGATTCCACAATCACTGGGAAAGGGAATAATATCCACAACCCAAATGCTGTGGATTAATGGAATGAAGATCAAAAACTAGGAAAGGAAAAATTTCCAAGCCTGCGATTCTAAGAGAGAGGGAGAGAGAGATGGAGCCGCCGTTTCTCAGAGATTCGCTCGTGCGAATGAATCACTCAGTTACTTACTCACTAATGCGGTGGTTACCAAAATATATAACCCTATTTTGTAACCGCCCTAATAGTGAGTTTCCAATATTGCCCTTGGGCATTTAATTTATTAATCATATTAATAAATTCCAACAGCTCCCACTTGCACAAGGGCAAGTGTTAATCTTTCAATGTGTCCCAGACACACTTGTATATCCTAGATATACACATTCAATCTCTCTGCTATGTATCCCAGATACATAGACCTCTTGTGTCCCAGACACACATGTATATCCTAGATATACATATTCAATCTCTCTATTATATATCCCAGATACATAGACCTCTTGTGTCCCAGACACACATGTATATCCTAGATATAAATATTCAATCTCTCTGTTATGTATCCCAGATACATAGACCTCTTGTGTCCCAGACACACATGTATATCCCGAGATATACATATATATTGATCTCTTCACTATGTATCCCGGATACATAGACCACCCGTGTCCCAGGACACTAATATCCACAAGTCATACTGGCAAAATGGGTTGTGCGACCGGTGATATACCTGCACGCGTGAGCCCCAAACTAGAAACCTTCCCAGAAGGCCAGAATGGCACATCACTCATAGAAACAAATCAAATAAGCATTAGTATAACTCAGTGTCCTAGGTTTATTCAAACTCACCAGACTAAAGGTATCTCGATCCCTCTGAGAGATCACCTTATTGTCCTTAAAATGTTCACTACTGTAAGACATACAGTTGGCGCCAGCAAACACTTTTTAGGGTACAGTTGAATCAAACCTTTCCTTTCGCCCCAGACCATCACTACACTTAGGATTGACTCCTTTCCCGGTAGTGCCCCTTTAGGTCGAATCAATCATGACCATAGGTAACACCCCAAAGTAGCCACATCAACCCTTCGTTTCATGATGTCGTCGAAAGTCACTAAGAACACTAATGGACCATAAGGTCCATGACTCACACAATGAGAGGAGTAGGGATCCATCCTCTTATTTCCAATGATCGCTAAGCACACATAGTATGATATATGTGCTATGGTGGAGCATTCTATATACAATAGAGCGTATGTCCATCTCAACACCATACAGGTCTTAGTCTAGTCGCAACCTCTTGTGCCTAACCCGAGTTTCTTTATTGTCGCCACCCTAGCGCCACATAAAGTACTCGCACCTGGCTCTTATAGGCAACATGAATAGTGGGAACATTCATGTCGATTCTCTTCACAATAGAGAAACTCATCTTGATTCCAAATCAAGGCGACATCATGATTATGAATTGACCTACACAAAGTCATTCACAATCCGTCTCATCTCTGCTCGCCTCCAAGGCGCCAGAGGTGAATGCTCGTGTGAGTGAGCCATTCTCTTGCCTATTGACATATCTTGTTTTATGCTAGAAAAACACAATCACACAGAAAGTGAATAAAATAAATGCTGGAATGAACTCATATTACTCAATAATAAGAAAGTCTCAGTACAAAATTAAGTCACAATCTACGCAAGCCCAAGAATTTTACATGAGAAATAAAAACATCCTTGGCTATAGGTTTGGTAAGAGGGTCAGCTACCATTTGACTAGTAGATATGTGCTTAAGTACAACTTTCTTCCTTGATGTAATGTCTCTAACAAAGTGATATTTCAACTGTATATGTTTGGTCTTCCCATGATACTTGGGGTCCTTGACATAGCTAAGAGCTGCCGTACTATCACAGTAGACAAGGGCAGCCTCTTTGGATGTCATCACAATCCCAGTATGTCGAAGGAATCTCCTCAACCAAACAGCTTCTTGAACCGCAGCTGAGCATGCCACATACTCTGCTTCCATGGTCGAGAGGGATATACAAGCCTGCTTCTTGCTACACCACGAAATGGCCCCGCCATTCAGCAAGAAAGCATATCCAGAGGTTGATTTGTGCTCATCGATGTCTCCAGCCCAGTCGGCATCACTATAGACAACTAACCGCAAATCCGATCCTTGGTAACACAACATGTAGTTACTTGTTCCTCCGAGATATCTCAATATCCTCTTGATCGCTTTCCAAGTGCTCTATGCACCGGGTTTGATTGGTACCGACTAACCAAACCCATTGCATAACAAATATCCGGCCTAGTACACATCATAGCGTACATAAGGCTACCCACCGCATTGGAATATGGAACTCTTTCCATCTTGGTTTTCTCCTCTGGAGTCTTAGGACCCATATCAAGGCTCAAATGCAAACCCTTCTCCACTAAAGTATCAATTGGTTTGCAGTTGTGCATCTAGTATCTCGTCAAGACATTGTCAATATAGGTCTCTTGAGATAAACCCAGTAATCTCTTTTGCCTATTTCGACAATCTTGACACCAAGCACATAGCTTGCTTCACCCATGTCCTTCATATCAAATACGGAGGACAACCATTTCTTAATGGTTTCCAATAGCTCCTTGCTATTGCTAGCCATAAGTATGTCATCTACGTACGATGTCGAATGACATAATTATTATCGAGTCTCTTGGTGTAAACACGGTGGTCTTCCTCAAGCATGGAAAAACCATTTTCCATCATAGCTTGGTGGAAGCGCACATTCCACTCTGTCTAGATGCTTGCTTTAAGCCATATATGGACTTCTTAAGCTTGCACACTTTGCGCTCAAGTCCATGTGCTTCAAAGCCTTGAGGTTGATCCATATAGATCTCTTCCTCAAGTTCTCCATTGAGAAAAGCAGTTTTTACATCCATCTGATAAAGCTCCAAGTCCAACTGAGCAACAATGGCTAGTATGAGGCGAATTGAGGCAAACCAAACCACAGGGGAAAAAGTTTCCTCATAATCAACGCCCTCCCGTTGGGTGTAGCCCTTAGCCACTAAACGAGCCTTAAATCTCTCAATAGATCCATCTGCCTTTCTTTTGATCTTGAGAACCCACTTGTTCCCAATTGCCTTTCGGCCTGGCGGCAAGTCAACCAAGTCCCAGACATGATTAACTTTCATCGACTCCAACTCTTCCTTTATTGCTTTTAACCATTCCTTTGAGCTTGACCCCGCAAGAGCTTTCTGCACGCTCTTTGGTTCATGCTCATCGACTGAAATCATCTCACAGTCGATCTCTTCAGGAGTTACCATGTAGGCTTCATCCTCTATGTCAAAACGTCGACGAGGAACTAGCCCGCGCCCACTACGGCGCAAGTGCATGTCGGTTGCTCACCGTCTAAGGTAGCTATCACATCTGCACTCCCACTCCCACTAGGATCTTCTGGATGAACCCCAGGTTCATTATCCAGAATCTGAATCCTTGGAGTGACAAGACCACTATCTTGTATCTCAAAGAATTTCGATGATTCTTTGTTAACTCCTGAAAGAGATGGAAAATCATTCTCCAATAATGTTGTATCCCTAGACTCAAGTTTTGTTCTCCTCTCACTCTCATCTAGTCCAATGAAGACATGGCCCTTTGAGGGTTCAGAATATCTCACAAAGATACACTTTCTTCCTCTGGGTCCAAGCTTTCCATATTGGTGAGAAGTAGAGTGAACATATGCTGCACATCCCCATGCGCACAAGTAACTCAAATCTGGCTTCCTTCCGGTCCACAACTCATATGGTATGGAAGGAACCGATTTGGTTGGAACTCTGTTGAGGAAATAGGCCGCAGTCAGCAAAGCATCTTCCCAATAAGAGATGGGTAGATTTGCCTGCGCCATCATGGATCTCACCATGTCTAGCAAGGTTCTATTCCTCCTCTCAGCAACCCCATTTTGCTGTGGAGTCCCTGGAATAGTAAGTTGTCTAGATATCCCCTTTTCATCACATAACCCTTTGAACATATCGGAGAGACACTCTCTACCTCTATCCGTTCTAAGAGTTTTAATCCTTTTATCTAACTGATTCTCAACCAAGCTCATGAATTTCTTAAAACATTCTAGAGCTTCTGACTTATGAGAAATTAGATAAATGTGACCATACCTTGTATAGTCATCTATGAATGGGATGAAATAAGACTGTCCTTTTCTAGTATGCACATTCATGGGTCCACACACATCTGAATGGATAAGTTCTAAAGGAAGAGAGGCTCTCAAAGCCTTTTTAAATGGTTTTCTAATTGCTTTTCCTGCTAGACATGACTCACAGGTTGGCAAATCAGATAGTGAACCTTGGCCTAAGAGACCTTCTCTTGCCAATCTGTTCATCCTATCTAAGCCAATATGTCTTAGTCTAGCATGCCACAAATTATAATCAATACACACAGTATCTTGGCAAACAAAAGCACTACTAGAATTAAATGAATAATCAATTGTATCCAATACAATGAAACCATTTAGAAGAAAACCATAACCATAAACTATATCACCCAGATACAAAACCAAAGAATTGTTTTCAAATACAATTATAAAACCATGTCTCATAAACCACTCTTGTTTCTGTTTCCACCTCTATTACTTTGCCTAGACCACTGAGGTTGAGCTCTCTCCTTCTTGCGCTTGAAGCTTGCACCCTTACTAGTGCTTGCTTCAGTAGCAACTACTTCAGGGAGAGGGACATCGGCCAACATCCGATCCTCCTCTAGCTCAAGGTGCTTGGCAGCTTGATCAAATGTCTTGACCTCATCAACATGAGTCAAGAAGATCTTCATTTGCTCCCAAGACTTAGGCAATGACCTGATGACGCAGAGACTTGCTCCTCATCAGTCTCCTGGCGCCCACATGCGCTCAACTCACTAATCATGTTAGACATGATGGTTATATGCTGCCTCATGGTGTGACCCTGGCGCATCTTATAACCGTCAAATGTGAGTCTGAGCTGGCGGTCTCTTGTGGTGGAAGTCCCTCCATACTGAACCTTCACAACCTCCCACAAAGACTTTGCAGTCCTATGCTTCTCAAACCGAAGCATCAGGTCATTCCTCATGGTGTTTAGGATACTAATCCTAGCTACCCGGTATTTCCTCTTCCAGGCATTGTAAAGCTCAAGGTTCCTGCAATACTGTGCAGTGGTACCTTCCTCAGGTGGGGACATGGTCTAGTTTACGGTTTCCAGCATGTTCTGTTCTTCTAGGAGATACTACACCTTTCGGTGCCAAAGGTCATAATACCTCTTATTCTGTTTATCTCCTTTCGCGAAGTTAGCAACAATGCTCTTGGTAGCAGCCATTTATTCTAGAGATATTATATACAAGAATGAGTTCAATAAATCTAGCATAAAACACAACTCATGCAACAACAAATCACACTAGCATAGTCAACCTATGGGATAAGCACTTAAACCAAAAGAGATGCTAAAAAACATTCAATACAAAATTCCAATTATCTATTGACATCTTTACCATTTTGATAGTGAGGATTAGGGTTGAGATTCGAGAGTTTAACAACTTTCTTCTACCTGTTTTTTTTATAGTCTTAGTGGTGGCTTTATGGTCAACAATGTCTTCTTATACTTATCATGAAGTAATTAGTTTTTTGGAACATTTATCTTGGTTGGCTATTCACCAAGCAGAATACAAAGTCTCGCAGTTAATGTATGAACATCTTCTTTAATAATTGAACATCTTACTGTTTAGATGTTTGAGCATTATTGTCATTGCTCTTTTCATAAGAAAATAAAACAATTTTCTTCCTCTGTTTTTATAGTTTTTGATTTTCTTACGTATATTTATTAAAAAAAAATAGTCCTATTATTTTTTGCTAATATTTAATTGGATAATAAATTGTTTTGGAAAGGAATGTTACCATATCCACATTTTATTTATAATGGGATGGACTCAATTTCCTCTAGCCAAACTATCTATAAATGCAGGTTTCAAATTACCCACTTACAACCTTGGGTTTATGTGGGAATAAATCACCACCTTGCATGGGACATGAGACCTAGTGACCTAGAATCCGGATCAGCGACCCCGTTAGGGAGCACTTTACCACCACAAAAAACGGGGGGGGGGGGCAAGGGTGGTGATGGGAGGGTTTTTTTTTTTTTTTAATTTATTTTTCAGATGTGGGGCCCACTGTTTTTGTAGTGGAAAAACCGTCGCTCCCCGTCGAGGGTGATGATCCGGATTCGTGACCTAGTGTAGGATGGATAACCGGTGAGTGGTTCAGATTTGTCCCCATTGTCCCCATTTGTACCGATGCCGGCAACAAATCTGAACTAGATATAATAAAAGAAAACCCTCAAATCTACTCATTATCAGATCTAGATCCTCTCCACCCAACCTGCCATGCCCCCACCCTCCCACACTCACAAAGGTCTAAACCCAACTTAAGATAATGAGGCGTAGAGATCCTCTCCTCGCATCCTACCATGCCCTCACCCTCATCCTCCTGCACTCACCATAGACTGACATGGAGGTATTCAGACCTCATTATCTTGAGTTAGGTGGAAATTGCACTATCATTGTTTAGAATTGAAACTGTATCAATTTTTTTTTTGAGCAAATTGCACTAGCACCTCAAAATGAAGGTCTTAAAGCATTGACACCCCACTTTATGTTTAAAAAGTACAGAGATCCTAAATTGGATTTTCATTCAATATATTTGTCAAATTTATCATTGAAAACAGTTAAATTATTGTTTATTTTAAAAAAATATCCCTATAATAAACAATGTTTTGAAGGTTTTCAATGATAAATTAGACAAATATATCGAATGAAAATCCAATTTTAGGATCTTTGTGTTTTTTAAAAATAAAGTGGGGTGTCAGTGCTTTAATGCCTCCATTTTGGGGGTGCCAGTGCAATTAGCTCATTTATTTTCCCGGTCCGACTGAAATTGTATCAATTGACACCTTTACTAATGCTTCAGACAATGATGAGATGACATCTCCATCTTGTTTGGGCTACTAACCCCGTTCTCCATATTAGATAAGATCGAATTTTGCATGGGAGCAAAGTAATTAATGCTTGCAGCCGACGGCCTATATTCACTGTTCGGTCTAGGTCACCATTTTTAATTAACCCACATGCAAATTGTTAAAATTTAAGTAAATCACATAATTGTTATACCAGACTGCTATTCTACCAATTACTTGGAATAGTTCAGCAGAGTCTTTTTATACTTATCATGAAGTAGTTAGTTTCTTGGAACATTTATCTTGGTTGGCCATTCACCAATAAGCAGGATACAAGTCTCGCAGTTAATGTAATCAAGGAGATACAAAACAAACTCATTGGATTAATTGGAAGAGGTTATGCTTACCAAAACACCAAGGTGGGTTGGGATTCAAAGATACAGATAAGCATAATAGAGCAATGTTGGCAAAAGCAGCTTGGAAGCTACTCAAAAGCCCAAATGCGGGATGGGCGCAAATGCTTAAGAACATATACTTTCCTTCGAGTTCCTTCTTAGAAGCAAAGTGTGGTTATAGACCTTCATGGGCATGGAGATCAATCCTGATGGGCCGTGAGGTGCTTAAAAAAGGTCTCTTATGGTGTGTTGGTAATGGGCAGCAAGTGAAGGTTTGGGAAGACCCATGGATTCCTACAGTCAAAAACTTCAAAGTCCCAGTATCAATTGCTCGTGTGGAAGGTATTGATGTGGTGGCAGATTTGATGACTAGGGAAGGCGTTTGGAATATAGAGGTAATCAATGAAAAATTTCCTCAAAGTATTGCAAAAGAAATCTTCAAAATTGCAATTCCTATGACTCCTCAGGATGACAAGTGGATTTGGGGAGCGGACAAGAAAGGGATATTCTCAGTTAAGTCAGCTTATTCTTTACTAGCTACTGAAGAACTGGAATCTTTAGAAGCTCAACCATCATCATCAAGAACTTGCAGGTGGACATCAACACCAAAAAAAACATGGAAGGTAATATGGTCTACATATACTCTTCCAAAAATTAGATCTTTTCTGTATAAAGCTTGTGCTGATGGGGTGGCTTCTGGAGAAGCATGTCATAGGAGAAAATTCAATTTGGATCCTAGCTGTCATAGATGTGGCAAGGAGATGGAAACCATTGATCACATACTTATGGGATGCCCCTTTGCTGGAGCAGTATGGTTTGGTTGTGACCTATCATTTAGAGTGCCTCAAAATGAAGATAATTCCTTTGCAGAGTGGTTGTTTAACAACCCTCAGTTGGAGCAGCTAACCAAGGCAGTTAGAAGGAAGGTGGTTGGACAAATGTGCTTTATGGCCTGGTATCTCTGGAGAGCTAGAAATGAAAGCAGGTTTAATAATAACACATGGAGCCCGACTGATGTGATTGACTATGCCGTGAAAGCTTTTAAGGAATTTGATGAGGTCAACATACCAAGGAATTTGAGGACAGCGCACGGAGGGGTTATCAATGAGACTAGTGTTCGTGGAGAAGTTAGGTGGAGGGCACCATCTCAACCATGGTTTAAGATCAATGTAGATGCTTCTTTAGATTTGAATGGCAATTCAGGCATTGGTTTTATAATCAGAAACTCCGAAGGTTCTCCTTTAGGAGCTGTGTCTCAGAGGGTGGGGTTTACAGAAGTGGCAGTGGGAGAAGCGCTTGCGATCCGTGCAGCTATAATGGAGGGGAGCAAAAGAGGTCTACAGTATCTCATCATCGAATCTGATTGTAAATCTGTTGTAAATCACCTAAATAGCAGGTCCCCTTACGCCTCTGCCCAACTGGGGGTGGTGCTAGAGGATATTAGGTTGCTTTCCCCCCCTGAGATGTCTGTTGTTTTTGAGTTTATTCCTAGAGAGGCCAACTCTGTGGCAAACTCTCTAGCCCAGGAGGCCCGGTCTATTGAGGGTGAGACTGTTTGGCCGTTATCCACTACTTGGCTCCAGGAAGCCTGTTCCTGTGAGGCCTTGTGCCCATCCCTTCAATAAATGGATTTCTACCAAAAAAAAAAAAAAAAAATAAGTCTCGCAGTTAATGTAGGAACATCTTATAGGTGTTTGAACATTAATCTTATTGCTCTTTTCATAAAATAAAATAAAAAAACAATTTTTTCTACTCTTTTTAGTTTTGATTTTCTTATTTCATCTACAGTTGATTTTCTTATGTATTATTTATATTCATTAAAAAATACAGAAAATTAATCTCATTATTTTTTGCTAATATTTAATTGAATAATAAATTGTTTTGGAATTGGATATCACCATATTCACATCTTATTTGTAATTTGGGGTTTGGGGTGGTTTTGTTTTTTTTTTTTTTTTGTTCCTGGGTTTCTTTCCTTCCCGTGTTTGGGTTTGGTTTGTTTTTTTTTTTTATTTGCCAAAACCGGTTTTTTTTTTCCTATTCCCCCCGTTGTTTAGGCCCTTTGTGGGCATAAATCACCACCTTGCCATGAGATATGAGACCCAATGTAGGATGCATAACCATGAATGGTTCCGATTTGTCTCCATTTGTACCCATGCAGGCAACAAATCTGAGCTAGATATAGTACAACACAACCCTCAATTATACTCGTTACCAAATCTAGATCATTTCCACTCAACCTGCCGTGCGTGCTTTCATCCATCTATACTCACAAAGGCTTGAGCCCGACTCAAGATAATGAGGTGTCGAGATCCTCTTCACCCAACCTACTACACCCCTATTCTCCATTTCTCCCACACTCACAAAGGCTGACACAAAAGGATCTCCACACCTCATTATCTTGTGTCAAATTACACCATCCTTGTTTATAACCAAAGTTGTATCAAATTTTTTTTTTCAACCGAAACTATATATGAATTGGCACCTTTATAATGCTGCCAACGTTAATGAGATGACATCCTCTTGTTTGGGCTACTAACTCCATGCTCCATATTAGATAAGATCGGATTTTGCTGAGGAGCAGCGTAATTATTAATTAATGCACTACTCAATACAATCAACCGCCCAAATTCACTGGTTTTTTTTCGCCTAAATTAAATTTGGACCGTTTAATTAACTCACATACAAATTGTTAAAACTTAAGTAAATCACATAATTAAGCGGTCCAGATTTAATATGGACCTGACAGTAAATCTCGACCGTCGATTGTAGGGAGCTGCGCATTAATTACGTATGTTGCAAGCAAAATTCTCCAATAATTTATCAGATAAGGTCTTCCATGGATCCCTATGCATGTTCTCAAAGTTTGAGCTCTGTGGTCCATAGAAAAGAAGATATCAAGGGGTAGTAGTCTTACAGATGAGAGCTATCACTTGTTCTCATCCTCTGCTTCTTCTTCTTCTAGTTGTTCTCCATTTTTCACATGGTGTTTGGCTTCTCAACCAAAAAAAAAATGAAAACCTGTAACTGAAATAAGTTAAACGTGGCAGAATCCTCAATAATTTCACTGGTATAGGCATTTAATGATGCTCGACAAGGAGAGAATGGATAAGGAATAAGGATAACCATCCACGTGAACATTCATGCAGAAAATATTCATGCAGAAAATACAAAAGTCATAAAATCAAAGCTGCCTCGTCCAATCAAAGCTTTTGCACTTGATGCGTCCAAAATCTGCTCAGCCCTTGGATCTCCACGTGATGTCCTGCAAAACGAAAGCGTCAGATGTGGCCCGACCGCTGGGGTCGGGAGTCCACCTCCGAAGGCTAAGTCAGTTGATGAACTTAATCACAAACGGCTCTGCTAGAAGCACAGAGCTAATGAATGAAGAAACGGGAAAGGTGATCTAGATAGCAGAACGCTGATAGTTTGGATCTATCACTATGTATCTGAACCTGAGTCTCAGATAGTATCCTTTTTGAACGATTGATCCGTCCCTCACCTTGTATGGTAGTGAGGTTTATATAGAGTGTACCTTCGAATCTCCTTCGTTGGATGCACTTGAGCCTTCTTCGGGTACTCGTTGGATCTTATCAATAAGATCCGTTGAGCGATAGACTTCTACTAGTTTGGGCTAGTAGAGGACTCCTGAGATAACCGTTAGGTTATGCGATAGTTATCCCTTTGATGATGATTATCCGCAGCCGTCAGTTTGAGTCTGCTGTCATCAGGGTGATTACCCTAATCCATAAGTAAGATTAGGGCACGCTTGCAGCAGAATAATCTTTCTTCTTCAGCAAGCTATCTTCCGGCTCCGGTTCGCTCGGGAGCGATTCGGTTTTCTCCGTCTCGACCGGGGTCGAGGGTCGGACCAGGTATGAACCCGGTCAGATCTTAAACTCTCCATATCAGCACTATATAAATTCCCACACATTCCCCCCATTGACCTTGTTGAGAAAAGAACCGATAAATTTAAAAAAAAAAAAAAATATTAATGAGAGAAGCTAGTGACTTTTTACATTCCCAGTATTGTTTCAGGGCTGTGCAATTAGTGCAGGATACGATAAATATCGAAAAATTTCAACTACCCATTTTGTATAAATTCTTTGCTATGGTGACTTTAAATTTTCAGCTACTGCTTCACTGTTGTGCAGTAATTACACAGTACAGTACCTGATGAAGATTGAAAATTTTCCACCAGACATAGTTGAAAAAGTTTAAAAAACAAAAAGAAAAGAAAAGTAAAACGAGTGGCTGAGATCAAAACCTGAACCATAAGTTTTAATCTTCATTGTACGCTGCCTGCCTGCCCAGTACTGAAGCATGCATGACCTTTACAATTAACATTCATATATATTTAAAAAGATCTGAAAATTCCTATCAGGTTTGAGATAGAATTAGTAGGATTCAAATGGTTTTTCTAATTTTAATTTTTAATACAAAATTTTCAAAATGTGTATAAATGTTGGTTGAATACAAAATTTCAGTTATTCATTGACATCTTTACCATTTTATTGAAGAAGATTTGGGACGAGATTTGAGAATCCAACTCTTCCACGCTTTTTATGACAAATATAGAAGAAAATCTCATTGTAAATGCAGTTTCATATTACCAATTTACAACCCTAGGTTTAGGTGCGGATAAAATCACCATCTCACATGGGATATGAGACCCAGAAATGACAAATATATCAATACGTGATCTTTTTCTTCTGATTTTTGTTTTTAGTTTTATTAAATATGCATATTTTTTGGATCAATTCAAGTATTCAACCATTGATGCAGCCAGTGTAACCTTAGTGGTAGCATTTTTCTATTTTTAAATAATTTTTATTACTTAATAAAAGCATTCTTAGGCCTAGAGTTATATGAAATAAATTAATTAGAACCATATTTAGGATCAAGTTTGAACCTCGTTCTTGAATCAAATTGAAACCGTAATTGAATGAAAATCCGAAGAGATTTAGATTTGGATTCAATTATTGAGCGAACTTGATTCTTGGCCTTGGATTCAAATTACACAATCGATTGATGCCTTTACCATTGTCCCCGATAACGATGTGATGACATCTCTCTCCTATTGGGCTACTAACCCCATTGTCAAAGATTATTTCTTCACCCTAGGATTGTAATAAGAGCAGGTTGGTTGGGTTTTCAAAACCCTAAGTTAAAATTTTGAGTTCAAATCCTCTACTTCCAACCTACCCATGCCTTCACACTCACACATTCATATGAGGTGTGAAACTCATAGATACAAGATTTGCCAATATAAAGTCAGACAGTATGGGATCCACACCCATGAGGGCACGAACAGGTTGAGGGTAGAGGATCCGTTACATACATTTTTCTAATATACTGAATCTTAGACATTAAATCATGACAAGCCTAAAAACCTAGACATATCACCAACTAAAAAAATACAAAGTAATTAAAGAACAATTGATATTGATGCGTCCACTTTCTGCTCAGCCCTTAGATCTCCTCGATGATGACCTGTAAAACAAAAGCGTCAGATGTGGCCCAACCGCTGGGGTCGGGAGTCCACCTCCGAAGGCTAAGTCAGTCAATGAACTTAATCACAAACGGCTCTGCTAGAAGCACAGAGCTAAGGGATTAATAACTGGAATACGATCTAGATCATAAGCCTGTGAGTGTTTATGTCCAGAGGTATGAGAATGAATCTGGTGGTCCTCCTCACCATGTTGGTAAGTAGGGTTTATATAGAATGTACCTTCGAACCTGGTTCGTTGGATGTATTTGAGCCTTCTTTGGGTAGTCGTTGGATCATAACAGTTAGATCCGTTGAGCGATAGACTTCTACTAGTTTGGACTAGTAGAGGACTCCTAGGACTCCTAGGATAATCTCCAGGAAATTTGATGATTATCCCTCCAATGATGATAAGTCACAGCCGTCAAGTTCCGTCTGCCATCATTAGAGTAATTAACCTAATCCATAAGTATCGGATTAGGGCGTGCTTGTGGCTGATTCAGTTTCCTTCTTCAACAAGCTATCTTCTGGACCTGGCTCGCTCAGAAGCAAGTCGATTCCCTTCGTCTCGACCGGGGTCGAGGGTCAAACCAAGTATGAACCTGGTTCAATCATAATTTCTCCATATCAGATATAGTAAGAAACCTTGAATTAAAACCTATAAAACTCAAGATTAAAATGAAAGTTAAAGTCATGATTAAAAAAATCTTGATAGACAAGATGAAACCAGTTGAATTAGACCAAATATTCAACCTTAATCCAACCCACAAACCAAGGTGAATCCAAATTAACCATCAGGACAAACTTGCCCGCTACTTGCGCAGTTGCACCACATCTCATTTTTCAAGCCCTTGATGTGGCTGGCAGATCCAGGTCCATAAAAAAAAAAAAAAAAATTACTCTCGAAGTTTGTGTTTTGGGGTACATAGAAAGGATCGAGGAGATAAAGCTACAGCGATTAAAGGTGAAAGTGAAACTAGTTTTTGAAATGAAAACCGTGCACTTGTTCTCATCTTCATCTTTTTTTTTTGGTAGAAAGTAAATTTATTGAGACGGCAAAGCCGAGGAAACAGAGCTACAAAGAGACTGCACCCAAGGAGAGGAAATGGGCCAAAGAGTCGGGACCGTCACCGACTTAGCCCTCTGGGCTAGGAGATCAGCGGCCTTGTTGATCCGCCTAGAAATATGTTTAAAAAAACACTTTTCAAGCCTATGTCCCACATCTAAGATATCCTGGATGATAGTGGCAACATCAAGAGGAGGGGGAGCAGAACCATTCACTAAACTAATGAGCTCCTTACAATCAGATTCAAAGTAACCAATGTCAATTCCTTCCCCAAGAGTATAAAGAACAGCCATTCTGAGCGCCATTGCTTCTGCCATAAGTGCAAATGTAGCTGAGTTGGGCTCAGAAACTGCTACAATTGGCCTTCCATGATGGTTCCTGATTATGCATCCCAAACCTGCAGTGCCTAATTCTTTGTTGAAAGTTGCGTCAGTGTTGATCTTGTATGCTCTATTCGGAGGGGGGTTTCCATTTATCCAAACCTGTGAGTCTACTATCCATTTTGATAGTTTGGGGAGGACCTAGCTATGCTTGAACATACTCTTGCGCCAACTTCCATGCCTCTTGACCCACTTCATATGGGTTCCACGACCTTCTATTAAAAGCTCTATCATTCCGGGCTTTCCAGATCTTCCAACAAATGAATGTGCAGGTTGTTAGGAACTCGATTCTCTCTCTTTTAGTAGAAAAATTATTGTTCCTAATCATGTCAAGCCAGGATGTGAAGGATAGGTCCACATCACCCCCTTTAAAACCCAGAGGGCTCGAAAACCAAATTGCTTTAGTAAAAGGGCAGTTTAGGAGAAGATGATCAACCGATTCAAGAGAGCTTCCACAGACCAAGCAAGAAGGATCAATATTAAATTTCCTTTTCTTCATGTTTTCACTTGTGGGTAGGCCTTCTACTAAAATTCTCCAAAGAAAGAATTTCAACTTTGGTGGTGCTTGAAGCTTCCAAATGAATTTCCACTTCTCTTCTGGGACTAGCCTCCATGAAGAGACCCGACCATCGTTGCTAACTGAAGAAGTTTCCCTCTCTTCCCAAATTTTTATATAAGCAACTTTCGTTGTGACCACACCATTCCTAGCACCCAACCAAACTTGCTTGTCTTCAAATGGAAGAATTCTAAGTTGAATCTTAAGAATCTCCTTGATGATGTGTTCAGGGAACCAAGCATTGAGATGGTCAATATTCCAGCATCTATTATCTTGGTCAATAAGCTGAGCAACTGAATGGAAAGGGCAATTAACTGGCTTTGTAAAACCCACCTTGTAGTCTGTGGTTGTGGGAATCCACTTATCCTTCCATATATCGATGCTTGACCCTTCCTCAACTTGCCAAATAATATGCTTTTTGAGTTGCTTGATCCCTTGCAACATACTCTTCCAAGCCCATGAATCCTGTGCCTTAGGTTCCACATCAAAAATTGATGAGTTAGGGAAGTAGATAGCTTTATAAAATTTTGCCCAAAGAGAGTTGGGGTCCTTCCACAATCTAGACGCCACTTTGACCAAGAGGGCAAGATTCTGAAATTTTGATTTTTTAAAGCCCAGACCCCCTTTGTTTTTAGGGCTACAAAGCCTATTCCATGATACCCAATGTGTTTTACTTCCTTCACCTAAAGTACCCCAGAAAAAATTTGCTGAAGCTTTTTTGATATGATCATGAAGCGACTTTGGGAGCTGAAAGTGAGCACTTGCATAATGAGGTAAGGCAAAGATAACTGACCTCAAAAGAGTATCTTGACCTGCATGAGACAATAACTTTGTCTTCCAACTTTCCATCTTTTGAGTAACTCTATCATATAGCTCCTTGAAGGTTTGCTTCTTGGATGAGCCCACTTCAGAAGGGAGACCGAGATATTTGGATGGCCCCTTAGCATATGAGATCTTAAGCACTCTAGAGAACCATCTTTGGAATTTCATATGAGTGTTAGGGCTGAAAAACATATTTGATTTCTTGAAATTGATGGCCTGCCCACTTGCTCTACAATATGTCTCCAAACATGCTTTAAGATCACACACAACATCCAATTTGACTTCTGAAAACAGGAGGCAATCATCAACAAATAATAAATGTGCAATTTGGGGGGCTCTATTCTTCACCCTGATACCTTTAATGGTTCCAACTTCTTCAGCTCTTTTTATAACCGAACTCAACCCTTGTGCACACAGAATAAAAAGAGCAGGGGAGAGGGGGTCCCCTTGTCTCATACCCCTAGTAGGGGATATGGGGGCACTAATGTGACCATTAATAAGCAATTTATAAGAAATTGAAGTAATGCATGCCATCACAAGTGCAACCCATCTTTGGTCAAAACCCATTTTCAATAAGATAGCTTCGATGAAGCCCCACTCCAACCTATCATAGGTTTTTTTCATGTCCAATTTTATAGCCATAAGCTTTTTTTTTTTCCTTTTTTCCTTTTCTTTATGTAGTGAAAAATTTCATGGGCCATATATACATTATCTGAGATCAGTCTTGATGGGATAAATGCAGATTGATATGGAGCCATCACTTTATCTAGAATAAATTGCACCCTGTTTGCAAAGATCTTAGATATAATCTTTGTGACCACACCTCCTAGGCTAATAGGTCTATAGTGTTCAGAGGTTTCTGGATGGGGGATTTTGGGCAGAAGACAGATGTACGAAACATTTAACTCATGATTCATATACCCAGAAGCAAAGAAATCAGCACAAAGTTAATAAGATCATGCTTGACAGAATTCCATAAGTTTTGAAAAAAGAGAGGGGGGAGCCATCCGGACCTGGTGCTTTGAGGGGGCCCATGGAAAAAAGTGCTTTCTTGATCTCCTCCTCTGTTGGAACTTGGCATAGACTGTGATTCATATCGTTTGTGATGCATGGCTCAACTGATTGGAGTACTTGTTGGAGGGCATCTTCATCAATTGGTTCTGATGTGAATGCTTCAGAAAAGTGGTCACATAAGGTGCTATGGATTTCTCCTTCCTCAGAAGTCCATTTGCCATCCTTATTCTTCAAACGAAGTATTTTGTTTGATTGTCTTCTTTGGAGAGTGCATGCATGGAAGTATGATGTATTAGCATCTCCTCCCTTTAACCAATCAATTCTAGATTTCTGCTTCCATAGGTCCTCTTTGTAAAACCCAGCCCTAACCTTGACCCGGAAACCTTGTTATTTGTAGGTCCAGTGACCCGAAGTAAAGTAAGAAGTCAGCTTTGGGCCATCCCAGTAGAGGACTTGGTGTCTGGCTTTGAATCCATGAAAGTTGATGATGAAGTTCTATTTATGGAAACTGAATCTTGATGAAGATCTGATTAGTTGATGGACTTGGAGTGCTCTCTATCTTGGTTTGAAGGCATTTCTACCTATTAGGTAAGTCACTTGACTTGTGTGCAAAACCCCTTTAGGATTGGATTTGATCTGGGCCTTCAATTCCCTGTTTTGGTCTTGTTTGCCAGCATTGGTCGACCGATTGGTCGATCGGGCCGTCGACCAATCCACTCGACCAATGAGTGCTGTCTTTGGCAATTAGGTTGTTCTTGCTCTATTTAAGTCCAATCTCGAGTCCACTTCGTATTTGCTGCCTCCAAACTCTCTGGAACGAACCAAAGACCTCTGCAAGTCATCTCCCTTGCATCCTTGGTGTTTTCTTGACGGATCTTCGTCGAAACTCTTCTTTTTGCATCAAAAGGTATGTCTACTCTCTCTTCTTCTCCTCCATCTTTGTTTTTCTTTCCTTTTTGAGTTGAGACAGTAGAAGAGATGCTGCATTCTCTGTTGCAAACATCTCTGAACATGTTCTCATGATCATCCTAAGGATTTGAGGCTAGAACAATGATCTTAACCATGATCATTGCAAGCTTTTGAAGGAATCATGATCAAACCATGTTCTAATCTTGTTAAACATCTGATTTGAATTCTGATCTTTTTGGATCTTCTATGATTGATCATGTTAGTAGTTAATTACTGTGTTTTCCTTCCATGATCCATAATCTATCAATTTCTAGTTGTTCTCTTCTACCATACTATGTGTTCTTCATGATGCATGGTAGTTACATATATGGTAGGTTTTATTTCCTTATTTAGATTTATGCTTCTAAGCCTTGTTCCTTGAAGATCTAAGTATGTTTTCATGATACCATTACCTGAAGCAATGATCCATCCTCCTATTGTTCTTGTCTTTGATTTCTATTTCGAATTCATCAAGATCCATGGTTGATCTAATTATGGTAACTTTTTGTTTCCTAATTTGGATCTTGATATCTTGATTTGATTGGTGTTTTGAGGTCCCCTATATGTTAGAATACTGCTGATGTAGTTTACCCCTTGATTAGTACCCTTTTGAACCACCAAATTCGGATTTCATATCTTAAAACTCTGTTTTTTAGGCTACTGTCTGCATTGGTCGACTGATTGGTCGATGGACCAATCGACCAATCCACTCGACCAATGAGTACAAAGCAACTCCAGAATTGGTCCGTGTTGGATGTTTTGGTATCTTTTCTGTTAGGGATCTTTCCTAATATGTTGTATATACTTGTTTAGGACCTTCTTCTCAAGTTTGCCAAGATCTTACTTGATTTCTTAGGATTCCTTTGCGAGTTATAAAAGGTAAGGATGGTTATTTCCTTAATTACATAGATAGCATGAATCTAGTTTCTATATTTGAATATCATAGATATGATTCCTAAATTAGATTCTTACAATGATATACTACTGTTGTATAACTTTGATTACAGTAGCATTACTTATTCATATTGAATTGACTCATGTATGATTTACTTACCAATTATATACAAGGTGATTGCAATTATTGATTTCTTTCCATATACGAGGTTACCATATATGTGATGATATGAATTGATGCATGTGTATGCTTAAGTATGGTTTGGAAAGGAGAGGTGTCCTTTTGACACTTCTGTCCTTGGACTACTACGGGAATATTATGGGATGTTTCCGGAGATGCCCTCTGGACACCTTCCTAAACTGTTGGATGACATATCTAGGATTGTCTAGTAGTGTTTGGCTAGGATGTCCTGTTATGTTAGACCCTAATCGGAGGGGTATTGAGACCGAACGACCCGTGGTAGCAATGGGGATTCATGGGCGCTCAAGACCGGTAACCAACCCGTGAGAGGACAGGAATCACATTGTGGGGGCCATTTATTGGTAGGGTTGCATATGGTTAGACTTGGGCTCACGGGCGCTTAAGACCGGTAACCAACCCGTGAGAGGACGTGAGAGCTTCCCGTTTACCATATGTGGATGATCAATAGGGTTGATGAGTCCGTAGTCAGGGACTATGAGGACTCTAGTGTGAAGGATACCGGAAAGGATCGTCAGGGACGAGGAATGGAAGTATCTGGATCTGACTTGATGTAACTAAGTAGAAGACTTGCATTTGGCTAGGTTTTACCCTGACATGCGCCAAGACTTATACCAAATGGTTGTGAGAGAGTGTGTTGACTTAACCCCCGCCATGGTTTGTCCCGAGGGATGAAGGACCCATTACCAATCGGCTGCTCAAGACCGGTGAAATGATCCGTGAGAGAATCCAAGATATCTTAAATGGTTGAGGATGTGAGTGGACTTTCCTAAAGAAGTACGGTGCTATGACTTAAAGCATGTCTCGCCAATAGAGACCAACAGTACATAGAGTTAGATTCATTCATTCATTGCTTGTCTCATATCATATTGCATTTATGATTGTTCGGAATCCCGCCATTTATGTTATTATGGATTTTAATCGCTTTACTTGAGTTTCTTTGAAACTCATTCCTTTATTGTACAATGTTTGTTAGACTATCCCTGCAGTGCTTGAGTATTATGACGGTCCCTATGAAGAAGCGCAAGGCGAAGAGGCATATCTCCAGGAAGGTGATTGCGGTTACCACAATTACTCGAAGATCCCGCGAGTGGTTATGCTCCGTACAATGCTTAGTCCGACCATTGAGTGGAAGCGTCCTTGTGCCATTTATGAGATTTACACTTATAAGGATGTTGTCTATAAAGTGGAGAACAATTTAGTTACCCAATGTACTTGCTACTGGGATTAGATTTTGTCTAGTTTATTCTTTTAGAGCTACTTTTCCGCTGGTTGTAAAGTGGGATTTTTGCCTCACTTTACTTATCTGTTTGACACTCTGATTATATCTATTATTCTGATTCATTTATGATTCATCCTTTCTTTATTGGATCTATGGTTTATCTTCCGCACTTTTATTATGATTGTTCATGATTATGTTATTGTTTATGTGGGAGGTTGATCACTCGATACCTGATCTTCGGGCTGTGGATCACACTCTCGGGTATGCCAGATAGGGTACCGGCTGGGAGGGCGTGACACTCTTCCCTCAACATTTCCTCATCAAGATCTTTCATAAGCCTATCCACTTCCTCTTGTGAATATTTATTGCCTTCAACACTCTGTAGTTGTTCTAGTTGTTTCTTCAACTTGGCAACATTGGTCTGAATGTGACCAAAAGTATTCTTGTTCCACTTCTTGAAGTTGGTTTGGCAATGTTTAAATTTCTGTAGCAACTTAACAACTTAACATCAGCTGAACCATGAACATTCATCCCCCAAGCTTGTTTAGCAACTTCTTCATATTGTGGGTGCCTCATCCAAGCACTAAGAAATCTGAAAGGTTTTTGTCCTTTACTTCTGCCACCCTTTGTATCAAGAATGATTGGGTTGTGGTATGAACTTATAGAGGATTTCACAAACACTGCAGTATCTGGGAAGCTGAAGTTCCATTCAATATTCCCAAGAGCCCTATCCAATCGGATACAGATATTAGCTGAACCCTTCCTCCTATTAGTCCACGTGTATTTCAGTCCCTTAAGCTCAAAATCAATCAAAGCACAATCTTGTATCATTTGTTGAAAACAGAGACAGTCATACGACAGTTTCTGGGCTCCTCCTACCTTTTCTTTCCAAGAGAGGTGGGAATTAAAGTCTCCAATAATGGACCATGGCTGAGTTCTTCCTTGACCAAGAGCTGTAACATGCTAAAAGATTTCCTCCCTTTGCTCTCTCTTTGGATTGCCATAAATGAAAGTCATGTAACATGGGTCCCCTTTTACTGTGGCTATTCGAGTATCAATAATATTTTTACTTGCCTCGAGAATCTCCATCTCAATGTGTTGACTCCAAAGTAAAGCCAACCCTCCACTTTTTCCTTCAGAATCCACATAAAAGCTCCCTTCCATCTGCAACATCTTATGTAGATTCCCCATACTTGCTGCCTTAGTTTTTGTCTCCATCATAAAAAAAATGTCTAGTTGCTCTGTCTTCTTAAGATTCTTCAAAGCCCGACGGGTTGAGGGGCTGCCCAAGCCGTGTAGGTTCCATGAGAGGACCTTTAGAGCTGCCCGTGGGGGGGGGGGGGTCCATCTCCTCCACGGTGCTCATCTTCGTCTTTTTATATACATACATATATACCCAGAATATCCTGTAGATGAACTTGAAAGCTCTCTACACTTGTTTTCATCTTCTTGTTTTTACATGGTATTTGACTTCTCTTTCTTCCAGGTAATCTCCCATGCCTCAATGAATATCTAATAAATTATAAAGGGATAATTACTATTGCCCCCCTGTATTATAGCTTTATTACTAAAAAGAACCCTACTCTTTATGAAATTACTGTTGCCCCCCTCAATTCTAACAGTGTTAAGCGACCATTAAGGTTGAATGTTTAATGTCTATTTTACCATTTTACAATTAATAATGTCCAATAAAATATTATCCTCATTTAGAAAAAAAATCATATGAAATAATTTTACATGTGTACTTTTATCATCTTGAATTAAAAAAAAAAAAAAGGCACCATGTTGGTAGTAGGACTTCTCAAAATAGCTAACATCAAATTAGACAATAAATAAATAATAATCTATTGGAAGTAGAAATTTCTTAAACTGATAACATTAAACTAGAAAGTAAATAACAAAATTAAAAATAACACAAAAAATTAGGAATTACTATTTTTTTTATTACCAAATTGAAAAGTACATATCTAAATTTGAAAATGAGTATCCCTTGATTTTCTCTCTTTCTTTTGACTAGAAAAGAAGATTGTTTAATTAAGTTTAAGTTTTCCCTAATTACTTAGGATAGTAATGTAATTTAATATAAAGTGTAATTAAATAATATAAGACTATAGGGTTAATTTGAGATTTTTAAATAAATAAAATATGCCATATCATCATTTAACTAACGGAGTTTAACAGTAGGGGGACAATAGTAATTACAAGCAAAGTTGAAGGTTGAATTAGTAATTTCAAAAAGTACAGGGGGTAAATTAGTAATTAAGCTATAGTATAGGGGGACAATATTAATTATCCCAATTATAAAAACTAAACGTGAGGATTCATGTGGAAAAGACAAACCTCGTAAAGAACCCAAGCTTTTGATTATTTATTCACTTCTTTTGCACTATATAAACCCCTGCACATTCGCCATCTCAATCACCTCATCTCATCTCATCTGCGTTCACTGATAGCAAAAGATGGGAAAAGCTTTCGTCTTTCTTCTCTTCTCTTTCTCTTCCTTGGCAGTAGCTTTAGCTGAGCAGTGTGGGAGCCAAGCTGGAGGTGCTCTATGCCCTGGTGGTAATTGTTGTAGTCAGTGGGGCTGGTGTGGTACTACCACAGATTACTGTGGAGATGGCTATCAAAGTCAATGTGACGATAGCGGTGCCGGTGCCAGTGGCGGAGGCGAAGGTGGTGGAGGCGGCGGTGATGCTGGCGAGATTGGTTCACTTATCAGCCAAGAACTGTTTGATGAAATGCTTAAACATTGAGCATTCCACCTTGTCGTGGTGGGTTTTACACCTATGATGCTTTCATTGCTGCTGCAAACTCCTTTAGTGGTTTCGCAACCACTGGCGACAACACCACTCGTAAGAGGGAGATTGCTGCTTTTCTGGGTCAAACTTCCCATGAAACTACAGGTTTGTTGAAGTAGTTGATTTCTCTTATTAGGGTTTAGAGTCTGCTTCTTGATGATGTACATGGCTAAGCATTCATCTTTGGTTTTCTATTGTTTAGGGGGATGGCCAAGTGCACCTGATGGACCATATGCTTGGGGATATTGTTTTGTGGAGGAGGTAGGCAACCCTGGTGATTATTGTGTTTCTCGTAATGAGTGGCCTTGTGTTCCTGGGAAAAAATATTATGGACGTGGACCCATTCAGCTATCTTAGTAAGTATTCTATATTTTGTATTGATGATTTCCCTAGAAAAATATGGAATCCACATTCTCTCCACTCAAGGATAGTGTCCACCCATCTATTCAGGAGTCTAGATGAACGACAAGTGGCCTGTGCGGATACTAGCGGTGATGTGTCGTCCATCTAGATGCCAGAACGGATGGGTGGATACCTTCCTTGGACGGAGAGGATATTTATTGGGTATTAACAAGAAAAGCTATATATGGTGACTTTGAATTTCCAGCAACTACAACTATGGGCAAGCAGGAGCAAATATAAGTGAGAACCTTCTCGGCAATCCTGACCTTGTTGCAGCTGATCCATACATTTCATTCGAGACAACATTGATGACACCCCAACCTCCAAAACCTTCATGTCATGCTGTTATCACAGGCGAATGGTTGCCGACCACCGCCGACATCGCAGCAAACCATCTTCCTGGCTATGGAACTATTACTAATATCATAAATGGAGGACTTGAATGTGGTCACGACTATGATGATAGGGTGAATAGTCGTATTGGATTTTATGAAAGGTACTGTGATATCTTTGGAATTAGCTATGGTGACAACCTTGTCTTTTGCTCTAGGTCACTCTGCATCTTAGTCCTTCAAGCCTAATTAATTAGTATTAAGGCATTAATCCTAATGTAAGCTACGTACTGTACTTCTATTGTTGCTCTGGGTCAGTACTCTGCATCTTAGTCCTTCAAGCCTAATTAGTATTAAGCCACTAATCCTAATGTAAGCTACTGTACTTTTGTTGTTTTCCTTCTTCTATTTTCCTTTTCCCCCTGGTAAGCACTGTACTACTCTTGACAACTCAATAATAATATAATAAATTTCTATGTATGAGTATAACATGAAGGGTTGAGCTTCAGTGCTACGTACTAACTGAGCTGTCTATAGTCCAAATCAATTCTGGTGGTGAATCTCGACCATCCATTTTGTTTTTTACTTTTTTTTTTATTTTAACTTTTTGAACTACACCAATGAAGCCAAACACATATCATGAA
This sequence comes from Hakea prostrata, assembly GCF_041222555.1. NCBI lineage: Eukaryota > Viridiplantae > Streptophyta > Magnoliopsida > Proteales > Proteaceae > Hakea > Hakea prostrata. The sequence continues at coordinate 19,488,126 of NC_142607.1, read as the reverse complement.
ACTAGAGAAGCCAAACGCATATCATGGGATCCAATTGTGAATTATTGGCCCATTGAGCTATGCAAGACGTCCTTCCAAAATTGTGAATTATTTTTTACAGCTTCTTGATGTCTTAGTGGTGGCTTTATATCAGAGAATCAGTGCAGCTTCAACTTGCAGCCTCTGATCAATTCAAGTCGAAAGCCTGACCATATTATACAACACTGCTACTCTACCAATTAGTTGGAAAAGGTCAGGAGTATGTTTTTTTACATATCATGAAGTAGTTAGATTTTTGGAACATTTATCTTGGTTGGCCATTCCACAGGCAGGATACAAGTCTCCCAGTTAATGTGTATGAACATCTTACTGTTTATGAGTTTGAGCATTATTGTCATTTCTCTTTTCATAAGAAAAGAAAACAATTTTCTTCTTCTCTTTTTAGTCTTAGATTTTCTTATGTCTTTTACTATTGATTGTCTTATCAATATTCATTAAAAATAAAAAATTAGTTTTATTATTTTTCGCTAATGTTTAATTGGATAATCAATTGTTTTGGAAAAGAATGTTACCATATCCATATCTTATTTGTAATGGGATGTAGGGGTTCAAGTTTGGCCCTGGCGGCCCTGACCCGCCCTAAGCCCGCCCTGAGCTCGAATAGGGCTTGGGCTAAAAATTTTGGCCCTAAGGGCAGGTTAGGGCCAAAATATTCTAGCCCTGAACTAGGGCCAAGGGCGGGCCTGGGATTACTCTCTGGCCCGCCCAGCCCATCCCGGCCCGTCCTTGATTTTTGGCCCTGACCCAGGCCCTGATCTTGGCCCTGATCTTGGCCCCGACCCAGGCCCTGATCCTAGCCCTGATTTTGGTCTTGATCCTGGACCTGATTTTGGCCCTGATCCTGGCCCTGATTTTGGCCCTGATCTTGGCCCTGATTCTGGCCCTGATCTTGGCCCTGATCCTGGCCCTGATATTAGCCCTAATCCTGGCCCTGATTTGAGTCTAAAGACTCGGGACCCTCCACCCACATGGAAAGGAATTAATTGTAATACATATGGGTGGATACTTGACACGTGTCAAATTTTAGAAACATGATCATGTTTTGTAGAAAATTAATAAAAATAAATTATAACCTCATTACGAATGTAATAAGCATCTATTTGATTTTGGCCCTGATCCTGACCCTAATTTTGGCTCTAATCTTAATATTAATTTGACGATGATCATTTACTACAGTACTAGATTTTTACCCTGATCTTCATACTAACATTGATATGAGTCTTGATTTTGACATTTAGTCACTTTGATCATATTACACTATAAAATCACTTTTTATATTATTTTTAAGGTAATTTTTTTTCCAACAAAGACATTTTTAGTTCAATAAAATATTGATTTTGTTTTTTTGACTAAGGTGAGATAATATATTATAAATAATAAAAACTATTACATAAAGAATTAATATCTAACAAATCTATACCCCAACTTCTCATCATGAATATCTAACAAATCTACTGTGATATTTCAAAAAAAATTATTAAAAACATATAGCTATGTTTGTAACTAAAACATCATTTTCTTTAACTATGAAAAAAATACATTTTTTTTTTGTTGAATACTAAATTATCGTCGATTTACTTGTTAACAAGGATTTGAATATGATTTTTTTTTTTTTTTTTTTTTTGTATTGAATAAAGATATCAATTTATTGAACAGTTGTGAATGAAAACATACCTACCTACGGCTTAAGTTCTTGACTTTGAAGATAAAATTTTCATTTATCATATTCCTTTTGAATTATGAATCTCTGATGTTTCTAAGTTTACAAAAAGAGTTTGTGTGACATTCGCTATAATTGACTTGACTTTCAAATATGCCTAAATTTAATTACAATTCTTCTTTCTACTTATTCTATTTCATGAATAATGTTAACTCTTTGCTGCTAGAGAAAAACCAAAGGAAAAAACAGAATAAGAGAGAGAGAGAGAGAGACTTGGGGGAAAGACAAATTGGAAATTTGGAATGAAGTTTGACCATTGTCTTAGAAGTTAGAAATTAATTGAGAATTGAGATAAATCTTTTTCTTTTTCCCTTCGAGCTTACATATAATAACCATAATTTTCATCGAATAGCAAATTAAAAAAACCCTAGAAATTTGGATTTCTCTATTTCTCTAAAATCTAAATGGGTATAAATAGTTAAATACATATTGAATATAAGTTTTGGATTATTTGATGACATCTTTACTATTTAATTTTCCAGAATTGAGTTTGGAATTTAAGAATTTAATTAATTTAATATGTATTTTAATTACTACCTGTCTTACATTTGATATTTACGACCAAAGATATGGCCAATTAAAGCTAGGGACAGGCCAATTAGGGCCTGGGCCAATCAGGGCCAGGGACAGGGCCAATCAAGGCCAACCCATCCCGACCCGGCCCAATTAGGGCGGGAATGGGCTTGGCTTGGCCCTGTAGGGCTTAGGGCCAGGGACAATAATTATTGGCCCTGAACTAGGGCCAGGGCAGGAATAGGCTCAAATTATACCATATAGGGCTGGGCTTGGGATTGCAAAAGCCCGGCCCAGTTGCAGCCCTAATGGGATGGATTCAAATTCCCCTAACTAGCTAACTATAAATGCAGGTTTCAAATTACCCATTTACAACCTTGGGTTTATGTGGTAATAAATCACCACCTTGCATGGTACATGAGACCCAGTGACCCAGTCTAGGATGGATACCCAGCTTTCTGCAAGGGTTGAACCCATGACCTCTCCACTGAGAAGTACGGATCTTAGGATGTAATTGAGGTGCGCGAAAGCTGGCCCGGATGAACCTCAAAAAAATATATAAATTTGAACTAGACATTGTAAAAGACATCCCTCAATTCTACTCATTATCGGATCTAAATGTTCTCCACCCAACCTGTCATGCTCACATCCTCTCACACTCACAAAGGTCTAAACCCAACTTAAGATAATGAGGTGTAGAGATCCTATCCTCCCAACCTACCGTACCTTCATCCTCCTACACTCACAACGGACTGACATGGAAGTATTTACACCTCATTATCTTGAGTCGGTTACACCTCATATCTTGAGCCCGACTCAAGATAATGAGGTGTCGAGATCCTCTTCACCCAACTTACGACACCCCTATTCTCCCACACTCACAAAGGCTGACAGAAAAGATTTTCACATTTCATTATCTTGTGTCACGTTCAGATTACACCATCCTTGTTTATAACCAAAATTGTATCAAATTTTTTTGAGCAAATTGCACTAGCACCCCAAAATGAAAGCCTAAAAACACTGACGCCCCACTTTATGTTTAAAAAACACTGACACCCCAATTCAATAAACACACTAGTCCATTCCGTTAGTGAAACTGTTAATTCACTGTTAAAATTTTTTTAATTCCAAAAATACCATTGCTAAAATCGAAATTCATGATGCAAGAGAGGGTGTTGGTGTAGCCATGGAAGGTGATGGTGCAGGTGCCGGTGGCGCAGATGAAACCGTCGAAGCAGCTGCCGGAGCCGGCGAAGCAGAAGCTGGAACAGAAGTTGTTGGAGCAGCCACAGGAGCGATTCTAGGAGCAGATCCGGTGCCCTGAGCAATTGAAGACTCAACAAAATTCCGCGAGTGAGCATTTCCCTGTAACGCTTAAAGGAGTCGAGTCTCTGCAACTTCAACTGTTGGTTAAACCTGTTGATGAAGTCGTTGGCCTTGTATCAACCTCTTGGTCTTCTCCATTCGCTCCCTCTGCTCTTCCCTTCCTTCACTGTTGACGGCGAGTAATTCCTGGAAATGGCATAAAAAAAAAATCCTCACTTTTATTTTAATTCAATTTTCTTTAAAAAATTTTTTGCTAAAAAGAAAATAAAAGTAATTAAATTACATTTCTATAGAAATTTATTCAATATATTCCCAAAAGAAAAAGGTTTATTCAAAGTTCTCATTAGAGTTTTTTTTTTATATACAATTTTAGATTTTAAAGGAAACTAAATTTGCGGGAGGTTGATAAAATATAGGAATTTTTTTTTTAAAAGAAAACTGAACTAAAACACCAATGAGGATTTTTTTTTTTCTTCTTCTTTTAATTGAGAAAAAATAAATAGAATTGAAATTTCATTGAAAACAAAAATTAAAATCGTGGAAGGCATTTAAAAAAAAAAAAAAAAAAATATTTCACTTACAAGGTTGGCATAAACTTTTGAATTTTTTTCTCTTAAAATGTAATTATCAATTACCAATATTTTATAAGTTTAGATAAAAGAAAAGTATAAGTAATTGAATAAAAATAAAGAATAAGATAATCAATTGTATAATTTATGTAGCTCCATATTTTAGAGAAAATGGAAACAAAAATCACTGAGGGGAGGATAGACTTTTGAAGAAGATTTTCTTTTCAAGTTTTAAAGGTAACTAATTAATTACTAAAATGTCAAAAAGATTCAATAAACAATAGGCACTTGAAAAAAACTTCCATTATTAAGAATTCTTATAAGAGAATGAAATCAATGAAAGGAAATTCTCTTTCCTAATTCTAATTTTAATTTAATTTATTTTAATTTATATTATAAATTTATAAAAAATTTACAAAGGGTACCAACAATTTATAAAGAAAAGAAAAAGGATAAGAAATTTAATGGACAAAATACGATATTTGAATAAAAAAAAGAGATACAATAGTCAAAGAAAATATTTGCGACAAAAAAGGAGTACATGCTTTTATATATTTGACTGATTGACATGATTTGCTTAATTCTATTTAGCCCTAATCTACGAAATACATGTCAAACCATGACAAATACCATAACTTTAACAAATATTGCTTATTTCTGGCACTTCTTCTTCTTCCACTACATTTCTTCTTCAGCATATTGCTCTTCTTCACGTGCAGAATTGTAAATCTAGTGAATGGAGGAAACAAGAGAGATCTTTGGAGTCTTCAATAAATCTGGTATTAAATTTTCTTGCTTTAATAAAGGTCTCTGTCAAAATTCAAATTTCAAGATTGAAATAAAGATAGAAAGCAGATTTATCTAATTTGAAAGGATGAAGAACTTCAGCAAGGAATTCGACAATTGCGATAGAGGTCATCGAATTTGTTAAAGATTATGGAAATTGGAGAAAAAACTGAAAAGTTATATTTAATAGACGTCTAGATGTTTTTTTTATGAGAAAAAATATTGCTACCAGAATATAGAAAAGGTAGAAAGATGGATTCGTGATTTCAAAAGAGAATCTAAAATTAAAAAGTTGATGATTTGGAATAAACGAATTTGGATTTAAAAATAACAGTTAGATCTTTCCATAGAAAACGAAAATACTTTCTATATATACTAGTGACTACCCTAGAAATATGAACAAATTCCCCTCTATACAAATATTTTGTTACCCATACATTCGAAAGTACTGTATAGCCCCATAATCGATCAGATTACAACGGAGAAAACGATGTTAAAGGCTTCAGGCCAAGGAGAGTTTGGGCGGTGCTTGTAGTCTTACCTTAACGATTTTCCCTCAAAAGTTATTTCGATACTTCGATCTCAGGTTACAATTTATACTCATGACCCATGAATTCAAGCTGTCAACTACGATTACTTATCACCACTCTTCTTGTAATTATATAGTTTCTTGTCATGAAACCTATGATTTTGAGGTCAACTTACCAGAGTAGTACTCTGAATTCAGGATTTATAATTAGATCAATTATAGAGGTGGACATGTAAATATTTTTTTGAACCCTTTGCAAGAAAACTAAGAAACCACTAGACGAAATTAGTCTCATGAGTCATGACCAACAATTGAAACCTATCAGTCGGGTTATTTGTATATTTATATCTAAATCCAAATCTTGAATTGATTTTAGAGCCCTAGAGTGTCTGGTCACTCATTCAAATTGGTAATCCATCAAGGTATATATGCACCTGCTTCACATTTTAATAACAATGCGCAATGTGGCTTCACAAATAATAATCATCTTACCGAAAGCACTTTAGTTAGATAGATCAAGGATAAATCTCAAATGAACAATACTTTTTTCACTGCTGGTTTCATTGTTTTATTCCATTCATGAAATAATAAACTTTATAAGTTTTATTCAGAACCTGTCTCTCTCTCACACACACACACATCAACTTTTTTTTTTTGGGGGGGGGGGGGGGGATTCAAACGCAACAGCAAGTTAACTTGGTGTTGCTTTCATTTGGCCATTTGGGATGCATGGACCACGTGAAAGGCCGACTGCACCAAAAATTACTCTACAATCAAATGTAGTCTTGCATGACCCAAGATAGCTCTTACAGTCACCACTCACCAGTATCTTCATTGGGATAAACAGCGTTTGGTTTCATGTCTGCAAGAAAGAAAGAAAGAAAGAAAAAAAGAAAGAAAAATAGAGACAGAGTGAGAAAAACTCACCAATAGATTGAGCAAAGAAGATAACAGAAATGAGAAGAAGAAAGACTAAATGGAATTTCACTCAGGGGAGGATAGACTTTTGGAGAAGATTTTCTTTTCAAGTTTTAAAGGTAACTAATTAATTACTAAAATGTCAAAAAGATTCAATAAACAATAGGCACTTGAAAAAAACTTCCATTATTAAGAATTCATATTATGAGAATGAAATCAATGAAAGGAAATTCTCGTTCCTAATTCTAATTTTAATTTAATTTATTTTAACTTATATTATAAATTTATAAAAAATTTACAAAGGGTACCAACAATTTATAAAGAAAAGAAAAAGAATAAGAAATTTAATGGACAAAATACGATATTTGAATAAAAAAAAGAGATACAATAGTCAAAGAAAATATTTGCGACAAAAAAGGAGTACATGCTTTTATATATTTGACTGATTGACATGATTTGCTTAATTCTATTTAGCCCTAATCTACGGAATACATGTCTGATGCGTCCAAAATCTGCTCAGCCCTTGGATCTCCACGTGATGTCCTGCAAAACGAAAGCGTCAGATGTGGCCCGACCGCTGGGGTCGGGAGTCCACCTCCGAAGGCTAAGTCAGTTGATGAACTTAATCACAAACGGCTCTGCTAGAAGCACAGAGCTAATGAATGAAGAAACGGGAAAGGTGATCTAGATAGCAGAACGCTGATAGTTTGGATCTATCACTATGTATCTGAACCTGAGTCTCAGATAGTATCCTTTTTGATCGATTGATCCGTCCCTCACCTTGTATGGTAGTGAGGTTTATATAGAGTGTACCTTCGAATCTCCTTCGTTGGATGCACTCGAGCCTTCTTCGGGTAGTCGTTGGATCTTATCAATAAGATCCGTTGAGCGATAGACTTCTACTAGTTTGGGCTAGTAGAGGACTCCTGAGATAACCGTTAGGTTATGCGATAGTTATCCCTTTGATGATGATTATCCGCAGCCGTCAGTTCGAGTCTGCTGTCATCAGGGTGATTACCCTAATCCATAAGTAAGATTAGGGCACGCTTGCAGCCGAATAATCTTTCTTCTTCAGCAAGCCATCTTCTGGATCCGGTTCGCTCGGGAGCGATTAGGTTTTCTCCGTCTCGACCGGGGTCGAGGGTCGGACCAGGTATGAACCCGGTCAGGATCATAAACTCTCCATATCACGAGCCCCCGGACCAAGCGTTCGGTCGATCCCGAGGGCTTGGTTTTTAATCGGGTTCGTCGTCAGGTGATGATCTCTACGTGCTTCATTAAATGTCATATCACATTTAATGCGGTGGTCACTTTTCCTCGAGCGTTGTGAGTGTAAGGCCACATGTCTTCGTTGCAGTTGATCTGTCGTGGCTCACGTCATCCAAGTGATGGTTTCCGAACGCCTATTTTGGATTCGTGAGTTCAAACTTTCAAAACGTCTTTGAATCTTGATCGTTGATTTTGAATCAATCTCGATCGTTCGGATTCCCCGAACACTCGTGCGGGAGTTTTAAAAGCGGTTCGTTGTCCTCGTAGGTTTCATTCTTCCTGTCTGGAATTTGAACCTTTGTCGTCGCTTTCGCGCCTTCCTGCTCTCAAGCTTCCGTCTCACCTGAATTAGTAAGTTTACTTGGTCTTTTCTTTTTGTAGTTTCTTGAAACGAGTAATGGCGGACGATAGGGCTTCTTTAGTACCCCATGTTGGTGATAGCGGTGATGCTTTTGCTTCTCCCCGCTCCCGAACAATCGGATAGTGATAACAAAACCCTAACCGTCCTCTCGCGGAGAGTTCCGCCGAGGTTTCTCAAAAAGGTTTTGAAAGAAAAACCGAAACTTCCCCTGTCCTTGTCGAGTCTGGATCTTCCAAGATCGTTGATTCTTCTATGCAACCTCAAACCTCCGGGTCCAATGGTGGGCCTGGCTCTGTTCCTTCCATTTATAATGGAGAAACCCTTCTTTCAGCTGTCCAAGATTTTGACCTTCCTTCCTCCTATCAGGTTAGGGCTCCCCACCCTGATGAGAGGGTTGATTCATCCCTTTCGGGTGAATTTTCTCTGTACATAGATGCACTTGGAAAGCGGGGTTCGCTTTCCCTTTTTTAATCCTTTATTCTCCGCAGTTTTGAATCACTGGAAAATTTGTCCCGGAATGCTCCTCCCCAATAGCTGGCGTCTCATCGTCGGCTTCTTGGGTTTGTGTTTTGAGCTTGGCATCACACCATCTCTTTCTCTTTTTGTACATTTTCATGTTCTTTCTATCTCCCATCCTCCCGGATGGGTCTTTCTTTCCAAATGCAATAAGGCTGAACTTGATTGGAGGGGCAGCATCCTTGTCAAAGGAACTTGCCCTTCTAACCACAAAAGATGGCGCGAACGATACTTTTTCTGTCGAGCGCCTCCATCAGATCTTAACTTCCCGACCACCTGGAGGAGGTTTACTTCTTCGTCCGAAAGTAACCGGGGCCTTCCCTTATCCAAAGAAGACGAGGCGGCCATCAGGAAGATCAAATCCATTCCGTGGTATCAAGAGATACATGGATATGAAATGGAGTATAACTCCATCCTTCAGTACTGGGGCTTGGCTCATTGTGAGCTTCTAACCATCATCCTTTGATTTGACTGAAGTGATATGTCTTGAATTATGATTCTTGTCCTTCTTCTTTGCAGTGCCTCCCCGAACGAACCCTGAAAGCCTGCGGGTGAAGGCCGCTAGGGCCGTTGTGACAGCCGAGCAACGATCGCCCGGGGTCTTGATCTGCAGATCAAGAGGCTTCTCTTCCCTCTCCCGACCCCTCTTACAGGGGTATCAGGAATATTAGGCCTGTAGCTGATGCTTCGAGTAAAGGGAAGAAACCAATGGTGGAGAGGGCTAACGTCTCCTCCTCCGTTCGAACCAAGAGGAGGCATGACACAATTGATGCTCCCTCCAACAAAAAATCCAAAGCTTCGACGGATGGTGAGGAAGTCTTCATCCCCCAGTGGACCACCGAAGATGACGGACAGGGTCACTCGGGATCCTGAGAAAGCTGCGGAGTGGAGCTCTCTCAGTCTTGCTCCTTCTGATCTCCAGGAGTTTGAAGCCCTGGATGACACCTCCCTTGTTAGTCAATCTACAAGGTAACGGTCTTCTTGCTTACTTATGTTTTCATAATTTCTTATGACTTCTTCGATATCTTCCGTCTTCCCAGGGAATGCTTTGTGTTGAGCTTTTATCAACACATGGAAGCATTGAGCCGGGTTGGTCGCACCAGCTCCTTGCTGCAAACTTGTGAAGAGAAATTGGCCAAGGCCAATTCTGAAATAGACCAGCTGACTGCAGCTACCGTGGAGCTGCAGAAAAAGCATGAGGAAGAAGTGATCTCCCTCAAGGAAACTCTTGAAGCTTCGAGAATTCGTGTCTCTGCTGCCGAGCGCGAGGCCAGGAAGCAAAAGGCAGTTGCCACGTTGTTTGGTGACAGCTTTGAAATCAAAAGTAGGGATCTCGAAGAACATCTGAAGTTGGCAATCCCTAGCAAGCCTGAGCATATAAAGCCAGACCTTTGAAAGGAGTGCATTCGGAAATACCTGAACAGCGTACCTTTCTCCGAATTGCTAGGTTTCTACAACATTCGGAGCTTATCGCATGGGGGCGTAACGACGTTTGGGAGCAGATCCTTGGAACGATCCCTGACTTCGACACTGCTCCTTTTCGTGATGTATGCCACCCAGAGGTCTTCGGGAAAGTTGGTATGGATCTCCCAGACTGGGCTCAGGGAGTAGATGATCCTTTTCCAGCTGACCCTCAATATGAGGCATATCTAGATGACGAGCAGGCACTTCCAGAGGAGAAATCACAAGCCGAGTCTCAAGTTGTTGCTGTAGAGGATTCAGCCGATGCCACTCTTGAGGAAGGCTCTTCTCATGGTCCTAAGAAAAGTCATCCCGACCAGGGTCCCTCGGGCAACAATGAAGAAAAGGCTTAGGGAGTTATTCTTTTGTAAAGATGTACCCTCAATTTAATGAATAGACATTTCTTTATTCATGTTGGCCTCAAAATTTCCCCGTCTCCTGCCGAAGTATTGCCTTGAATATCAAAGTATTAATGATAAAACTTATCACTTAACTTTTCATTCCTCGCCGAATAATGATCTTATAGAAATATTGTGAAGATGTGTTTCGGGAAGATACGTTAATCTTCCCCACTACTTCATTTATTGCCAAGTCCGCACGTTTCCCTTCTGCGAAGTTCAAACGTTTTCCTGCTTTTGTGTACCATTCACTGTTTCCAATGAATCGGAAATACATCCATTATTTTAATGGCGGTGCGACGATTGGAGGTTTCTCTGCATCAGGTGCTCGCTTCCACATGTTTCCATGTGGCATCCCTTCGACCGTTGATCTTGCTTCTTGCGGATTTCGAAGCGTCGTTTCAATCTAGGTCGTCGGTTGTCCTTAGCCTTCAACCGTCGTCTTATACCTGAGGCTATTTAAAGCCTTCGTGGGTACTCTCCGTCTATACTGACTTCTGCAAGATAGATTTGCTAAAGTGCCAAAGCAACCTTTCGTCCTTCGGCCTGCTTCCGTATTCCTCGTACTCCAACGACAGCTCTATCCATTTCTGAACAAGTGAGTTTTTTGATTTCTCATCTCTTTCCCCTCTTCCCCCTGAAGTAAACTGCATAGTAGTTATACTTGGGGTTTAGTTTGTGGTCTGTCATAAGCTTTAGAAAACTAGGGTTTCCCCATTGTTGCTGTCGTTTATTTCTGTATTGATACGGCTGTTTTATTTTGTTGTGCATAGTGGCTCCCAAGATCAACCCGAACTTTATCAGAGCAAAATCTCATAAGAATAGCGTTCCGTCGGTGGTGATTGGGGCCAGTGCGGTGGTTTCAGCTAGTGAATCCTCCAAGCGTAAGGCGACTGCTGGCGGTGAATCTTCAAGTCGATTCCTGCAACTTCTGTTGATGCCGTCCCTGCGCCTCCTTTGCCCGAAGTGACCGCTCGTCTTTCCCAGGAAGATCTTGATCACTCCGTTGCCGATGGTGCTGCAGGCAATCCTGCTGGTGCACCCCCGAAGAAGACTCTTCGGGCATCCGAGGCAACTGTTGGCGTCTGATGAAGGTGTGGTCCCAGCAGTGCTGCTCCTATTTCTAACTCCGGTGCTTGTTTGGCATCCTCCTCCTCTCCTTCGAGTTGGAGGATTTTGCCACCAGGAAGCGCCGTCGGGTGACAAGTGATGAAGCTCAGCCTTTGCTTGGTGTAGTTCGTCCTTCTCATCCTTCGCTCGAATTAGTGTCAAACGAGTTTGACGAGAGCGTTGGAATGGTGTACCGCTGCTCGAATGACTTCCGAGAGCGCAGCTTCTTTCCAAACTTCCGGATGAAGTCTTTACGAAGTCACTGGTGATGTAAGTCTTTCTTCATTATCCTCCCGATTTTGAAAAATTACTTTTCTCGCTCCTCGCTAACTCGAAAGTTGTTTGCAGGAGTCTTGTTGGTAACTTCCACAACCAAGTGGAAGCAAGTTACTAGACTCAAGAGGTTGAGCAATGAAGTTTCTAGGCTTCGGGAAATCTCCGAAGCTAAAGATGTTGAGATTGCTCGCCTTCGGAATCTAGCTTGGGAGGTGGCAGGAGAAAAGAATTCGATGATTGGTCGTCTTCGGTCGGATTTGGATGATGCCGGGAGAAGATCCGGCGGCTGGAGCGGACAGTTGGAAAGTCGGGAGCTAAAGGATCTGAAACATTACCCGAAAGGCAAGCTGTCGTTCCTTTGCCCGAATCCCTTCCAACCGATGTTCGCAGAGCCTGCGTCTTCAAGTATTTACACAAGTAAGCCTTTTGTTGATATGTTGAATGCTTATAACTTGCAGAGCGTATCGGGATGGTGAGAACGAAGTATGGGAATCAATATTAAGGAAAGATCCTCATTTTGATACGACTCCCTACAAAGCTCTTGTTTGCCATCCTGAAGTATTTACCAACTTGGGTATTCCTCCTCCCGATTGGACCAAGGATAAGATTGATCCTCCACCTTCCGATCCGAGATATTATGCAATATCTGGAAGATTCTCCTCGTTTATTCTCCGCTGGAAGAAGTCAATTATGACGAGCTTGTGCCGAATGCGAGTTTGGTTGAGGACCATTCTTCTCCTGGACAAGCTGGACAAAGAGTATGAAATTGCGGAGGATTTTCTGAATATCGAAATATTTTTGTAATCCTCATTTCTTCTCTTCTTTTCCTTGACTCCCCAACAATGGTTGACTCATATGTTTGTTCTAGCAAAGTCGCGTCGATCTTGTATAACTTGTTAACAACACCCTGTAATGACTTGCTTCTTTGATCAAAGATTGTATTAAGCTCTTGTAATTATTTTGATACTGGCTTCTTTGGATCTTCTGAAGAAATAAGAAATTACTTTATCTCGAACTTTGCTAGCCACTTGAATCGCCGTTGTATTAGGTCTTAGTTGTCTGAAACAATGCCTTTACTTAAGGATTTCCGGAGAAATACAATAAGTCTGAGAAGGAACTCACTCGGGTTTTAAACCGATGCCTTATACTTAAGGATTTCCGGAGAAATTCAATAAGTCTGAGAAGGAACTCACTCGGGTTTTAAACCGATGCCTTATACTTAAGGATTTTCGGAGAAATACAATAAGTCTGAGAAGGAACTCACTCGGGTTTTAAACCGATGCCTTATACTTAAGGATAATTCAAAAATTCAATAAGTCTCGAAGGAACTCACTCGGGTATCAAACCGACGCCTTGCAAAAGGAACTCACTCGGATTTTCATCCGATGCCCCGACTTAAGAAAGTTCGAAAAATTTTCCATAAGTGTTGAAGTGTTGAAGGACCCACACGAATTTTCATCCGATGCCTTATAGTTGGATCTTGTTCTTGAATGTGGTGTATGATGCCCCCCAATCAAAAGATAGTTTGTTGAAAACCAAAAATTGCATTGATTGAGTTGAAAATGATTACATCACGAACAAAATCGAAATCATCCTCAAGGATAAAACTTTTTGAGATGCCTAGCATTCCACGAACGATCCAACTCTTTTTGGGAATCTATGTTCTTCACTTGTAAGCTCCTCGAACCGACCGGTTTCACAACCATATAGGGTCCTTCCCAGGAAGGGTCCAACTTTCTTTGGTGACGCGGGTCGGATGCTAGGGTGTTTCTCAACACCAAATCTCCGGCTAAGTACCGACGATTCTTCACTCGAGTATTATAATGAGACGCTATCCTTCTTTGATAATGTTGAGTTCGTGCTATTGCCTTTGCCCGAACTTCGTCCAACAAATCAAGACTATCAAGTAGTCCTTGTTCATTTGCTTTTTCCTCGAACTCACGATCCCGTAACGTCCCCGCCATTATCTCCACAGGTGCCAATGCTTCGGATCCATATGCCAACCTGAATGGAGTTTCTCCTGTAGGTGTTCGAACCGTAGTTCTATAAGCCCACAATACATTATGTAGTTCTTCGACCCAAGAAGCTTTGTCAGCTTCGAGTCTTCTCTTTATTCCTTCCAGTAGCGTTCGGTTAGTAACCTCTACCTAGCCATTGCTTTGGGGGTATGCTACTGAGGACATACGATGCTCGATCATATATGTTCCACGGAATTGCTCAAATTGTGGACAATCGAACCGAGTACCATGGTCGATGACAATTATCTTTGGAATCCCAAAGCGATATATGATTGATTCAAGCACAAATTTCTCCACTTTTTTCTCAGTAATTGTCGCCATGGCACCGGCTTCTACCCATTTTGTGAAGTAATCAATTGCTACTATCGAGATATTCCCGTCCACCCGATGCCTTGGTGAATTTGCCCATGATATCAATTCCCCACATTGCAAAGGGAATGGGATTTAGAATTGAAGTCATAATTTCCGCCGGGCGCTTCGATCTTCGTAGCATGAATTTGATGATTACTACATCGACGAACGTAGTCCATAGCAGCCTCTTGGACCTTAGGCCAATATAACCCAAGTCTTAGAATTTTGTGGGCCGGGGCTCGCCACCCATGTGAGCGCCACAAATTCCTTCATGAACCTCGGCCAAAGCTGAATTCGCTCCTTCGGGGCCTATACATCTCATAAGGGGTCCAGCATAAGATCTTTTGTATAGTCTCCCATTCTGAATGACAAATCTAGCTGATCGAATCTTGATCAACCTTGCCTCTACCGGATCCTCGGGTAACTTGTCATCTCTTAGATATTCGATTATTGGATCCATCCGCTCCCCCCCCTTTTTTCTTTCTTTTTTTTTTTTATTTTTTTTTTGATTTCCTTCTTTGGTGTCTGGGGGGGGGGGGGCCCTTCTTCTCCTTTCTTTTGTCGGGCAAGCCAGCCCCCCCCGCCCCCCCCTTCTCCCTTCCCCCCGCCCCGGCCCTCCCCCCCCCCCCCCCCCCCCCCCCCCCCCCGCCCCCCCCCCCCGGGCCCGGGGGGGCCCCCCGATCCATGGTTTTAGTCTATCAATAATAATAAATACAAATACCTGTAATCAAGAGCAAGAATAGTGCAATAATTAATAAAAAGGTTACAGGAGTCCAAATACTCCAATAAATATCCAAGAACGAACGAAAGAGGGAAAATCAAGAATCAAAAGTAATATCGAGTTCAGCGGAAGAAAAAAGAATAACTAAATAATCTTTATCTTCAGGAGGCTTCATGCTCTGCAAGTTCATGTATCACTGTCTGTGCCACATCAGCTTCAAACGAGAAGGCTCTTTCATACGAATCATTTCCAACTTCCGACGTTGTGCAACCATCTGTATAGTTTATATAATACATACAATGAAAGGAATGAGTTCCAACGAACTCAGTAAGGAACAAGCAATTCTCATATATATGTCAATACAATCCACGAATGCACATATGAAATGATATAGATGATATGCAGAAATATGAATGCTACTAAGATCTAACTATGCAAGTCTCTAATGGCTGACATGCTTTAAGATATACACCAGCCCTCCTCTAGGTAAGTCTCATCACTCTGATTCGGCAAGGACTGGTTACCTCTGTAGGGATCCTTGGCAAAGGGGTAAATCCACACCTGGCTCTCAAACCGTGGTCAGGGGTTAAGTCAACACTCTCTCACCACGACCATTGGCAATGAGTACTGGCGCATGTCGGGGTTTCTAATCCAATGCAAGGTCATAATGGTAACATACTATATGAAGTCCAGATACTTCCCCTATGGCACCAACCAACTTGGTTCAGTATCCTTCGCAACCTAGGAGTGTGAATCCTCACGGACTGGCTACCTCTGTTGGACTCCACTCCTTAACCCTATGGTCATCCACATATTATTGGGGCGGATGCTCTCATGACTCCTCGCGACACCCGGTCCGCTCCTTGGACGTCCATGAGCCCAACCCTAACATATGCAACTCTACCATTACATGACCAACAGTGGACCACTGAGTCTCCGCACGGACTGGTTACCGCTGTTGGATGAAACATAGTCACGTCACCATTGTCACGGGTCACCCGGCTTCAATTCCCCTGCCGAAAGGGTAATAGCATGTGGGGTACCTAGCCATGCAATTCTAGACTCCCTAAGTATGTCATCAAGTAATCATGATAGTGCTGGAGACATCAACAGGCATGTGTCCCATTCCACAGCCTTCTGATATCCCAAGCCAAGATATCCCAATGGAATACCCCTTCCATCACAATCACACTACATCACTCTTTATCATATCATGAACAGTTGTGCAATATCATAAAAGATGAAGTACATCAAGGAACACCACAAACAGCAAGTGTACAATAAGATTCACATGCTTTATACAATTACAACAAGTTACATGATCAAAGAATAGTAAATAGAACAACAGAATCATTATGTATATGTAATTGCATATAAATAAGAATGCATGTCCTTACCTGTAATTATGTAAAACTCCTCTAACTTGAATTCCAGAAACTATTATAAGACTTCTACTTGAAACAGAGAACACCTATATAGAGGGTTACAAGAATATAAAAGAGTCAAGAGTCAAAACAAATCCAAAATCAAACTTACAGACACTGGAAACCGGCCGGTCGCTTGAGCCGGTCGCTTAGGTTGAGCGACCGCCACTAGTGACCGCCCCAAAAACAGAGAGTTTCAAATCCGAAACTCAGGCTTCTGATCATCCGTTTTCAATCCGGATTTCGAGTGATCATGGCCAAAGTCTCGAATCTAACACTCCAAGAGACACTAGGTGAAAAGAAACCTAACAATTATCATAAATGGATTACCCAGAAACTCTCCCATTGACTGGATCTATCCATTAACAAATGCAAGGATTCGTTTCTGGACAGGATCTCATCAAGAACATTGGAAAGGGAGTACAACAAATCAATTGGGTAACCACCAACAAAAAGGGGATGGGTTCATATCAATTAGAGGTTAAAAAGAAGAGAATTGCAGATGGAGATTCATTACCTTAATCAGAATCACCAAGAATAGAAGAGAAAAGGTTTCATATCATTAACAGCACTTCAGACCTGAATCCCGTACGTTTCCACAGCCGCCTAATCGCCCAAAATAGCAATCCCGAACATAATAATGCGTTAATAGGGCGAGGGATGCTATTTATAACGAACAGGGGGCAAAATAGGGCAAAACCCCGAAAACAGAACCGGGCGGTCGCTTGGTTCAATCGACCGCCACTAGCAACCGCCCCCATGTATATTGCTATACAAGGGTGCTTTGCTCATGGGGTTGAAGACCAAGTACAACCTAACCCAAATGAAGACATGGGGGAGATCATAGTCCGAAAAATCAATCTCAATAGGTCAATAATAAAGGGGTTAGGGTTTCATCATAACATATGGCTCATGAAAAGGTTATGATCACGGAAAGAGAGGGAATGATTGTTATCAAGAAAATAACAAGAAATCATAGGAAATCTAGTTTATGTTAACAGAAACATTACCCATGAGGTTTCCCTCACATGGAAGGTTACAAAAGGTTTCCAGAAAGATTAAAAAAAGGATTAGGGTTTCAAGGAATTTATTTGGCTAGGGTTAAGATCATGATGATGATCATAGATCTCAAAGAATAGAATGAGATCATGGAATAGATGGTTGCAAGGATGCATCATCTTTTTCCTGATCTCAAACAAGAACAAGAACGAAGAAGGAATAATTAGAAATCCTAATTAGGTTAAACATGGATCATGAAGAAAATATAGTGATCAAGTTTAGGTTAACACAAATATCACCCAAGGGAAAGAGAAACAACGAATCAAGATTCACCCATGGGAAAGAGAAACAAAGAATGCACAATCTGAAAAAGTGTTGGGGAGTTTCCAACAAATAAAAGAACATTAGGGTTTCAGATATGGTTACCTCTCATGAGAGTTGGTTACCTCCCATGAGAGTTACCCATAAATAACTCTCACAAAAACAACCTAAGATAGATAAGGGAACATCTCATTAGTATTTTAAAATAAAGAATGGAATTAGGAAGGGTCCACCAATGAGAGAAAATAAGGTTCTCAATTAAAGTGAAGGGAAATAAATTCAAATCATACAATTAGGGATTTACTAACAAGAATCCGTGTATCCCACGAAAAGACTAGGGAGAATAAAGATTCACCCTTAGGACAAAGAATTTACAATCAAGAAAGGTTTTGGGGAGAGTCCAATGAATTAATAGAAAATAAAAGGGTTGCCAATTGTTCCAAGGAAAAACAAGGATCAACTCCTCAATCATGAGGACGCAAGGGAAGGTCATGGTAATAATATGAGACTTTCCCCACAATAATAAAGATAGGTAGGAAATTAGGGAAAGTATCATTAAGAGCTTTGGTGGAATCAAATTCAAGGATCATCGCCATATGGCTTCAAGATCATAGAGTGAATTGGGGGATTCACTCTAGGGTTAAAAGAATTAAAGAAGAGGTCATTACAGTAGTGTAATACCCTTCTCATGATCAGAAAATCAGAAGTAGAGAAGAAAGAATGAATTAAAGAAGAAGCGAATTGAATACCAACCTTTTAGAAGAGAAACCGCTGAAGAAACCTGAACAGATACTAGAGGATCTTCCTTGGCTTCGAAGGAGAGGTTCTAGGGATCTTCCCACGTTCTCCCAAGGACTAGAAACATAGTGGGAGTGAAACACTTGGAGTTCCCCCTTTTACATATCACAAAGAGTCCAAGAATTACTAGGGTTTCACCAAACTGACCAAACTGACCCTGTTGGTTGATTGGCTGCCAAAGAGGAAGTTCAAAGGTCGATCCCACACTATCAAGAGGTTTAGAAACATAATGGGAATAGTTTACCACGAAATTAACAGAAATAAAGCTTTTGAAAACCTTCAAAACAGATATTTACCAAAATGCCACTGCCTGGACAGCTTGTTCAAAAATAGGGATTTAATGGGCCTAACTTCAATATTTTTGGATGGGCTTCTTTCAACACATCATACTACTTACCTAGTATGGAAGGAAGTCTTCAAACCAGGTCCAACTAAGCTTTAGGTCCATCAATCAAGTTCTTCTTCACAAATAAATAGTTCAACACCAAATCAAGTAAGCTTTCCATAAGGAAACACCATCATCAATATCCATGGGTTTTGGGTCAAACACCATATCCTCTACTGAGATGGCCCACAAGGACATCTTCCTAAGATTTTCAAAGATAGTAAAACTGAAATCACCAAAAAACAACAACACAATAAAAAAAAAACCCACCCCACCAAAAAAACACACCACTTCCCCGACTTATTTAAGGGTGTGGTCTCCACCTCTTATTTAAAAATTGGTTTTAAAAAACCCCCCCCTCCCCCGATATTTTTGCAAGCGTGGTTCCTTAATGCCATACTCCCCCTGGACTTGGTTGACTATAAGCTGAGAGTCACTATAAATAGTAACATCTGCAATAGCTAATGCCTTTGACAACCGAAGTCCTGCTATCAGGGCCTCATATTCCGCTTCGTTATTACTTGCATCAAATGCGAATCTCAAAGCATATCGAATAATAAATCCTGCTGGACTTTTTAATAAAATTCCAGCGCCTGCTCCATCTTTATTACTCGAACCATCCACATATACCTCCCAAGTGGTTGGTATAATAGGATCTTCAATGGTGGGTTCCACCGGTGCGGTAGTTTCTACTACAAAGTCGGCTAATGCCCGAGCCTTGATTGCGGTTCCGGGCTTAAAGCTCACTTGGAACTCACTTAGCTCAACCGACCGGGATACCATCCTTCCGGACAAATCGGGTTTGTTAAGAACTTTACTAAGAGGAAAAGTTGTAAATACCTCAATTGGATGAGCCCTGAAAATATGGCCTTAGCTTCCTGGCAGCCATCATGAGAGCCCGAGCACTCTTTTCAATCTGCGAATATCTCGTCTCCGCATCTAGCAACACGTGGCTTACATAGTAAATCGGCCACTCGTTTCTTATCTTTCTCCCGAACAAGTCTTGCCCGACCGCCGAAAGGGATGTCGCTAGATATAGCTGTAATATTTCCCCCTTCTCTGCTGCCGGACGGGATCGGTGGTTGTCCAAGTGCTTCTTTTAATTCCTCGAAAGCTTTCCGGCACTCTTCATCCACTTTGCTTCCTTCTCGCCCTTCAGTCTTTAAGTGCCTTGAAGAAAGGCAAACATTTTCTCCCGGACTTGGAGATAAATCGATTTAAGGCAACAACTCTCCCTGTCAAACATTGTACATCCCGAACAGTTTTGGGAGCCTCCATATCAACCCGAGCTTGTATTTTGGCGGGATTTGCCTCAATTCCCCTCTATGATACCATGAAACCCAAGAATTTGCCCGAGGAGACTCCAAAGGCACATTTTTCGGGGTTCAACTTCATTTGATGTTTCCTCGATCTTGAGAAAACCTCGATCAAATCTGCAATGTGATTTGCTTTTGTAAAGCTTTTCACCGGCAGTCGTCAACATATGCTTCAACATTCTTTCCTATCGGCTCTTTGAAAATCTTGTTGACGGCCCTCGATATGTTGCTCCCGCATTTTTCGAGGCCAAAAGGCATGACCTTGTAATAATAGCTTTCACGATCAGTCATGAAAGCCGTATACTTCTCATCCTCCTTATTCATAAGGATCTGATTATACCCACAGTAGGCATCCATGAAACTTAAAGTTTCATATCCAGCGATAGCATCTATCAAGAGGTCAATCCGAGGCAACGGGTAGCAATCTTTTGGGCAAGCTTTGTTTAGATCCGTGTAGTCTGCGTACACATCCTCCACTTCCCATTCGCCTTTTTCACCATCACCACGTTGGCCAACCAAGTTGGGCACTCGATTGGTTCTATGAAACCAGAATTCTTAAGTTTTTCAACCGTTCCGAACGGCTTCATACTTTTCAATAGAGAAATTTCTTCTTTTACGTATCACTTGGTTTCGCCTTAGGGTCTATCCGAGTTTGTGCTCTGCAATGGCCCGATCGATCCCCGGCATGTCCTCGGCGAGACCATGCGAATACATCCTTATTACATTGAAGAAATAACTTCAACTCATCTTTAAACTCTTCCAGCTGTTTCGGACCCGACATAAGTAATCTTTTTCTCATCCTCGGTACACGACTGGATTTGCTCTAGTTTCTCCATTGGTTCGGGCCTTGCATCTCTGTCTCTTCCCGATCATCTCGAACTTCTATGGGGAGGGCAGGTAACCTTCCTCGGACCCTCCTTGTCTTTTAAATAGGCAACATAACACTGCCGAGAGATCTTCCGGTCGGAGGAGACTTGACCAATTCCCATATCGGTCGGGAATTTTATCTTCAGGTGCTTTGTCGAAACAATAGCACCTATCTTGGATAAAGATGGTCGCCCGAGAATCATATTATAGGCTGGTAGTTCCCGAACCACCAGAAAATTGATTCGGACAGTTGTTTCTTTAGGAAAACTTCCGATGGAAAGATCCAAGCGGAACCGATCCTTCCGCTCTGCAGATGACCTCCGCAAAGCCATATAGGTGTGTGGATGAAGGTTTCATCAAGTCCTGATCCACCTTCAATTTTTGATACACTTCGTAAGAAATTAGGTCAGCTGCAGACCCTGTATCAATCAAAACTCTATGCACTTCCCGCCGTGCAATCTCTACCTTGATGACTATAGCATCATCATGAGGTAAACAAACGTCTCTTTCGTCTTCTTCGCTAAAGGTGATAGAATCTTCACCATTCAGCTTCTTCCGCTTCTGCGCTTCTCCGGCTCCAACAAATTTGGATTTGGTTTTTAAACTCCGGAATGATTCGGGCTCTGGACCCCCGAAGATGGTAAGGATCGGTGACCGAGTAGCAGCTTCAATCACCTCCTTGCCTTTTTTAGACTTCGGGGCCTCCCTTGATCGTTCTGAACTAACCGAACGATTCCTTTTAGGGGCAGCCGCACGTGGCCCACGTGGCTCCTCCCTTCTCCTGCTAACAAAACTGGACAAATGTCCCTGAGATATCAATCTCTCAATATCTGCCTTCAGATGACGACAGTCATTAGTGTAATGACCATAGTCCTTGTGGAATCGGCAATACTTTTCCCGATCCTGCTGCTCTCCGGGTTTCAAAAGAATTTTAGGCGGCCACTTCAAAATATTTTTTCTTTTGAGGATATTCAAAATATCGGCCCGAGGAGCATTCAATGGAGTGTACTCACTTCTACCGGGGGATCTTTGGCGCCAAGGCTGGGATTTTCCAACCCGATCACGAACATTCTTCTTTGGCTTCATGCCTTCGGGAGCCTTTTGTTCCTTATTGGAGACTTTATTATCTCCTTGGCGCGCATCTAGAATCTCCATGACTTCAGCACTTCGGCACCTCTGTACCAACTCGGCATAAGTCGTGGGTATATCTTGTAGTAATAACTCCGGGAGTTTCCGATTTGTGAGTCCCTGTGAATAGAGCGATTACGGCTACTTGTTCATCCAAGTTTTCTATCTCCATCGTCACTTTGTTGAATCTTTTCGAAAACTCTCCGATCGATTCGTTCTTTCCTTGTTTGACGATAAACAAGGTTTCTTCCGTTTTCTTGACTCTGTATCCCACTCCGGAATCGCCCTATGAATTGGCGCGCCAATTCGTCAAAGTTTACGATCCTTCCCGAGGGGAGGTTAGAAAACCACTTTTGTGCCGCTCCGATTAGAGATGAACCAAAACCCGGCATAAAATTTCATCGGAATTACCTGAAACTGCCATGGTGCCGTTGGTAATAGCCGATGTGAGCTGTTGGATCTCCGGAGCCATCGAATGTTGAGAAGGTAGGCAAACGAAATTTATGGGGAAACCGATATCCCGCAATTGGCTCAGCAAAGGAGTCTTCCGAATGGTCGAGTAAATATCCTCGATTATTCTTCCCTTACCAATTGCCCTAACTTCTCATTGATGTTGGGCAATTCTTGACCAATCTGGGTCGGGTGATCTTCAGCAATACGATCACGACCTCGATTAACACGATCATCACGTGCTACTCGATCATCACGAACAGCCCGTCCTTCACGAACGTTTCTCTCGTCACGAACTGCTCGTGTCATGCCCTCCCAGCCGGTACCCTATCTGGCATACCCGAGAGTGTGATCCACAGCCCGAAGATCAGGTATCGAGTGATCAACCTCCCACATAAACAATAACATAATCATGAACAATCATAACAAGAGTGCGGAAGATAAATCATAGGTCCAATAAAGAAAGAATGAATCATAAATGAATCGGAATAATAGATATAATCGAGTATCAAACAGATAAGTAAAGTGAAGCAAAAATCCCACTTTACATCCAGCGGAAAAGTAGCTCTAAAAGAATAAACTAGACAAAACCTAATCCCAGTAACAAGTACATTGGGTAACTAAGTTATTCTCCACTTTATAGACAACATCCTTGTAAGTGTAAATCTCATAAATAGCACAAGGACGCTTCCACTCAATGGTCGGACTAAGCATCGTACGGAGCATAACCACTCGCGGGATCTTGAGTAATTGTGGTAACCGCAATCACCTTCCTGGAGATATGCCTCTTCGCCTTGCGCTTCTTCATAGGGACCGTCATAGTACTCGGTACACTGCGGGATAGTCTAACAACATTGTACAATAAAGGAATGAGTTTCGAAGAAACTCGGTAAAGCGATTAAAAATCCATAATAACATAAATGGCGGGATTCCGGAACAAACATAAATGCAATATGACATGAGACAAACAATGAATGAATGAATCTAACTCTATGTATGCTGGTCTCTATTGGCAGACATGCTTTAAGTCATAGCACCGTACTTCTTTAGGAAAGTCCACTCACATCCTCAACCATTTAAGATATCTTGGATTCTCTCACGGATCATTTCACCGGTCTTGAGCAGCCGATTGGTAATGGGTCCTTCATCCCTCGGGACAAACCTTGGCGGGGGTTAAGTCAACACACTCTCTCACAACCATTTGGTATAAATGCTGGCGCATGTCGGGGTAAAACCTAGCCAAATGCAAGTCTTCTACTTGGTTACATCAAGTCGGATCCGAGATACTTCCATTCCTCGTCCACGACGATCCTTTCCGGTATCCTTCACACTAGAGTCAGCGTATCCTATGGCACCGACCAACTCGGACTACGGACTCATCAACCCTATTGATCATCCACATATGGTAAACGGGAAGCTCTCACGTCCTCTCACGGGTTGGTTACCGGTCTTAAGCGCCCGTGAGCCCAAGTCTAACCATATGCAACCCTACCAATAAATGGCCCCCACAATGTGATTCCTGTCCTCTCACGGGTTGGTTACCGGTCTTGAGCGCCCATGAATCCCCATTGCTACCACGGGTCGTTCGGTCTCAATACCCCTCCGATTAGGGTCGACATAACAGGACATCCTAGCCAAACACTACTAGACAATCCTAGATATGTCATCCAACGGTTTAGGAAGGTGTCCAGAGGGCATCTCCGGAAACATCCCATAATATTCCCGTAGTAGTCCAAGGACGAGAAGTGTCAAAAGGACACCTCTCCTTTCCAAACCATACGTAAGCATACACATGCATCAATTCATATCATCACATATATGGTAACTTCATATATGGAAAGAAATCGATAATTACAATCACTTGTATAACATTGGTAAGTAAATCATACATGAATCAATTTAATATGAATAAGTAATGCTACTGTAATCAAAGTTATGCAACAGTAGTATATCATTGTAAGAATCTAATTTAGGAAACATATTAATGATATTCAAATATAGAAACTAGATTCATGCTATCTATGTAATTAAGGAAATAACCATCCTTACCTTTTATAACTCGCATAGAATCCTAAGAAATCAAGTAAGATCTTGGCAAACTTGAGAAGAAGGTCCTAAACAAGTATATACAACATATTAGGAAAGATCCCTAACGAAAAAGATATCAAAACATCCGAAAGCAGACCAAATCTGGAGGTTGCTTTGTACTCATTGGTCGAGTGGATTGGTCGAGTGGTCCGTCGACCAATCAGTCGACCAATGCGAGACGATAACCTATAAAATCAGAGTTTTAAGATATGAAATCCGAATTTGGTGGTTCAAAAGGGTACTAATCAAGGGGTAGACTACATCAGTAGTATTCTAACAAATAGGGGACCTCAAAACACCAATCAAATCAAGATATCAAGATCCAAATTAGGAAACAAAAAGTTACCATAATTAACTCAAACATGGATCTTGATGAATTTGAAATAGAAAACAAAGACAAGAACAATAGGAGGATGGATCATTGCTTTCGGTAATGAAAACATGAAAACATACATAGGTCTTCATGGAATAAGGCTTAGAAGCATAAATCTAAATAAGGAAATAAAACCTACCATATATGTAACTATCATGCATCATGAAGAACACATAGTATGGTAGAAGAGAACATCTAGAAATCTATAGATTATGGATCATGGAAAGAAAACACAGTAATTACTACTAACATGATCAACAAAAGAAGATCCAAAGAGATCAGAATTCAGATTAGAAGTTTAA
The DNA here is from genome assembly GCF_041222555.1 of Hakea prostrata. Classification (NCBI taxonomy): domain Eukaryota; kingdom Viridiplantae; phylum Streptophyta; class Magnoliopsida; order Proteales; family Proteaceae; genus Hakea; species Hakea prostrata. Next base: position 19,462,794 of record NC_142607.1, on the reverse strand, counting down.
CGAGAGATTAAATCATGGTTTGATCATGAATCCTTCAAAAGCTTGCAATGATCATGGTTAAGATCATTGTTCTAGCCTCAAATCCTTAGGATGATCATGAGAACATGTTCGAGAGATGTTTGCAACAGAGAATGCAGCATCTCTTCTACTGTCTCAACTCAAAAAGGAAAGAAAAACAAAGATGGAGGAGAAGAAGAGAGAGTAGACATACCTTTTGATGCAAAAAGAAGAGTTTCGACGAAGATCCGTCAAGAAAACACCAAGGATGCAAGAGAGATGACTTGCGAGAGGTCTTTGGTTCGTTCCGGAGGGTTTGGAGGCAGCAAATACGAAGTGGACTCGAGGTTGGACTTAAATAGAGCAAGAACAACCTAATTGCCAAAGACGAGCACTCATTGGTCGAGTGGATTGGTCGATTGGTCCCGATCGACCAATCGGTCGACCAATGCTTGGCAACAAGGCCAAAACAGGGAATTGAAGGTCCGGATCAAATCCAATCCTAAAGGGGTTTTGCACACAAGTCAAGTGACTTACCTAATAGGTAGAAATGCCTTCAAACCAAGATAGAGAGCACTCCAAGTCCATCAACTAATTAGATCTTCATCGGGATTCGGTTTCCATAAATAGAACCTCATCATCAACTTTCATGGATTCAAAGCCGGACACCAAGTCCTCTCTTTGGGATGGCCCAAAGCTGACTTCTTACTTTACTTCGGGTCATCGGACCTACAAATAACAAGGTTTCCGGGTCAAGGTTAGGGCTGGGTTTTACATTCTCCCCCCCCTTAAAGAAATTTCGTCCCCGAAATTGAAAGCGTACTGTGCTTCCAAAGAGGTAAGGAAACTTCTCCTTCATATCTTCTTCCTTCTCCCAAGAAGCTTCTTCAGGGGTATGGTTCTTCCACCGAATCTTCACCAAAGGAATGGCGCGATTCCTTGCTGCTTGTCCTTCCTATCCAAGATTTCGGCCGGTTCTTCATCATAGGTCAAATCAGCACTAAGTCCTTCGGTGCTTGCTGCAAAATGTGTTCCGGATTCTCTATGTATTTTCGGAGCATCGAAATATGAAACACATTGTGCACACCAGCAAGAGGCGGAGGTAATGCTAATCGATACGCAACGGGTCCAACCTTTTCCAAAATCTCGAAAGGTCCAATGTAACGAGGGCTAAGCTTTCCCTTAACATTGAATCTCATCACACCCTTCATTGGTGAGACCTTGAGAAAGACTTTCTCTCCAACTTGAAATTCCAAATCGGTCCTTCTCTTATCGGCATAAGATTTACTGTCTCGTGAGCGACTTAATCCTTTCTCTTATCATATCTACCATAGCACTTGTAGCTTCAATCATCTCGGGACCTAAGACTTTTCTTTCTCTGTCTCGAGTCCAGTACAAAGGTGTCCTACAAGTACTACCATACAAAGCCTTGAATGGAGCCATGCCTATTGTGGCTTGATAAGCTGTTGTTATAGGCAAACTCAACCAAAGCTAGGTGTTCATCCCAATTGCCACCCATATCCACCACACAAGATCTGAGCATGTCTTCCAATGTCTGAATTGTCCGCTCGGATTGTCCATCGAGCTTGTGGATGATGAGCTGTACTCAAGTTCAATTGGGTTCCCAAGGCCTTCTGCAAACTATTCCAAAACCTTGAGGTGAACCTAGGATCACGATCCGAGACAATACTCAATGGCACACCATGCGGACGAACCACATTATCCACATAAAGCCTTGCTAGCTTATCCAGTATGAGTGATCTTCATAGGAATGAAATGGGCTGATTTGGTCAACCTATCAACAATCACCCACACGGTGTCATTGCCTTTACTTGTCCGAGGCAAACTAGTCACAAAGTCCATGGAGATATCCTCCCACTTCCAACTAGGAATAGGAAGAGGCTGAAGTAATCCAGATGGAGGTTGTCGAACGGCTTTCACACGTTGGCAAGTCTCACACTTGGCAACAAAATCATCAACATCCGCCTTTAGACCAATCCACCAAAAATGTTCCTTCAAGTCCTTGTACATCTTGGTGCTTCCCGGGTGTCTGATAAAGGCCGACTGGTGTGCTTCCTTCAATATTTCTTTCTTAACTTCTTCGTTTGCGAGGCACACACGGTCTTCCTCTAAACAACAAAGCACCATCCATGGATATACCAAAGTCGGGGTCCGACTCGGGATTCGAAGAAATCTTCTCAACTTTGATCAAAAACTCTTGATCGAAACTCTGTGAGCAACAATCTTATCTCTAAGACCAGATCTTGCCGTCATGGCGAGAAAGAATAAAATCAGAATTCTCGAGAACGATTTCCAAATCAAAACTCTCAATAGAAGACCACAATGGTAAACTCAAAGCATTCAAATCCAAAGTCTTCTTCGGTTCTTCCTACTAAGAGCATCAGCAACAACATTTGCTTTCCCGGGATGATCTTGAATATCACAATCATAATCGGAGACTAGTTCCAACCATCTCCTTTGTCTCATGTTCAACTCCTTTTGGGTAAAGAAGTATTTCAAACTCTTATGATCCGTGAAAATGGCAATCTTCTCACCGTAAAGATAATGTCTCCAAATCTTCAAAGCAAAGACAACGGCGGCAAGTTCTAGATCGTGAGTGGGGTAATTCCGCTCATAATCCTTCAATTGCCGAGAAGCATAGGCTACGACCTTGCCATGTTGCATCAGTACACAACCCAAACCAATCTTTGGCGCATCGGTATAAAGCTGTCATACCACCGGAACTATCGGGTATAGTCAAAACCGGGGCACTTGTCAATCTATCTTTCAGCTCTTGGAAATTCTTCTCACGGGCGTCGGACCAAACAAACTTCTCTTCTTTCCTGGTCAACTTAGTCATAGGAGCAGCCAACCGAGAAAAGTTCTCAATAAACCTTCGGTAGTAACCCGCCAATCCAAGAAAACTTCTTATTTCCGTTCTTGACTTCGGTCTCTCCCAATCAGCCACGACTTGGACCTTTTCGGGATCGACACGAATACCTTCGGCTGAAACTACATGACCAAGGAATACCACTCTCTTAAGCCAGAAATCACACTTGCTAAACTTAGCGAACAACTTCTTCTCTCGCAACCTTTGCAAAGTGAAACTTAGATGACTCGCATGCTCTTCTTCGCTCTTCGAATAGATCAAGATGTCATCAATGAAAACAATCACAAACTTATCAAGCACATCATGAAATACTCGGTTCATGAGGTCCATGAACACCGCAGGAGCATTGGTCAATCCGAAGGGCATGACTCTAAACTCGTAGTGACCATACCGCGTTCGGAAAGCTGTCTTGAAGATATCACTAGACTTCACTTTCAATTGGTGATATCCGGACCTTAAGTCAATCTTCGAGAACACAACTGCACCCTTCAACTGATCGAAGAGATCATCGATTACGGGCAGCGGATATCTATTCTTGATAGTCAACTTATTCAACTCACGGTAGTCGATGCACAAGCGCATACTACCGTCTTTCTTCTTGACGAACAAGACCGGAGCTCCCCAAGGTGACACACTAGGCTGCACGAAACCTCTATCAATGAGCTCATTCAACTGATTTTGCAACTCTTTCAACTCGGTAGGAGCCATCCTATACGGAGCTTTAGATACCGGAGCGGCACCGGGGACGAGATCAATAGAAAATTCGACATCTCTGTCCGGAGGCACTCCTGATAGATCATCGGGGAAGACATCAACAAAGTCGCAGACAACTCGACTTCATCGACTCTTTTCTCCACTATACCCTTGCCTTCGGATGAAGCATCATCCACTAGGGCATAGACTTGCATCGGTCGAGACAGACACCTTCTTACAAACCCTTCTCTTTTCACCTTGAAATTCAAAGACCGGACTTCCACAAATATGGGCCTGAATCTTCTTTGAGGAACAAAGGAACACGGCTTTGTGGGCTGTCAACCAATCGATTCCCAAAATAACATCGAAGTCCTTCATGTCAAGAATCACAAAATTGGCTTCCAAGTTCTTCTCACCAATCAACACGGGACATTTAGATAACCCCTTATCTAGTTTCACAACGGGACCAGTGGGTGTACTAATCAATAAACAACTAGACAACTTCTCGGGGATTAGGTTAGTCTTCTTGATGAATGCGAGATGACATGAGCAGAATGAGATGCACCCGTATCAAATAAGACAAATGCGAAATAGAAGCGACTAACAATGTACACTGTAATCACATCATGGCTTGGATCTTGCTCGATCTTGGAAATACTGAAAACTCTACCGGAGGGAGGAGCGGGAGCACTCTTCACCCATTGGGGCGGGCTGCTTTGGGCGGGCCGCCCGGACGAGCACGAGCAAAATGACCAGCTTGCTTGCGGTAGAAACAAACGGGATTCTTTGGATCCAACGGGGGTGGCTGCAACGAGAGGGCTTCGAACAAAAGGCCTTGCACTTGCACTTGCACTTGCACTTGCACTTGCTGGTGGTCGGTTTCCGCCATCTTGTCTAAAGCTGGCCGGGCTGCTGAAAACCCGTGTTACGACCTACACTCTTAGCACGAAAGGTAGGAGTGGGGTAGGGTGTAGGTCTCACAAAGCGACGGTCATTGCGATCCACCAAACCAGAATTCCTTGACTGCCAAGGCTTTTGCACACGAGCACTTTCCTTCTCTGTTTCTTCCAACTTCTTCGAGTTCTGCACCACTTGAGCATAGCTCACTATAGGCTGGGTTGTGAGGTAAGCTTTAATGGCGGGCGCAGTCCTTTGAAGAACTTCTTTGCTTTGGCGAGGTCTTCCTTCAAAGAATGCGGAGCAAAGAAATGAAGCTCCTCGAACTTCTGTTGGTACTCCAACACGGACGAGTTCCTTGAGTCGAGAATCATAAACTCGGCTTCCTTCGCATCCTTCACCGCCTCGGGAAAGTAGTTCATACAAAAAGCCTCTTTGAATAACTCCCAAGTTACAACTCCTGCATGCAAACCTTCCAAAAGCAGGACGAGTGGAAATCCACCATGCATCGGCTTCTTGTTGCAACTTACATTCGGCAAACAAAATCTTACGAGCTTCCGAGCATTGCGGATGTCGGAAAGCCTTCTCCAACTCACGAAGCCACTTGTTAGGAAACAAGGGGTCCTTGGTAACTCCGGTAAAAGTGGGTACTTGCATCTTGAGAAAACTCTCCATCGAGCGAGTATGAGGAGTTCAGCTAAACCTCCCGCATTCGGGAGCTGCGGCATGAGGATTCACATTAGCACCAGCCCGGGTCTCATTATGCGAGTCATGAAACCCACCAACATCTGGTTGAGCCAGAGCTGCTTGCTTTGCATCATATTGCCCATAATATTGGCAATATCTCTGAAACTTCCAACATTCGGGGCACCGGGGATCTCATGAGTACCACGATCAGCATTTGGTATCTCACCACCTCCATGAGGTACTTCACCACCTCCACTGAGGTATTTCCCCACCTCCATGACCACTTTGGATTCACCACGCCCACTTCTCGGAGTAACCATTACTGCAAAACCGAGAACATCAAAATACCGAATTTCGAAGATTCAACATAAACCACAAGTCCAAATGATTTGAAAACTTAAATCATGCTCAAATATATCCATATAGTCATCAAACAATATTCCATAAGGCAAAAATCACATTTTCCAAAAATTCAACAGCAAATGAGGTCACTGTGACCATTGGTCGAGTGATTGGTCGAGTGACCCAGTCGACCAATGAGTCGACCAATGAAGAACGAGAATGCGAAAATTCGCATTATAAGCCTCATTTTCACATTCCAACCTCATTCTAACTTCTTCCAAAGGTGAGAGAGCTCTAGGGAAAATCTCCAAGAGTTCCCACAAGTGTTCTTGAGGTGATTTAGTGCTTCAACAACAACACCACAACACACCATCTTCACAAACAAGGTAAATCTCTCATTCTTTCTTCCATTTTCATCTTCTCATGCTTGCATTTCAATAAAACCATGCTTTACTTGTATCCAATGCTAGAAATCATGCTTAGGAATGCTTAGAAACATATTCCCTAGGTTTTAAACACAATGACATGCATAGACAACAAGTTTTAACACATTGGTGCTCATCTCGCAAAGTTTTATACCGAAATCGATATCTTTAGAAAAATTTCGTTTTCTCTCAAACCGCTTGAAATTTTCGCACGAGATCAAATGCTACATGCTCAAGATGACATTGTAGATAGGTCCATACAATTTGATTTAACCAATTTCAACTTTTCAAAAATCCAATTTTGACCTAAATTGCAAAATCCCCAAATTTCCTTCTTGCTGAATTTTTCGCTTTAATCCAAGTTTTCGATCGATTTTCATCAAAACAACTTCATAGACATGAAATTCCAAGTATTGCGCACATGCTAGTATGTTCAAATCAAATTTCCCCCAAATTTGAAATTTTCCGAAAAATTACGAAAATACCCTTTTGGCTCAAATCTTAAAATAGCACTAATTGGAATTGTCTCTTGTCTCTTTCACGGATACACTATGCGAGAGGGGAGGGCGAGGAGGAGGTAGAGGTCGTGGTCGCATCGTAGGTGCTCTTAGGGGCGAGAGGTCGGGTTCCTTTCGAGCCTAGAGAGGAGGTTAGGAGACCGGACATGTTTGACACACCTCGGGCCGAGTTCTGTACGAGGCCTACTTCAGCTCTTTGCAACATCGAGATGGGACGTCTACTTCACTTACGCCAGCTCGGAGCCTTTAGGATTCGGCGGAGGTTCGACACATTACGGTGGACTCATCTCTTCACCGAGGATTTGCCGGTATACCGGAGCTAGTGAGGTTGTTCTTCGGCAACCTTACTTACACGAGGAGGCTCGAGGCCGGGGACATCCACTTAGACTTGTCCTCGGGAGCGGGGGTCTTCCCGGACTCAGATTCGCTTCTCTACCCGGACAACGGCTGAGATCTTGCGGGTTCCTTACTATCCACGGCGGTGTGTGTGGATACCTGCGGGAGCAGATCTGGGACAGCCATCGATGCCGTACGAGCTTCGCGAGATATGCTCCACGCTATGGGATAGCCGTCGATGCTTCACACCGTGGACTAGCGGACGGATGACGGGTTCTGCACGTATTATCGGTCGCATAGTCGGCCGAAACATCATGCCGAAAGCCGGACATCACCATCGGGTCACGGTGATGGAGGCCTTAGTCATCTACCGCATCTACATGGGCTTCGAGATCGATCTCTCCTACATCATTCAGCGGGTCATGCTTTGGACTTGGTTCTGCGGCCTAGCATGCGGAACCTTTGCTATGGGAGGCTTCGACTTTGATCTTCGGGCATTTCGGGGTGAGTTTCGAGGATACACCGATGGACACTAGATCACGGGGATACCCCATTGGGACTCGGACCATTCGTCGGATGAGACTACATCGGTCGGAGAGATCTCCTGGTCCGGAGGGTGAGGATGATGATGAATCGGAGGATGAGGATCGGGGATCGGAGGATGGAGGAGAGGATATCGGTCCCGATAGTGATGATCGGGCCGGAGATGATGCGGAGATATGCGCGAGGCTGAGCACATGCATCACGAGTTTCCTTCATCACACTTCGAGGTAGGTGGCCCTTCACATGCGGTTCCGGAGACTTCGGATCTTGGTGCACGGATGAGATCGATGACTTCCATGCTAGAGAGAATGGAGGTCGGACGGGAGCAGATGTACGAGAGGATGGAGTCACGACGGGATAGGATAGAGCATCGGGTGACTCGGCTAGCGAGAGGAGTTCGGAGCATACGAGAGATCGAGTAGATCACCTAGATAGAGCTGTACCATAGGATTTTCCATTTATGCATTTCAGATGTAATCATTGTAAAAACTTTTGAAATTAATGAAGTTCATTTTTGTTTCTCTTTAATTATTGTATGTTATGCAACTTTCTTTTCCTTGCATTAGTGATATTTGTTCAAGTATAATTATGGTATGTTATTCAGAAATGTTCTGTTATGCCTCAAAGGTCAAGTTTCTAATTCAGTGTTCTATTATTCACTTCTAAGAGTAGAAGAGTCATTTCAGATCAATGACTCGGGAATGTTCGAGTTGTTGTCCTTTGTGGTTAGGATCTCCTCGAACCTTGGGCTCCGATACCAATCAGTCACGCCCTCCCGGCCCGGTACCCTATCTGGCATACCCGAGAGTGTGATCCACAGCCCGAAGATCAGGTATCGAGTGATCAACCTCCCACATAAACAATAACATAATCATGAACAATCATAACATGGGTGCGGAAGATAAATCATAGATCCAATAAAGAAAGAATGAATCATAAATGAATCGAGAATAATAGATATAATCAGAGTATCAAACAGATAAGTAAAGTGAAGCAAAAATCCCACTTTACATCCAGCGGAAAAGTAGCTCTAAAAGAATAAACTAGACAAAACCTAATCCCAGTAACAAGTACATTGGGTAACTAAGTTATTCTCCACTTTATAGACAACATCCTTGTAAGTGTAAATCTCATAAATAGCACAAGGACGCTTCCACTCAATGGTCGGACTAAGCATCGTACGGAGCATAACCACTCGCGGGATCTTGAGTAATTGTGGTAACCGCAATCACCTTCCTGGAGATATGCCTCTTCGCCTTGCGCTTCTTCATAGGGACCGTCATAGTACTCGGTACTGCGGGATAGTCTAACAACATTGTACAATAAAGGAATGAGTTTCAAAGAAACTCGGTAAAGCGATTAAAAATCCATAATAACATAAATGGCAGGATTCCAGAACAAACATAAATGCAATATGACATGAGACAAACAATGAATGAATGAATCTAACTCTATGTATGCTGGTCTCTATTGGCAGACATGCTTTAAGTCATAGCACCGTACTTCTTTAGGAAAGTCCACTCACATCCTCAACCATTTAAGATATCTTGGATTCTCTCACGGATCATTTCACCGGTCTTGAGCAGCCGATTGGTAATGGGTCCTTCATCCCTCGGGACAAACCTTGGCGGGGGTTAAGTCAACACACTCTCTCACAACCATTTGGTATAAGTCTTGGCGCATGTCGGGGTAAAACCTAGCCAAATGCAAGTCTTCTACTTGGTTACATCAAGTCGGATCCAGATACTTCCATTCCTCGTCCCGACGATCCTTTCCGGTATCCTTCACACTAGAGTCAACGTATCCTATGGCACCGACCAACTCGGACTACGGACTCATCAACCCTATTGATCATCCACATATGGTAAACGGGAAGCTCTCACGTCCTCTCACGGGTTGGTTACCGGTCTTAAGCGCCCGTGAGCCCAAGTCTAACCATATGCAACCCTACCAATAAATGGCCCCCACAATGTGATTCCTGTCCTCTCACGGGTTGGTTACCGGTCTTGAGCGCCCATGAATCCCCATTGCTACCACGGGTCGTTCGGTCTCAATACCCCTCCGATTAGGGTCCGACATAACAGGACATCCTAGCCAAACACTACTAGACAATCCTAGATATGTCATCCAACGGTTTAGGAAGGTGTCCAGAGGGCATCTCCGGAAACATCCCATAATATTCCCGTAGTAGTCCAAGGACAGAAGTGTCAAAAGGACACCTCTCCTTTCCAAACCATACGTAAGCATACACATGCATCAATTCATATCATCACATATATGGTAACTTCATATATGGAAAGAAATCAGTAATTACAATCACTTGTATAACATTGGTAAGTAAATCATACATGAATCAATTTAATATGAATAAGTAATGCTACTGTAATCAAAGTTATGCAACAGTAGTATATCATTGTAGGAATCTAATTTAGGAAACATATTAATGATATTCAAATATAGAAACTAGATTCATGCTATCTATGTAATTAAGGAAATAACCATCCTTACCTTTTATAACTCGCAAAGGAATCCTAAGAAATCAAGTAAGATCTTGGCAAACTTGAGAAGAAGGTCCTAAACAAGTATATACAACATATTAGGAAAGATCCCTAACGAGAAAAGATATCAAAACATCCGAAAGCAGACCAAATCTGGAGTTGCTTTGTACTCATTGGTCGAGTGGATTGGTCGAGTGGTCCAGTCGACCAATCGGTCGACCAATGCGACGATAGCCTATAAAATCAGAGTTTTAAGATATGAAATCCGAATTTGGTGGTTCAAAAGGGTACTAATCAAGGGGTAGACTACATCAGTAGTATTCTAACAAATAGGGGACCTCAAAACACCAATCAAATCAAGATATCAAGATCCAAATTAGGAAACAAAAAGTTACCATAATTAACTCAAACATGGATCTTGGTGAATTTGAAATAGAAAACAAAGACAAGAACAATAGGAGGATGGATCATTGCTTTCGGTAATGAAAACATGAAAACATAGATAGATCTTCATGGAATGAGGCTTAGAAGCATAAATCTAAATAAGGAAATAAAACCTACCATATATGTAACTATCATGCATCATGAAGAACACATAGTATGGTAGAAGAGAACATCTAGAAATCTATAGATTATGGATCATGGAAAGAAAACACAGTAATTACTACTAACATGATCAACAAAAGAAGATCCAAAGAGATCAGAATTCAGATTAGAAGTTTAACAGAGATTAAATCATGGTTTGATCATGAATCCTTCAAAAGCTTGCAATGATCATGGTTAAGATCATTGTTCTAGCCTCAAATCCTTAGGATGATCATGAGAACATGTTCGAGAGATGTTTGCAACGAGAGAATGCAGCATCTCTTCTACTGTCTCAACTCAAAAAGGAAAGAAAAACAAAGATGGAGGAGAAGAAGAGAGAGTAGACATACCTTTTGATGCAAAAAGAAGAGTTCCGACGAAGATCCGTCAAGAAAACACCAAGGATGCAAGAGAGATGACTTGCGAGAGGTCTTTGGTTCGTTCCGGAGGGTTTGGAGGCAGCAAATACGAAGTGGACTCGAGATTGGACTTAAATAGAGCAAGAACAACCTAATTGCCAAAGACAGCACTCATTGGTCGAGTGGATTGGTCGACTGGTCCAATCGACCAATCGATCGACCAATGCTTGGCAAGAAGACCAAAACAGGGAATTGAAGGTCCAGATCAAATCCAATCCTAAAGGGGTTTTGCACACAAGTCAAGTGACTTACCTAATAGGTAGAAATGCCTTCAAACCAAGATAGAGAGCACTCCAAGTCCATCAACTAATTAGATCTTCATCAGGATTCAGTTTCCATAAATAGAACCTCATCATCAACTTGCATGGATTCAAAGCCAGACACCAAGTCCTCTACTGGGATGGCCCAAAGCTGACTTCTTACTTTACTTCGGGTCATCGGACCTACAAATAACAAGGTTTCCGGGTCAAGGTTAGGGCTGGGTTTTACATAACCCCTAGCCATGGATTGTCCGAGATGGATGAAGGACCCTTTGCCAACCGATGATGTGTGATTGAGACCTACCCAAAGAAGTATGGTGCTATGACTTAAAGCATGTTTGCCTATAGAGACCAACATACATAGAGTTAGACTCATACATGCATTGTTTGTCTCATATCATATCATCTTATCTTTGTTTGTGATACTATGTTATTTATGCTATTATGGAATAACTTGCCTTGCAGAGTTTCTTGTGAAACTCACTCCTTTTTGTACAATATCTTTTGTTAGATTATTCTACAGGTTTTGATAGCTATGAAGCGCAATATGAGGAAGCACAAGATGAAGAAGCGTACCATACGCAAAGTGTTGGCTATTACGAAGATTACTGTGAGGATCCCTCGAGTGGTCTCTCTTGTTACCAGGATTAGCCCTACTATGGAGAGGGAGCGTCTGAGCGTAATCGATGAAGTCTATGTTTATGAGGACATCCTTTATAAAGTAGAAAAGACTCTAGTTTAGTTAGATTATATCTTTCTTTCTTGTCTTTAGAATCAGTTGTAATCCCATTTGATTTTCGAACTACATTCCGTTGTACTCGTGGAGTGAGATTCTGCCTCACTCTACTTTTGATTTATATATCTATTGGTATCTTTTCCGCACTCTAATGATTATCTCGTTACTTTACTTTGATTCATTTGAATAATATTGTTAACATTGATTTAGTCTTGTTCTTGATTATATTGTTGTGAATGTGGGAGGTTGATTTTACTAACTACTGGATCTTGTGGATTGTGGATCACACACTCGGGTATGCCAGATAGGGTACCGGCTGGGTGGATGTGACACCTAGCCTCACACTCGGTAGCAACAGCGCGGGCATTTGAAGAATCGAGATCCTTTTTCAAGGAATTCATCTCCTCATCGTGCTTCACCTTCAGCTCTTCGGCTGTTGTCTTCAGCCGGTCTATTTCAGAATTGGCCTTCGCCAAATTCTCTTCACAGGTCTGCACCAAGGAGCCATTGCGACCAACTCAGCTCAATGCCTCCATGTGTTGATAAAAGCTCAACACAACATTCCTGGGGACGAGGAGATTATCAGAAGAACTCATAAGAGATTATGAAAAGCAATTAATGAAAGATCAGGAAGGACGGTACCTTGTGGACTGACTTAAGAGGGCATCATAGTCCAGGGCTTCAAAGGCCTGACGATCAGCAGGCAAAAGACCGAGAGAACTCCATTCTGCAGCTTTCTCAGGGTCTTGTGTAGCCCTATCAGTCTGCGTCAGTGTCCACTGAGGCATGAAGATCTCCTCGCAATCTTCATTCTTTTTGGATTTTTTCTGGGAGGAAGCATCAACCAAATCGTGCTTCCTTTTAGTTCGAGCGGTGGAAGGGATATCTTGCTCTTCCACCATTGGTTTCTTCCCTCTTCCCGAAGCCTCAACCACTGGCTTCAAGTTCCTAATACCCTTATAGGAAGGGTCGGGAGAGGGAACAGAGGTTACTTGTTCAACAGTCAAGGCTTGAGGCGACCGTTACTCAGTTGTCACAACGGCCCTGGCAGCCTTGGCCCGAAGATTTTCAGGAATCATTCTTGGTGGCACTGCAAAGAAGGACAAAAATCAGGATTGCAAAAAGGCATATCATTCTCAGAAAATTAAGAGATGGTGGTTAAGAAGCTCACGATGAGCTAGTCCCCAGTACTGAAGGATGGAGTTGTATTCCACCTCATATCCATGTATCTCTTGATACCATGGAATTGATTTGATCTTCCTGACGGCCGTCTTGTCTTCTTTGGATAAGGGAAGGACCCGGTTACCCTCAAAGTATGAAGTATACTGTTTCCAAATGGTCGGGAAGTTGAGATCTGATTGAGGCGCTCGACAAAAAAAATATCGATTGCGCCATCCTTTGTGATTGGAAGGGCAAGTTCCTTTAGCAAGAATGCTGCCCCTCCAGCCAAGCTCAGTCTTATTGCGCTTGGAAAGCACAACCCAACTAGGAGGATGGGAGATAGAAAGAAGATGAAAATGCACAAAAAGTGTCACATCATCCCAGCCGGTACCCTAACTGGCATACCCGAGAGTGTGATCCACAGCCCCGAAGATCAGGTATCGAGTAATCAACCTCCCACATAAACAATAACTTAATCATGAACAATAATAATCGATGTGCAACAGATAAACCAAAGATCCAAATAAAGAAAGAGTAAATCGTATATATAATCAGAGTAGATTTATAATCAAAGTGTCTAAATCAATAAAGTAAAGTGACGCGAAATCCCACTCTACAACCAGCGGAAATGTAGTTCTAAAAGAGAGAAGAAAAAAAAACATAATGAAATCTAATCCCAATAATAGGTACAATAGGTAACTAAATTGTTCTCAATCTTGTAGACAACGTCTCTATAAGTATAAATCTCATAAATGGCACAAGGGCGCTTCCACTCTATGGTCAGACTAAGCATCGTGCGGAGCATAACCACCCGCAGAATCTTCAGTGTAATTGTCGTAACCGCAATCACTTTCCTGGAGATATGCCTCCTCTCCTTGCGCTTCTTCATACGAGCAGTCATGATACTCAGAACCTGTAGAGTAATCTAACAAAACATTGTACAAAAGGAATGAGTTTCAAAGAAACTCGGTAAGGCAGTTAAACCATGACAACAGATATAACAGGATTTCAAACAGAGTAAATGCTATATGGTATGAAGCACATGATGTATTATGATTCTAACTCTATGTATGTTGGTCTCTATTGGCAGACATGCTTTAAGTCATAGCACCGAACTTCTTTAGGAAAGTCTCATTCACTCATCATCAGTTGGTAATGGGTCCTTCATCCCTCAAGATATTCCATGGCTGAGGGTATAGGTCACCACTCTCTCACGTCACCATTGGTCTAAGTACCGGTGCATGTCAGGGTCAAAGCCTAACCAAATGCAAGTCTCCTACTCAGTTACATCAAGTCAGATCCAGATACATCCATTCCTCGCCCCTGGCGATCCTTTCCGGTATCCTTCACACTAGAGTCCTCATAGTCCCTAACTACGGACGCATCAACCCTATAGGTCATCCACATATGGTAAATGGGAAGCTCTCACGTCCTCTCATGGGTTGGTTACCGGTCTTAAGCGCCCGTGAGCCCAAGTCTATCCATATGCAACCCTACCTATAAATGGCCTCTTTCGAGTATCCACAATGTGATCCATGTCCTCTCACGGATTGGTTACCGATATTGAGCGCCCATAAATCCCCATTGCTACCACGGGTCGTTCGGTCTCAATATCCCTCCAATTAGGGTCTGACATAACGGGACATCCTAGCCAAACACTACTAGACAGTCCTAATATGTCATCCAACAGTTTAGGAAGGCGTCCAAAGGGCCTCTCCGGAAACATCCCATAATATTCCCGTAGTAGTCCTAGGACAGAAGTGTCAAAAGGATACCTCTCCTTCCCAAACCATACTTAAGCATACACAAGCATCAATCCATAACCTCACATATATGGTAACTTCATATATGGAAAGAAATCAATAATAACATTCAACTTGTATATAACTGGTAAGTAAATCATACATGAGTCAATTTAATATAAACAAGTAATGCTACTAATATCAAGACAGTACAACAGTAGTTTAACATTGTAAGAATCTAATTAAAGAAATAAACTAACAAGATTCGAATATAGAAAATATAAAATTTTTGTTGTTAAGGGAGTAACCATCCTTACCTTTTATAACTAGCAAAGGAATCTTAAGAATTCAAGTAAGACCTTGACAAACTTGAGAAGAAGGTCCTAAACAAGTGTATACAACATATTAGGAAAGATCCCTAAAAGAAAAGATATCAAAACATCCAAAACAGACAAAATCTGGAGTTGCTGTACTCATTGGTCGATTGGATTGGTCAACTGTCTCAGTCGACCAACAGTGACAGTGGCCTACAAAATCAGAGTTTTAAGAATAAAGAACTGAATTTGGTGGTTCAAAAGGGTACTAAACAAGGGGTAAACTACAATGGTAGTATCCTAACATAAAGAGGACTTCAAAACACTAATCAAATCAAGTTTTTGAGTTACAAATTAGGAAATAAAAGTTACCATAATTAGATTAATCATGGTTCTTGAAGAATTCAAAATACAAATCATAGACAAGAACAATAGGAGAATGAATCATTGATTTTGATAAAGATATCATGGAAGGCATACATAGATCTTCAAGAAATAGATCTAAGAACATGAATCTAAATAAGGAAACAAAACTTACCATAGATGTATCAGTCATGATTCTTGAAGAAAGCATGGTATGATAGAGGAGAAACAACTAGAGATTGATAGATCATGGATCATGTAAGGAAAACACCGCGATTGTCTACTAATATGATCAGTAAAATAGATCTAAGAAGATTAGAATTTAAATCAAAGACGAACAAAGACAAGATCATGATTTAGATCATGATTCCTTCAAAAGCTTGCAATGATCATGATTACGGACATTGCTTTAATCCTTAGGAAGATCATGAGAGATAAGTTCAGAGATGTTTGCAACAGAGAATGCAGCATCTCCTCTACTGTCTCAACTCAAAAAGGATAGAAAAAAAGGATGAAGAAGAAGAAGAGAGTGTAAACATACCTTTTTGTGTAAGAACACGGGTTTTGACGAAGATCCGTCAAGATAAACACCAAGAACGCAAGGAAGATGACTTGCAGAGGTCTTTGGTTCGTTCCAAAGAGTTTGGAGGCAGAAAATACGAAGTAGACTCGAGATTGGACTTAAATAGAGCAAGCAAAATCTAATTAGCAAATACAGAACCCATTGGTCGATTGATTGGTCGACTGGTCCAGTCGACCAATGAGTCGACCAATCAGTTCAGCAAGTTCAAAACAGGGAATTGAAGGCTCAGATCAAATCCAAACATAAAGGGGTTTTGCACACACACCAAGTGACTTACCTAATAGGTAGAAATGCCTTCGAAACATGATAGAGAACACTCCAAGTCCATCAACTAATCCGATCTTCATCAAGATTCAGTTTCCATAAATAGAACATTGTCATCAACACTCATGGATTCAAAGCCAGACACCAAGTCTTCCACTGGGATGGCCCAAAGCTGACTTCTTGCTTTATTTCGAGTTGTCGGACCTACAAACAATAGGGTTTTCCGGGTCAAGGTTAGGGTTGGGTTTCACAAAAAGAGCAAGAGAAGGCGTAATGCCAAGTTCAAAACATAAACCCAAGAAGCCGACGATGAGACACCAGCTATTGGGAAGGAACATTCCAGGGCAAATGTCCCAGTGATTCAGGATGGCTGCAAACAAAGGATTGAAAAAAGGAAAATGAACCCCGCTTTCCAATGCATCTAGATATAGGGAAAATTCACCTAGAAGGGTCGAATCAACCCTCTCATCAGGGTTAGGAGCCCTAAGATGGTAAGAAGGAGGAAAATCAAAACCCTAGATGGCCAAATGTCACATCCTCCCAGCCGGTACCCAATCTGGCATACCCGAGAGTGTGATCCACAGCCCGAAGATCAGGTATCGAGTAATCAACCTCCCACATAAACAATAACATATCATGAACAATAATAATCGATGTGCGAAAGATAAACCATAGATCCAAATAAGGAAAGAATGAATCATATATAAATCAGAGTACTAAATATAATCAGAGTGTCTAAATCAGATAAGTAAAGTGAGGCGAAATCCCACTCTACAACCAGCGGAAAAGTAGTTCTAAAAGAGAAGAAACAGGATAGAATCTAATCCCAATAGCAGGTACAAAAGGTAACTAAATTGTTCTCAATCTTATAGACAATATCCCTATAAGTATGAATCTCATAAATGGCACAAGGGCGCTTCCACTCTATGGTCGGACTAAGCATCGTACGGAGCATAACCACTCGCGGGATCTTCAGTGTAATTGTCGTAACCTCAATCACCTTCCTGGAGATATGCCTCTTCTCCTTGCGCTTCTTCATACGAGCAAACATGATATTCGAACCCGTAGAATAGTCTAACAAACATTGTACAAAAAGGAATGAGTTTCAAAGAAACTCAGTAAGGCAGTTAAATCCATAATAACATAAATGGCAGGATTACAAAACAAACATAAATGCAATATGGTATGAGACAAACAATGAATGTATGAATCTAACTCTATATATGCTGGTCTCTATTGGCAGACATGCTTTAAGTCATAGCACCATACTTCTTTAGGAAAGTCTCATTCACTCATCACCAGTTGGTAATGGGTCCGGCATCCCTCGGGACATTCCATGGCTGGGGGTATAGGTCACCACTCTCTCACATCACCATTGGTCTAAGTACCGGCGCATGTCAGGGTTAAGCCTAGCCAAATACAGGTCTTCTACTTAGTTACATCAAGTCAGATCCAGATACGTCCATTCCTCGTCCCTGACGATCCTTTCCGGTATCCTTCACACTAGAGTCCTCATAGTCCTTGACTACGGACTCATCAAACCTATTGGTTATCCACATATGGTAAACGGGAAGCTCTCACGTCCCCTCACGGGTTGGTTACCGGTCTTGAGAGCCCGTGAGCCCAAGTCTATCCATAAGCAACCCTACCAATAAATGGCCCTTACAATGTGATTCCTATCCTCTCACGGGTTGGTTACCGGTCTTGAGCACCCATGAATCCCCATTGCCACCACGGGTCGTTCGGTCTCAATACCCCTCCGATTAGGGTCTGACATAACGGGACATCCTAGCCAAACACTACTAGACAGTCCTAAATATGTCATCCAACAGTTTAGGAAGGTGTCCAGAGGGCATCTCCGGAAACATCCCATAATATTCCCGTAGTAGTCCAAGGACAGAAGTGTCAAAAGGACACCTCTCCTTTCCAAACCATACTTAAGCATACACAAGCATCAATTCATAACATCACATATATGGTAACTTCATATATGGAAAGAAATCAATAATTACAATCAACTTGTATATAACTGGTAAGTAAATCATACATGAGTCAATTCAATATAAATAAGTAATGCTACTGATATCAAGACAGTACCACAGTAGTATAACATTATAAGAATCTAATTAAAGAAATAAATTAACAAGATTCAAATATAGAAACTAAAATATGCAATTTATGTTGTTAAAGAAGTAACCATCCTTACCTTTTATAACTTGCAAAGGAATCCTAAGAAATCAAGTAAGATCTTGACAAACTTGAGAAGAAGGTCCTAAACAAGTGTATACAACATATTAGGAAAGATCCCTAACAGAAAAGATATCAAAACATCCAAAACAGACCAAATCTGGAGTTGCTGTACTCATTGGTCGATTGGATTGGTCTACTGCCCCAATCGACCAATGAAGACAGTGGCCTACAAAATCAGAGTTTTAAGAAATAAGATCCGAATTTGGTGGTTCAAAAGGGTACTAAACAAGGGGTAAACTACATTAGTAGTATCCTAACATATAGAGGACCTCAAAACACTAATCGAATCAAGTCTTCAAGTTACAAATTAGGAAACAAAAAGTTACCATAATTAGATCAATCATGGTTCTTGAAGAATTCAAGATAGAAATCATAGACAAGAACAATAGGAGAATGAATCATTGATTCAGATAAAGATATCATGGAAGGCATACTTAGATCTTCAAGAAAATAGACCTAAGAGCATAAATCTAAATAAGGAAACAAAACCTACCATAGATGTAACTGTCATGATTCATGAAGAAAGCATGGTATGGTAGAAGAGAAACAACTAGAGATTGATAGATCATGGATCATGTAAAGAAAACACAGCAATTGACTACTAATATGATCAATATAGTAGATCTAAGAAGATTAGAATTTAAATCAAAAGATGAACAAAGACAAGATCATGATTTGATCGTGATTCCTTCAAAAGCTTGCAATGATCATGGTTAAGATCATTGCATTAGCCATTAATCCTTAGGAAGATCATGAGAGACAAGTCCAGAGATGTTTGCAACAGAGAATGCAGCATCTCCTCTACTGTCTCAACTCAAAAAGGAAAGAAAAACAGAGATGGAAGAGAAGAAGAGAGTGTAGACATACCTTTGATGCAAGAGGAAGAGTTTTGACGAAGATCCGTCAAGATAAACACCAAGGATGCAAGGGAGATGACTTGCGAGGTCTTGGTCTTTGGTCTGCTCCAAAGAGTTTGGAGGCAGAAAATACGAAGTAGACTTGAGATTGGACTTAAATAGAGCAAGCAAGACCTAATTACCAAAGACAGAACCCATTGGTCGAGTGGATTGGTCGATCGGGTCCATCGACCAATCAGCCGACCAATCGGTCAAAGAACTTCTAAACAGGGAATTGAAGGCCCAGATCAAATCCAATCCTAAAGGGGTTTTGCACACATATCAAGTGACTTACCTAATAGGTAGAAATGCCTTCAAACCATGATAGAGAGCACTCCAAGTCCATCAACTAATCCGATCTTCATCAAGATTCAGTTTCCATAAATAGAACCTCATCATCAACTCTCATGGATTCAAATCCAGACACCAAGTCCTCCACTGGGATGGCCCAAAGCTGACTTCTTACTTTACTTCGGGTCACTGGACCTACAAATAACAAAGTTTCCGGGTCAAGGTTAGGGCTGGGTTTCACACCAAAAGAAGAGTATCCTCCTTATACGAGGAGGCAACAGAATCAGGTCCACCACTAGACCTAGAAGTTTGTTTTGACTGCCCAGAAGACCCGGCGGTCACCCTAGGAGTCGTGGATGGTCCAGACACAGGAAGGGCAGAAGAAGTCTCAGCTTTTCTTTCTAATCTTTTATGGCTAACTTCTGCGAAGTCACGCTAGAGAGCAGTTAGGGTTTTATTATCACTATCCGACTGCTCAGAAGGAAGGGAAACAAAGGCCTTGTTACCACTATCACTCTTACTGGCACTGGGCACAAGGGAAGCTTCAGAAGAAACCCTATTATCCTCAATTACTAAAGTCTCACTACGGTACTAAAAGAAAAACCTGGAGACAGAAAGTTAAACTTTGCAAAGGGATCAGTAAACTTACTGATTCAATGAGGCAAAAAGCTCCAGAACGAGAAGGCACGAAGGAGACGACGAGGTTTCAAAATTCCAAACAAGAAGAATGAAACCTACAAAGACAACGAACCACTTTTAAGCACCCGCACTTGTAACAACCCCCGTTTTTCTAACCCGGAATCCATATTGTAGGTCCGAGAACCTGAAGATCTAGTCGGATTAATTTTGTGGAGTGTCCAGATAGGAGTCCATGATCCATATCCAGAACCCATGGATGTGGATTCTCTTGTTGAAGAATCTGCCTTACTGGGAAGTTGGATCTCCGTAGAAGGCATGTGGTGTTTGGAGATGTCCGGAATGAAGGTAAGACATCCCCCATGTGTTGTTTAGGGCTAGGTTGTGTTTGGGTTTCAACCCCCTGAGCAAAGCACCCTTGTATAGCAATATACATGGGGGCGGTTGCTAGTGGCAGTTGATTAAACCAAGCGACCGCCCGGTTCTACTTGCGGGAAAATGCCTTATTTTGCCCCCTGTTCGTTATAAATAGCATCCCTCGCCCTATTAACGCATTATTATGCTCGGGATTGCTATTTTGGGTGATTAGGCGGCAGTGGAAACGTCCTGGAAGGTGGGCGAAGTGCTGTTAATGATATGGAACCTTTTCTCTTCTATTCTTGGTGATTCTAATTAAGGTAATGAATCTCCATCTGCAATTCTCTTCTTTTTAACCTCTAATTGATATGAACCCATCCCCATTTTGTTAGTGGTTACCCAATTGATTCGTTGTATCTCCCTTTTCAATGTTCTTGATGAAATCATGTCCAGAAACGAATCCCCGCATTTGTTTAATGGATGGATCTCATCAAGGGGAATGATTTGGGTATTAAATCTTTGTTAATTTTAGGGTTTCTTGTTACCCCTTTGATCTAGACCTATTAAGCTTGAAATTCGGACTAAGATCATCCCAAAACGGATTGAAATCGGATGATCAAAAGTCCAATTTTCGGAGTTGGAAATTGTCTGAAACAGGGGCGGTCGCTTGTGGAGGTCGCTCAACTTAAGCAACCGCCACAAGCAACCGGCTGGTTTCCAATAACTGTGTAGGTTTGATTTTTGAATTGTTTTGACTCTTGACTCTATACATTCTTGTAACCCTATGCCTAGGTATTCTCTATTTCAAATAAAAGTCTTATAATAGTTTTTGGATTGCAAGTTAGAGGACTTCTACTAAATTACAGGTAAGGACATGCATTCTTATTTATATGCAATTACATATACATGATGATTCAGCTGTTCTATTTACTATTCTTTGATCATGTAACTTGCTGTAATTGCATAAAGCATGTGAATCTTATTGTATACTTGCTGTTAGTGGTGTTCTTTGATGTACTTCATCATTTATGATATTGCACAACTGTTCATGGTATGATAAAGAGTGATGTAGTGTAGTTGTGATGGAGGAGGTATTCCATTGGGATATCTTGGCTGGAGATATCAGAGGGCGGTGGTATGGGACACATGCTCACTGATGCCTCTAGCACTATCATGATTATTTGATGACATACCTAGGAGAGTCTAGAATTGCATGGCTAAGTACCCCACATGCTATTACCCTTTCGGCAGGGGAATTGAAGCCGGGTGACCCGTGACAATGGTGATGTGACTATGTTTCATCCAATAGCGGTAACCAGTCCGTGCGGAGACTCAGTGGTCAACTGTTGGTCATGCAATGGTAGGGTTGCATATGTTAGGGTTGGGCTCATGGACGTCCAAGGAACAGACCGGGTGTCGCGAGGAGTCATGAGAGCATCCGCCCCAACAATATGTGGATGACCATAGGGTTAAGGAGTTGAGTCCAACAACGGTAGCCAGTCCATGAGGGTTCTCACTCCTAGGTTGTGAAGGATACTGAACCGAGTTGGTTGGTGCCATAGGGGAAGTATCTGGACTTCATATAGTATGTTACCATTATGACTTGCATTGGATTAGAAACCCCGACATGCGCCAGTACTCATTGCCAATGGTCGTGGTGAGAGAGTGTTGACTTAATCCCCAAACATGGTTTGAGAGCCAGGTGTGGACTTACCCCTTTGCCCAGGATCCCTACAGAGGTAACCAGTCCTTGCCGTATCAGAGAGACTAGACCTACCCAAAGGAGGGCTGGTGTATATCTTAAAGCATGTCAGCTATTAGAGACTTGCATAGTTAGATCTTAGTAGCATTCATATTTCTGCATATCATCCATATCATTTCATATATGCATTCGTGGATTGTATTGACATATATATGAGAATTGTCTGTTCCTTACTGAGTTCGTTAGAACTCACTCCTTTCATTGTATATATTATATGAGTTGTGCAGATGGTGGCTCAACGTCGGAAGTTGGAGATGATTCATATGAAAGAGCCTTCTCGTATGAAGCTGATGTGAGACAGACAGTGGTACATGGAGTTGCAGAGCATGGAGCCTCCTGAAGATGCTTGTGTGCACTTTTAGCGACCCATTGATGGCCGATGGAGACAGATTTCCAGGATTTTTATGATCGTGTGAAGAAAGATTGGAGGACATCTTTACTTGCTAATTTAGAAAACTAGTTTTTAGATTTAGAAAAGAAAACCAAAGAGAAGATTATCTAGTTTATTTATTTTGCTTCCGCTGAACTCGATATTACATTTGATTCTTGATTCTTTCCTTTGGCTATTTCTTGGATATTTATTGGAGTATTTGGACTCCTGTAACCTTTTTATTAATTATTGCTCTATTCTTGCTCTTGATTACATGTATTTGTATTTATTATTATTGATAGACTAAAACCGTGGATCCTGTGACGGATCGCACCCATGGGTTGTCGGGCTGGTAACCGAGGCCGGCCGGCGGGGTGTGACAGCACTAGTGTTCGAGGACGTGAATGATTGAGATTTGAAGACGGTTTGAAAGTTTGAACTCACTAATCCAAAACAGGCATTCAGAAACCGTCGTTTGGGTTACGTGAGCCACGATAGTTCGACTGCAAAAGGACGCGTGGCATTTCCCTCACAACACTCGAGGAAAAAAGTGACCACCGCATTAAATGTGATATGACATTTAGTGGGATATGCAAAGACTATTGCCTGACGAAGAACCCAGTTAAAAACCAAGCCCTTGGGATCGACCGAACGCTTGGTCTGGGGGGCTCATGATGTGGAGAAAATATGATCGAACCTGGTTCATACTTGGTTTGACCTTCGACTCCGGTCGGGACGAAAGGAATCGACTCGCTTCTGAGCGAGCCAGGTCCAGGAGATAGCTTGCTGAGGAAGAAAACTAAATCAACCACAAGCATGCCCTAATCCGACTTATGAATTAGGTTAATTGCCCTAATGATGGCAGACACAACTTGGCGGCTGTCACTTATCGCTATGGAAGGGATATCATCAAATAACCACGAGATTATCCTAGGAGTCTTCTACTAGTTCAAACTAGTAGAAGTCTATCGCTCAACGGATCTAACTGTTAGGATCCAACGACTATCCGAAGAAGGCTCAAATACATCCAACGAAGAAGATTTGAAGGTACACTCTATATAAACCTCACCTACCTGCAAGGTAGGGAGGACCCAGATCGATACACACACATTTGGGCGCAAACACTTATGTGCTTATGATCTAGATCGTATTCCAGTTATTCATTCCTTAGCTCTGTGCTTCTAGCAGAGCCGTTTGTGATTAAGTTCATCGACTGACTTAGCCTTCGGAGGTGGACTCCCGACCCCAGCGGTCGGGCCACATCTGACGCTTTTGTTTTGCAGGTCATTCTAAGGAGATCTAAGGGCTGAGCAGATTTTGGACGCATTAGGTACCCATCGTGAACACATAAAAACCCTGTTGAGAGGAAGGTAACTTGTATATATGTTGAGATGGGACTTTCCTTAAAAAATAAAAGGCCATCAACTCAAGGCATTGGACCATCTATTGGTTTTGTGGGTCCTTGTTTCTTTGGGTAAGAGTTGAGATCAATTTTTCGTATGGCATGACAAAAGTTTCAAAAAAAAAAAAGTGTAGAAAGTAAAAGTTGAATTCCTTGGAACTGGACAGGGCACTCCGACTCAAGAATCAAGGTGACTTGATCGAAACTCTTAGGAATGAGATTATTGAAAAGAACTCTCGCATCACTGTCTATGTGGGCATATGTAAAGCAAAGCTACAAAGTAACTTGGGTTTTTGGTGTTTGCTTCACCATGTCATTCAAGCCAACCATAGTGGAGTAAAGTAGAGTTCACTACTCAAAATAAAAGAGAGAGATAAATACAAGTGTCATCAATGCCTTGGTAAAATTGTTTGGTCAAAAATACTTCAAAACCTTAGTCCTTGGTCCCCTTACTTTATGAGTGATTTTGCTTAAAGGAGAGGTGCACTTGAAAGATATAAGGTGAGTCTTTGATTGAGATATATGCTTAGTCTCAAGAATCAATATGGGGTAATAAAGTTCAAGTGTGGAGGATGTTAAATCAATGGTGAGAAAAATTGTCATAGATATTGATCCTGTATGAGTACTTACCAATTGTTAGAGTTGAAATTTGCAATGTTTTATTTTGAGCTGAATTGAAATTTTGGATGTATATTCTCTGCAAACATCCACGAGACAAAACTCGTCCTCTAGGGGTAACCTAGTGGTTTAAAAGCTTGTTGCACATACTAAGTGTAACCGTGATTCCTACGAAAGTGAGTTAGGATTTTATTTTGTTGCATTAGTTTCTTACCTGCATTTGTATTTTTTTCCTTTTATTATTGCTTGAGGACAAGCTTAGTCTAAGTGTGGGGGAATCTAATAAGCACATTTATGTGTGAAATCTTAGGGCATAAAGCATGCATGTTACACACTTATAGTGGAGTTTCTTGGATTTTATGTTGTTTTTGCAGATTTTAGGACTTTTCAAGATTTAAGCAAATATTTGGAGTTTTTGGTATGAAATATGCAATTTTAAACGTCAATAGGTCCGTTCGAATTCTCAAGTGCGAAAATGGGCCGGATCTGGAGCATGATGGGCTAGAGATGTGATTATGGGCCAACTCCAAAATATTTTAGAGATAAAGAAGCAAATTTTTATCTACGGCTGAGATTAGAAATTATCAATCAAATCTACAGAGGTATTATTGAGAGAGTCCTAATGGAAAAAAAAAAAGTCCTTGCATACTTCAATATCTTATTTCCTATTTGGGACTTGATCAAAGAAAGAAAAAGAGGAAAAAGAATTATATTCAAAGAAGGAAGAAGGAAAAATCTAGTTTTTTATTGTCTCTATCCAATTTCTATCAAGCCCTTCATCGAATGGTCATCTGGTGTCCGATCGAGCTGATATTTGGAGGAGAGATTCATGACTTCTTGATCCTCAAATCCAACAGTGAAATTGTGCATTTGATCTCTCTAAGTCAGTCCGATTAGTATGCCAATACCCTAATTGGTTGAGTCAGATAGGAACTTTGAGTTTGATTCAAACTCTGTCAAGATTCATATGCCATGTAAACTCTATAAAAGGAGAGCATACTCCATCAAGGGAGAACGTGTTTTAGAGCTTAGGAGGAGCACATTTTCTTTTCTCTTTGGTTTATTTAGGCTTTCTCTAGTTTTCTTTGATTGCTTTTGTGATATTCTAATTTCTAGATTGAATGTTTAGGTTTAATTTTTCTATGTATTGCAATTTCAAGTTCAAGTTCAAGTGTCAAGATTCGTTTTTCTCTAGGTCTAGAAATTGCAGATCTAGATCATTCTAGATCTGGTTATTATGGTTGGTTGAGATTCGAATCATTCGTTCCATTTTTTTATTATTATTTGAAGTTCAAAGATGCAAGTAAGTAACCTTCTTCAATAATCTTCTCTCCCCTCTCCATTCTTGCTTCTATCTACCCCCTCCATATTCTTAATATAGGATTTTTTTTTTCAGCATTTATTTATTGTTCTCCCTTCCCCTGGGTCCTTGATCAGAGATGCCTACAGTCGTGCCTCTCTTTGGTTAATGTTTCCCTTTTCCTTCTATTGCTTTGATTATTTCCTTTATGTATTGTTTTTCTCTAATATCCATTCCCCCGATCGGTGGACTGTAAGCTATGGCAAAGGGTCCACGGTCAAAGTCATTCTACTTATACTCCCCTTCCCTCGATCTAGATTTGACACTCAGATCACTTCCCAGTTATTTATTTATTTATTGTTCGCATTTTTTTCTGCATTTTATTTATGTGTTAGTTATATTTGTGTTATCTTTAGTTTCAATTTGATCGCATTAGATGTATGGAGTATGACCATTTGCTTAGTTTAATTAAGTAGTTAACAAATTTAAATCATTGCACTCTCGCATTACCATTAAGAGGTTAAATTCTAAAGTGGCTTATCTCCTTGTGTGAAATCCCCCGGATTTCTACCCCTTTAACCCATGGTTTTAAGACCGAGAATCTGGGCCTTGTTTCGGCGATAATTGTGGACCATTCAAATCAAGCCCGAAGGATTGGAAACTGAACAAATGTTGGTAGATGACCCTTATAATGACTCAAAAACTCTCCTAGAGTTTAAGTGAAGAGAGAAGATTAATCCCGATGGTGTAAAAAGGGTAATTTAGAATATCTGTAGATCAGTGATGGAGAATCCGATTGACACAAATAAGATATCAAATCGAAGATCGTCGAAAGACCTTTCCAACGAGCCAAAACTCATTAAAATCAGAGTTCGTTTGGGGGTCCAACCATGAGCCAGAAGTTTGAGCCGTTAAGGTGAACCAACCCCCACCCTATTTTCTGTTTAGGGGCAAAATTGGAAATTCGGATTTTTAAACCCTATTTATGTTTTATCTCATCCGTAAATGCATTTTGGAGGCTAGAAAGAGGCAGAGACTTTGGAGAAAAGGAGAAACAAAAGAGAGGAGCGATTTCCATCCTTCCGAAAGTTTTTAGGATCCGAATCTTCGCAAAATCATTAGGAAAGGTTAGTTTTCTTTAATCCTTCTCTTACTCACAATTTTGTGAGTATTTTCTCTCCTTTCCTTTTGAGGAATCTTGAAAGGGAAGGTTATTAGGTATCTTGGATGCTTTCCTTTATTATTTTAATGTCCCTTGTAGTTTGTGGAAGTAATATCTTTTCTCTTCTATTGAGGGATCGGATCTATGAAAGGGAATATTGATATGTACCCTAGATGCTTATCTTTTCTTATATTAAGGTTCCCCTTGAGTTTGGGAGTAATGGTTTATTCCCTTGCAAAAGATTTTAGAATTTGACTCCCCGGGTCACACACGGGTGATTTATGAGAGTCAAATTTGGGGCTTTTTGAGATGGGTCAAATTTAATAAAATTGAAGGTACCCGTAAGATCCTTTTGTTTCCAATTTGATTTTCCCAAAGTTTTGCTTCATTATAAACTTCGATTTGGTGGCAAATTAGTGACCATTCACTAGTGAGGTTGAGAACTACCCCTTTTTAACCTAGTTTTCAGATTTGGGTTTTTGTAGGAAGATTTTAGGATATCCTTTGAAATCCAAATGGGCTCTAATTTGTGATAATTATTTCTTTTGCATAAATAGGTTAATATATCTTTAATCACTAATTTGTGGGAGTGGATTCTTGGATTTGGAGGAAGAACAAAGTAAAAGGTGAGGAATATACTTAACTTTATATTACATGTGTAATGATGTTAGTTACTTTTCATTATTGATATCTTGTATTGCTTTAGTATTATCTTGTGGTTATTTTATGTCTTTTGTTAAATATGAATTGCTATAATTTATGTTTATTATTATTTCTGATGTTACTCCTTGCTTTGAAATCTATTATTGTTGTTATGAAATGGAATGTGATTGTGTGAGAGGAGAAATATTATTATTTCTTTTACCTTGTATTTTCTACTAGGGTTGTGGGTTCACCCATTGCCCTAGTGATATTATATGATTGCTTATATTGTGGTTGGGAATGGGGAATGCCCTTTGGGCATTTCTGCCATAGGATACCAAAGGAAGCAGTATGGGACGCATTCCTATGGTGCCCTTGACTCTTTCCCGATTATTGATTTACATATTTAGGGCATGTCTAGAAATGTTTGGTTAGGTGACCTCATGAGTACTACTACCCTTTCGGCAGGGGTATTGAAGCCGGTTAACCCGTGATGTTAGTGGCTGGGTCCTGTGTGTCAAGCAGGCCCACTGTCATCATGAGATGGTAGGGTTGCATATAATAGACAAGGGCTCATGGGCGCTCAAGACCGGTGAAATGACCCGTGAGAGGACATGGAGAACATCCTGTCCATTATATGTGGATGACTATAGGGTTAGGGGTCAACGTAGTCCGAGTTGGTTGGTGCCATAGGGGAAGTATCTATATCACATGTAGTACGAGACCGTATGACTTTGCATTGGCCTAGGATTGTCCTTGACACGCGCCAGATCTTATACCAATGGTGATGTGAGAGAGTGGTGACCTAATCCCCAACCATGGCTTGACAGGACTTTACACAACAACCGCGGAGAACCCAACAGACGTGCATCAGAGCCGTGAGGGAAGAGTGATGAGACCGCCCAAAGAAGATTGGTGTATGACTTAATGCGTGTCTACCATAGAGACTTCATGATAGAGTTAGGAGCATAATCATTCACATATCATATCATTGTCATTAATTACATTATTGATATTCATGTTATATGTGTGGTTTGGAATCTTGAGAATGAATGTGTGATGTGATGTTGAGTTGACCTCACTGAGTTCTGTTGAACTCATTCCTTTTATATGTCTTTTTTTCTATTAGATTATGTCACGAGTTATGAGGACTTCTTCCAAATGGAGGATGCGTTACCAATATGTCTTCTTGAAGTAGTGATCGAAGAAGAAGTGGACGCACATGGAGCTTCATGCCAGTATCAAGACTGTTCTTTTGGATTGGATTCCATTAGAGAACAAGTTTAGTTTATTTTTCCGCTGCGAATAAAACTACTCTCTTTTCTTTTCAAAACTCTGATGTTATACCTTTTATTTTGAAGTAATGGATGACTGTAACCATTATTTCGATTTTGATAATTTATTACTTGAACTTGATTTATTCTTGTCCATTTAATTATGCTATATCATGTTTTGTATGGATTTGTCACTGAACCTAGATCTTGCGGTGTATCACCCCTACGGGTATTCGGGTATGACCAGATCCAGCTGGGTGGGGTGTGACACCTTGAGATCGACCCGTTAGCTACACGATACCGTGCGCTTGCGGTTATTTTTATTTTGCAAAAAATTATATTATTGTGCTATCTGGGTGTATGATTGCCCTAAACTTTATCTTCGGGTCTATGGATCACACATCCTGGTATTCTAGATAAGGTACCAACTGAGGGGATGTGACAGAAAAAATCTATTTAAATGGGCCCACTTGGCTCATTCTATTTCATTTCTAACTCTTCCCATTTTAAGTTAGTGCTCTGGAGAAAAGATTCTTAAGGTTTTCCCAAGGGTTTCCAGGCTCTCAAGAGGCTTCAACCTCAACATCTTTCAACACTTTGATCTTCAACCCAAGGTATGTGATGTTCAAACTCTCAAAAGGCTTAATCCTCTTCTTGATTTTTTTCAAATCAATGAAATACTTGTTGTTTTAGGTTAGAAACATGTCTAAGAGTTCCCTTCTTTGTATTCCATGTGTTAGAAACTCAATGCCATGCACCAACAACTTCTCACACACAACACTTGCATTTTCACTATTCATCACATAATATGCCCTCTTTTGAAATTCTTGTCTCATATTCAAACAAAAGAAATTTTTAGGTCAAGCCACTTCCCACACACCTGATTCAATATGGTTGAGGTGCACACACACTTCGTTTGACTAAATTCCAAAAATTCAAAAATCACAAAACTTCACCCAAAAGCTGGTTTTTCGCTTTTTTCCCCTTGCTGAATTTTTTTCAATGTTCAAGAGTTTTGAGGGAATTTTCTCCAACAAACCTTCTTAGCATGGTAAACCAACTATTATACACATGCTAACATGTCCGAATTGTTGTTTTGCCGAAATTGGATTTTCCCAAAAAATTACCAAAATGACCTTCTTCACTGGAAATAATCATGTTGTACTAACTCATTGCAACATTGCCTTGTCTTAATAGATTCACTATGTCACGACGTGGGAGACGTGTAGACAGAGGTCAGGGACACGTTCCTCGCCCGGTGGTCATCAGAGAGGACCTGTTTGACACACCTGAGGCAGAGTTTCAGTCACATCCTCCCAGCCGGTACCCTAACTGGCATACCCGAGATTGTGATCCACAGCCCTAAAGATCAAGTTTAGGAACGATCATATCCATTTCGCACAATAACATAATCAAAAGCAAGAACAAATCATAATGTTCAAGTAATTTATAATAAAAGTCAAGAAAGGATCTCAAAAGGATCACTATAGAATATCAGAGTGCGGGATAACAAGATACCAAATCAAAAGACAATTGTAGAGTATAGCAGAAATATACCCTACAAACACATGCGGAAGGTAGATCGAAATCTAAATAAAGCTCTAAGCTAATACAAGTAAAGTAAAAGATAAGTCTAGAAGAAACAAAAGAAATCTAATCCACATCTTCAGTCAGCTCTTCTTGCTCTTCAGTCTTCATCTTCTTCACCTTGTGCTTCCTCATACGTACCGTCAAAGATATCCGAACCTGTAGAGAAGTCTAACAACAGATTGTACAAAAAGGAATGAGTTTCGAAAGAAACTCAGTAAGGCAAGTTAATCCATAACAACATAAATAACATGTGGCAGAACATAACAAGATGCAATGCAATATGAAACAGATAATGTATGTATGCATCTAAACTCTATGTATGCTAGTCTCTATGGCAGACATGCTTTAAGTCATAGCACCATACTTCTTTGGGTAGGTCAATCACACAACGCTTTTTGGTAGTGGGTCCGGCATCCCTCAGGACAAACCATGGTAGGGGGTTAAGTCAACACACTCTCTCACAACCATTTGGCATAAGTACCGGCACATGTCAGGGAAAAGCCTAGCCCAATGCAAGTCATCTACTCAGTTACATCAACTCAGGTCCAGATACTTCCATTCCTCGCCCCTGGCGATCCTTTCCGGTATCCTTTCCACTAGAGTCCTAATAGTCCCTAACTACGGACTCATCAACCCTATAGGTCATCCACATATGGTAAACGGGAAGCTCTCACGTCCTCTCACAGGTTGGTTACCGGTCTTGAGAGCCTTTAGCCCAAGTCTAACCATATGCAACCCTACCTATAAATGGCCTCTTTCGAGTATCCACAATGTGATCCATGTCCTCTCATGGATTGGTTACCAGTCTTGAGCGCCCACGAATCCCCATTGCTACCACGGGTCGTTCGGTCTCAATACTCTTCCGAATCGGGTCTGATATAACGGGGACATCCTAGCCCAACACTGCTAGACAGCCCTAGTATGACATCTATTGATTCGAGAAAGCGTCGATGGGCATCTTTGGAGAACATCCCATACTATTCCCTCCGATGTCCAATGACAGAAGCGTCAAAAGGACACTTCCCAATCCCAAACCAAACTTAAACAAACACATTCAGATCAATCATGACATACACAGTCAACACTTCATCATATAAAAGATAATATAAGATCATGCTCTAATCATTAAACAATATAGTAATAAGCAATTCATATAAGCTTGAATAATGGAAAAGAAAACATATGAGAAGTGCTACTGTACTTACAGTAGTACATCAGAAGTATTATATACAATAACAGTAGGCAAACTCATAGTTTCATAAAGTAGAAACCAGAGAGCATGCGATCTATGTAGTTAAGGAAATAACTGTCCTTACCTTCTAACTCGTATAGGAACTTAGTAAATCAAGTAAGACCTTGACTAAACCTGAGAAGAAAGTCTTAAACAAGTGTACACAACATATTAGGAAAGGCACATAGAAGGAAAGATATCAAAACAATCAAAACAGACCAAGAATGAGTTTGCTGTCCTCATTGGTCGACTGATTGGTCTACTGCCCTAGTCGACCAATGAATCGACCAACAGAGACAGTAGCCTTCAAGAATCAGAAATTTAGAATATGAATCCGAATTTGGTGGTTCAAAAGGGTACAAAATAAGGGGGAAACTTTAATGGAAACATCCAAGTCAATAGAGGACATCAAACCATTAATCAAATCAAGTTTCCAGGATACAACCTTGGAACCGAAAAGTTAACCCAATTAGGTTAAATCAAGGATCATGAAGAAAACACAGTATGATCAAGGATAAAGAATTTAGATGATGATAGGTTACAATTTAGTAAAGAAAACACATTGATTGGCTATTAACAGGGTCAATAACATATACCCAAGAAATTAGGGTAAACATAGATCATGAAGGGAATATAGTATGGATCAAGGATAATGAACTAGAGGATGATAGGTTATGATTCTAGTAAAGAAAACACATTGATTGAAGGTTAACAAGATCAAACTAAGGGTTCTTGGTTTGATCCAAGAAGTTAGGGTTTCACCCTTTTTGGCTCGCAGGAAAAGGTTGAGATCACAGAATGTAAGGGAATTAATGATTGGCCAATTAAAACAAGAAAATCATAGAAGGTCAAATTGAGATTAACATAAATATGACCCATGAGGTTTCCCTCACATGGGAGGTTACCAAAAGGTTTCCAGAGAGATCATACAAGGGTTAGGGTTTCAAGAATTAATTTGGCTAGGGTTTCACCCTTTTGGCTCACATGAACAGGTTAAGATCACCGGATGAAAAGGAATGATTGTTATCAAGAAACTAATAAGAAATCATAGAAATTATGGTTTGGGTTAATAGAAACATTATGGGAAGATTACATCATCAAGTCATGGTCAAAAGATGGGTTCTTGATCTAACTTAAGAAATTAGGGTTTCAACCTTTATGGCTCCCATGAAAAAATTATGATCACAGGAAGAAAGGGAATGGTTGTGATATGGAGAAAATATGATCGGACCGGGTTCATACCTAGTTCGACCCTCGACCCCGGTCGAGACAGAGGGAATCGATTCACTCCCGAGCGAACCGGATCCAGAAGATGGCTTGCTAAGGAAGAAAACTTATTCAGCTACAAGCACGCCCTAATTCAACTTATGAATTAGGTTAATTACCCTAATGATGGCAGACTCAAATTGACGGCTGCGGCTAATCATTATCGAAGGGATAATCATTGCATAACCTAAAGGTTATCTCAGGAGT
This sequence comes from Hakea prostrata, assembly GCF_041222555.1. Lineage (NCBI taxonomy): Eukaryota > Viridiplantae > Streptophyta > Magnoliopsida > Proteales > Proteaceae > Hakea > Hakea prostrata. The sequence continues at coordinate 19,429,287 of NC_142607.1, read as the reverse complement.
CCTCTACTAATCCAAATTAGTAGAAGTCTATCGCTCAACGGATCTAACTATTAAGATCCAACGACTACCCGAAGAAGGCTCAAGTGCATCCAACTAAGGAGATTCGAAGGTACACTCTATATAAACCTCACTGCCATACGAGGTGAGGGACGGAGATGGAGATTGAGACTCAGACTCAGATTCAGATACATACTGATAGACGTAAACTATCAGAGGCTTACGATCTAGATCACCTTTCCCAGTTCTTTATTCCTTAGCTCTGTGCTTCTAGCAGAGCCGTTTGTGATTAAGTTCATCAACTGACTTAGCCTTCGGAGGTGGACTCCCGACCCCCGCGGTCGGGCCACATCCGACGCTTTCGTTTTGCAGGTCATCACGAGGAGATCTAAGGGCTGAGCAGATTTTGGACGCATCATTTGGTGCCGTCTGTGGGAAACGACTTGTAAAGCCATGGTGACTAGATCGGCAGCAGCCGCTGCACAACTCGATTCCGGTGTTTAGATCCTCAGAGCGAATAATCCAAATGTTCCCCAGGGAAGCCAAAATCCTATTGAAGTAGATGGTGGTCAGCGAGGACGTAATCCTCCTGATACATTCCAAGATCAATTCAATCAATTAAAGATTCAACTCTTGGAGGTGAGCCAAGCACTCCGCATGCTCACCAGACGAGTGGTGTTACCACAAGAACCTGACCATCGTGATCCAGGGAGCCGCACGTTACTACGTGATCAACCGCGTGATCAAAGATTGGCTGAAGACCGGAATATCAGTCAGAACTTTCGTGAAGGTGACCGAGGACCTAGGAGAATGGACGATCAACCTAGGAGGGACGATCGGTTCGACAGACCGCAGGAAAGTACAACCGATTCAAATACAAGGTTGGACACAAGGGTGAGAACTCACTCACCAACTGTCAGAAGAACCGGTCCCGATGATCGAGCAGTTCGCGAAGAGCGGAATGTTCGGGAAGGACGGGCTGTTCATGATGCTCGAATAGCACGTGATGATCGTGTTAATCGAGGTCGTGGTTATATCGCTGAAGATCACCCGACCCAGATTGGTCAGGAATTGGCCAACATCAATCAAAAGTTAGGGCAATTGGCTAAAGGAAGGATGACTGAGGATATTTACTCAGTCATTCGGAAGACCCCCTTTGCCAAGCCAATTGCGGGACATTAGTTTCCCCATAACTTTCGTTTGCCTACCTTTTCTACATTTGATGGCTCCGGAGATCCAACGGCCCACATTGGCTATTATCAGCAAACCATGGCGGTTCCAGGTAATTCTGACGAAATTTTATGCAGGGTTTTTGGTTCATCTTTAACCAGAGCAGCACAAACGTGTTTTTCAAACCTCCCCTCTGGAAGGATCGTAAACTTTGATGAATTGGCGCGCAAATTCATAGGGCGATTCCAGAGTGGGATACAGATCAAGAAAACGGAAGAAACCTTGTTTACTGTCAGACAAGGAAAAAGCGAATAGATCAGAGAGTTTCTAAAAAGATTCAAAAAAGTAACGATGGAGATAGAAAATTTGGATGAGCAAGTAGCCAAAACTGCTCTATTCACTGGACTCACTAACCGGAAACTCCTGGAGTTATTACTACAGGATATGCCTGCAACTTATGCTGAGTTGGTACAGAGATGCTAGAAGCAGGCCGAAGTCATGGAGATCCTAGATGCGCGCCAAGGAGATAACAAAGTCTCCAATAAGGAACAGAAGGCCCCTGAGCGAAGGCAGAAGCCAAAGAAAAATGTCCGTGATCGGGTTGGAAAATCTCAGGCTTGGCGCCAGAGGTCTCCCGGTAAAAGTGAATATACTCCATTGAATGTTCCTCGGGCTGATATTCTGAATATCATCAAAAGGAAAAATATTTTGAAGTGGCCACCTAAAATTCTTTTGAAGCTTGGGGAGCAGCAGGATCGAGAAAAATATTGCCGATTCCACAAGGACTATGGTCATTATACAAACAACTGTCGTCATCTGAAAGCAGATATTGAGAGATTAATATCTCAGGGACACTTATCCAATTTTGTTAGCAGAAGGAGGTAGGAGCCACATGAGCCATGCGCAGTTGCTCCTAAAAGGGATCGTTCGGTTAGTTCAGAACGATCAAGGGAGGCTCCGAAGTCTAAAAAGGGCAAGGAGGTGACTAAAGCTACTCGGTCACCTATCCTTACCATTTTCGGAGGACCAGAGCCCGAATCACTCCGCAGTTTGAAGACGAAATCCAAATTTGTCGGAACCGGAGAGACGCAGAAGCGAAAGAAGCTGAATGGTGAAGATTCTATCACCTTTGGCGAGGAGAATGAAGAGGCGTTTGTTTACCTCATGATGACGCCATAGTCATCAAGGTAGAGATTGCACGTCGGGAAGTGCATAGAGTTTTAGTTGATACAGGGTCTGTAGTTGACCTGATTTCTTACGAAGTGTATCAAAAACTGAAGGTGGAAGAGGACTTGATGGAGCCTTCATCCACGCATCTATATGGTTTTGCAGGGTCGTCTGCGGTGGCGGAAGGATCTGTCCAGTTGGACTTATCTATTGGAAGTTTTCCTAAGGAAACAACCGTCCGAATCAATTTTTCGGTGGTTCGGAGCTGCCAGCTTACAATGTTATCCTCAGGCGACCATCTTTATCCAAGATAGGTGCTAGTGTTTCGACAAAACACCTGAAGATAAAATTCCCGACTGATATGGGAATTGGTCAAGTTTCCTCTGACCAGAGGATCTCTCGGCAATGTTACATTGCCTATTTAAAAGACAAGGAGGGCCCGAGGAAGGTGACTGCCCTACCTATAGAAGTTCGAGACGATCGGGAAGAAGCAGAGATGCAAAGGCCCGAACCAGTGGAGAAGCTGGAGCAAATCCAACTGTGTACCGAAGATAAGAAGAAGATTACTTATATCGGGTCTAAACAGCTGGAGAAATTCAAAGATGAGTTGAAGTTATTTCTTCAACAGAATAGAGACATATTCACATGGTCTGCTGAAGACATGCCAGGAATCGATCGGACTGTCGCAGAGCATAAACTCTGGATAGATCCGAAGGTGAAACCAGTGATACAGAAAAGGAGAAATTTCTCCATTGAAAAGTATGAAGCCGTTCGGGGCGAGGTTGAAAAATTGAAGAATTCTGGTTTATAGAACCAATTGAATGCCCAACCTGGTTAGCTAACGTGGTAATGGTAAAAAAGGCGAATGGGAAGTGGAGAATGTGTACAGATTACACAGATCTCAACAAAGCTTGCCCTAAAGATTGCTATCCGTTGCCTCGGATTGACCTCTTGATAGATGCGACTGCAGGATATGAAACTCTAAGTTTCATGGATGCCTACTCAAGGTATAATCAGATCCTTATGAATAAGGAAGATGAGAAGTTTACGGCTTTCATGACTGATTGTGAAAGCTACTACTATAAAGTCATGCCATTTGGCCTGAAGAACGTAGGAGCTACATATCAGAGGGCCGTCAACAAGATTTTTAAAGATCTGATAGGAAAGAATGTTGAAGCTTATGTTGACGACATGCTAGTGAAGAGCTTTACAAAAGCAAATCATATTGCAAATTTGACTGAGGTATTCTCAGTACTGCAAAAATATCAAATGAAGCTGAATCCAGAAAAGTGCGCCTTTGGAGTTTCCTCGGGCAAATTTTTGGGCTTCATGCTGTCACAGAGAGGTATTGAGGCTAATCCTGCCAAAATACAGGCTCTAATTGATATGGAGGCTCCCAAAACTGTTCGTGATGTGCAGTGTTTAACAGGGAGAGTTGCCGCTTTGAATCGATTCATCTCCAAGTCTGGAGAAAAGTGTTTGCCATTCTTCAAGGCACTCAAAGATTTGAGGGGCAACAAGGAGGCAAAGTGGACCGAAGAATGCCAGAAAGCTTTCAAGGAGTTAAAAGAAGCACTCGGACAACCACCGATCTTGTCCCGACCAGAGAAGGGGGAAATACTACAACTATATCTAGCGACGTCCCTTTCAGAGGTCAGTGCAGTACTTGTTCGTGAGAAAGATAAAAAACAGTGGCCGATTTACTATGTGAGCCACGTATTGCTAGATGTGGAGACACGATATTCGCAGATTGAGAAGCAGGCTCTGGCTCTCATGATGGCCGCCAGGAAGCTAAGGCCATACTTTCAGGCTCATCCAATTGAGGTATTTACAACTTTTCCTCTCAGTAAAGTTCTTAATAAACCTGATTTATCTGGAAGGATGGTGTCCTGGTCAGTTGAACTCAGCGAGTTCCAAGTGAGCCTTAAGCCCAGAATGACAATCAAGGCTCAGGCGCTAGCCGATTTTGTAGTATAAACTACTGCACCAATGGAGTCCACCATTGAGGATCCCATTATACCAACCACTTGGGAGGTATATGTGGATGGTTCGAGTAATAAAGATGGAGCAGGAGCTGGAATTCTATTGAAAAGTCCAGCAGGCTTTATTATTCGATATGCTTTGAGATTTGCATTTGAAGCAAGTAATAACGAAGCAGAATATGAGGCTCTGATAGCTGGACTTCGGTTGTCAAAAGCATTATCTATCGCAGATGTTACTATTTATAGTGACTCTCAACTTATAGCCAACCAAGTCTAGGGGGAGTACGGTATTAAAGAACCACGCTTGCAGAAATATCAAGAGATAGTGCAGGCATTTCAAAACCAATTTCGGAATTTGAAGATATCTCAGATTTCGAGGAATGAAAATTCAGTGGCAGATGAGCTATCCCGACTAGCCAATGCCAAAGAAAAGAATTTAGACCCTTCGGTCTACATTGAAGAGACAACATTTCCAAGTTATCATGAGAAAGAAATTTCTTATATAGAAGCAGAGCGTTGCTGGATGGATCCGATAATTGAGTATCTAAGAGATGACAAATTACCTGAGGATCCGAAAGAGGCAAGGTTGATCAAGATACGATCGGCGAGATTTGTCATTCAAAATGGGAGACTATACAAAAGATCTTATTCTGGACCCCTTATGAGATGTATAGGCCCCGAAGGAGCAAAGTTAGCTTTGGCTGAGGTTCATGAAGGAATTTGTGGGGCTCACATGGGTGGACGAGCCCTGGCCCACAAAATTCTAAGACTTGGGTTATATTGGCCTAAGATCCAAGATCTAGCAAGTAATTAACATAAATCAATGGTCTAATTAGGAATCCCCAATTTGAAACTCTAGGTTCTATATACTAGAATCATAGTTTTCAATGAAATCAAATGCAATTGCAAAGAACATTAGGGAATCAGCTAGGGGAAGTGATAATCACTAGATTAGAATCAAATGCTAGTAAGAAATTAGACTTAGCATGCTACACAAATCAATTTTTAGAAAACAAATTGCTATGAAGAAAATCATGGAAATGTATAGACAATAATCAAAATGGGAGCATAGCATAGGTAGAAATGATAGGGGCTTAAGTATTAGCAAGGAAAGAACACATGAAGTGGTGGTTGCAAGGTTGCGACACCATCTTCATGGTTTCAACAGCAAGTAAGAGAAGGGATTAGAGTAGAATAGAGAGTGAGAGAGAGAACACATACCTTGGAGATAATATTGGGATGAGAGACAATGATTGGCAATGATTGATGCAAGATTCCTTCACCACTACCAAGGGAATGTCTTGGGAAGGTCTCTCCACATTCTTAGGAAGCTAAATGAGTAGAATAGGGTTCAAATCATGAGGTTCACTTAAGTAGAGAGGAGAATATCCAAAAAGCATCAAATTCTCGAATTTGTAAATCCTTTGGTCGACTGGCCCAGTCGACCAAGCTAGTACAACAAGCTTTGGACAGGGAACTGGAAGGCTAGATTGAGTCAAATTCGATTGGGCTTTCTCCTACAAGTCAATCAACAAGTCTAGATCAGAGTATTACCTTCAAATCGAGTCCGGAAGCGCATTAGGTACTTCAACTAAACTTCCCCTCTTCTAGGTGCAGCTTCTCACCGAACACTGATAGTGCATCCAAGGGGCACCATTGTCAATGCCCATTGGCTCGGAATCAAACACCAAGTCTTCAACTAAGAGGGCCCACAATTCTCTCCTTCCTCCACTCTGGGTCTTCGAACCTACAAACATCAAGGATTACAGGTCAGGGTCAGGGTTAGGATAGGGCTAGATTTCACACTTATTCCTAATTAATGTTATATGCTTGTTTAGGGTTTATTTGCTAGTCTTGGACCTCTCCTCATTATTCCTCCCGAATTCTTCAAAGATTGTTTAAGGTAAGGACGGTTGATCCCGAATAACCTAATATACATGTTTACTTGTAATTGATTAGATTACATGATTATACTACTATTGTAATAGCTTTCTTATAATTATATTGCTGCTGTAGTTTCTTCAACTACAGTAGTACTTGTTTATGTGATTCAAATATTATGATTGTTTACTTATGTTTATATTATCAGTTGTGCTTGTGAATGACTGATTTGGAAATGTGATTGCTTAAGTTGTGATTGGGGAATGGGGAATGCCCTTTTGGTGTTTATGTCTTTGGAGGTATGGGACTCATTCCTATGGTGCCCCTTGGCGTTTTCCCTAATTATTGGTTGACATACTTAGGGCACGTCTATAAGTGTTTGGCTAGGATTTCCCTGTTATATCAGTCCTGATCAGAAGGGTATTGAGACCGAACAACCCGTGGCAGCAATGGGGATTTGTGGGTGCTCAAGACCGGTAACCAACTCGTGAGAGGACATGGATCACATTGTGGGGGTCATTCATTGATAGAGTTGCGGTAGTGGAACGTGGGCCCATGGGAACTCAAGACCGGTATCCAACCCGTGAGAGGACATGGGAACTACCTGTTAACTAGATGTGGCTGACCAATAGGGTTGATGAGTCCGTAGTTCAAGTTGGTTGTAGCCATAGGATACGCTGACTCTAGGGAGAAGGATACCGGAAAAGATCCCGAGAGGGGGGGAATGGAAGTATCTGGATCTAAGTTGATATAACTAAGTAGAAGACTTGCATTTGGCTAGGCTTAACCTTGACATGCGCCAGTACTCAGACCAAACGAAGGAATGAGAGTGTTGACCTAAACCCCAGCCAAGGAATGTTCAAGAGGGATGCAGGATCCATTGCCAACAGGAGAACCCAAGATACCGAGATGGTTGAGGGAGAGTGATTTTGGACCCTACCAGAGGAGTATGGTGCTATGACTTAAGGCATGTATGCCAATAGAGACCAGCATACATAGAGCTAGAAGCATATCTACATTGTTTGTTTCATATCATATTGCATTCTGTATGATTTGCTATCATGTATTATTATGTGATTATGGAATGAACTGCCTTGCTGAGTTCTTTTGAACTCACTCCTTTTTGCAACAACTTTATTAGACTTACCTGTAGGTACGGATGATTATGTTGATCAATACTATGAAGACCAAGCTGATGAATCATTCGGTACCCAAGGTACTGGCTATGGTGACTACGACTTTGAAGACTACCAATACAAGACTGGAGCTTATCAGGATTAGTCCGACTCTAGCACTTGTGTGCTAGCGATGGGACATCGTCTCTTCTCTTTTGGATATTTTACTTTATAGATTCAACGAGACCTTAGTTTAGTTTTGTTTTCCTTTCATTTTGGGAGCTGGTTGTAATCTTTCTTTTTGATCTACTTTTCCGCTGCTGCTGTAGAGTACATTTCCACTACACTCTACATTTGACTTATTCTATTGGTATCATTTCCGCACTCTGATTGTATTCTTGAACCTTATGTTGATCTTTTGATTAATATAGTTAACTTTGATTTGATCTTGTTCTCGATTATATTATTGTAAATGTCGGAGGATGATTTCCTCAATACTGGATCTTTGGGGCTGTGGATCACACACTCGGGTATGCCAGATAGGGTATCGGCTGGGTGGATGTGACATGTGCGACCCTACCATTGAATGGCCCCCACAATGTGATTTGCATCCTCCCACAGGTTGGTTACCGGTCTTGAGAAATCCTCATTGCTGCCACGGGTCAATTGGCCTTAATACCCCTTCCGATAGGGTCAGATATGATAGGGTTTCCCTAGCCAAACTCATCTAGACCCAACCTAGGTATGTCATCCAGTAGTTAAGGAAAGCGTTAAAGGGCACCATAAGAAAGTGTCCCATACCACCTCCACTGATGTCCAATGACAGAAATGCCAAAAGGGCATTCCCCAATCCACAACCACATATAGGCAATCACAACACATCATGATTCCATAATATCACAATATAGTCCAACTCACAACCCATCATTCATATTCAATACAAGTATGTAAATCACATCATGAATAGCCTACTATAATTACAGAAGTGAAACAATATAGAAAAGAGTTTTAAACAGTAGCTATCATATGCAAACACAATCTAACAAAGTATAGAATGTAGTTATGTAAATTGTGAGTGAACGTACTCACCTTATATTCAATTTCGTAACCTTTGAGAAAGAGATCAAAGGGCAAGTCCAAAATCACTAAAACAACCTTAAACAAACATGTAGAGAGTATAAGGAACAAACCCTAATGATCAGAGATGAAATGGAAACAAAATATGCAAAGCTTGCTGTTAGGGCTCCCTTTGGTCACTTGGGGCGACCAAAACAGGTGATCAAAGCATATGTGTATGGACAGTAACTTCTAACTTTGATCGAAAACTCTTTGTTTGAAGTCCGAACACCCCGAAATTAACAGGAAAAATTCTAAAATAACATAATAAGACTATCTATGATGATCTAAACGTCAAACATGGTCATTTGAATAAAAATCTAATAAATCACATAATAGGCTTGATCCGCGAATTCTCACGGAGAGACTAGAATGGATGGGGATTCATTCTAGAGATAAGAAAACATTAGATCATGCATAAAAAGCAACGTAGGAATAGATCTAACATAGATTAGAATCAAATAACTTAATTAAGAATAAATCATGGTCTTCATGCTAGGTTAAACACTAAAATCACATCGTATAGTCTACGGAAAGAATAGAGTGAATGGGATTTTACTCTATGACTATGAGGATCAAAGATTAGGTCATTACAGTAGTATAAGACCTTCTTCACAATCAAAACAAATAGTAGAAACAATAGAGAGAATATATCAATATAGAATATGATCGAATACTAACATTGTAGAAGAAGATTCAATAGAGGAACTTCACTTAGATGCTTGGAATCAACTTTGGGCTTAAGAAAGAAGCTCTAGGGTTCTTCTCATATTCTCCAATAGCTAAGAGGCAAAGTGATACGAATTAGATCAATATTTGAATATATAGAGTTCTCAAAACCTAATTTCCCAAAAATAGACAATTTTGTCCCTGGACTTGTTTTAATCGCTTGCCTTGGTGGCTTGGGGCGACCAAAGCAATCGACCAAGGTTGTGCCTTAGGTGAAACTCCTGAATTTTGGATCCCGGAAGCCAAATCCACCACTTGGGTCCTTTTCCTACTTAAGATAGGGTCTTACCTGATTGTGTAAGACCTTCCGAAAGTGTCAACACCGTGCTCAAAACCCATTTCCCAAGTCCATCATCATTTAAGTTACATCTTCTCTCAAAATCATTCAAGATTTTCATAATGGAATATTCAGTATTAATCTCTATTGGTTTTAGGTCAGAGTCAATAAGTTCAACAGAGAGGGTCTACAGCGGTCTTTTACATTGACTTTGGGTCTTCCGACCTACAACATAAATTTTCGTATTAGAATTTATGAGAGATTTCACATATTCCCTTTCTACTTACGGTTGCTGATACTTTTCCAAATTTTTTATCCAAATTAGACTTCTAAATGGGGCTGTTGATGGAATGACTATTGATGCGTCCAAAATCTGCTCAGCCCTTGGATCTCCACGTGATGTCCTGCAAAACGAAAGCGTCAGATGTGGCCCGACCGCTGGGGTCGGGAGTCCACCTCCGAAGGCTAAGTCAGTTGATGAACTTAATCACAAACGGCTCTGCTAGAAGCACAGAGCTAATGAATGAAGAAACGGGAAAGGTGATCTAGATAACAGGACGCTGATAGTTTAGGTCTATCAGTATGTATCTGAACCTGAGTCTCAGATAGTATTCTCCTTGATCGATTGATCCGTCCCTCACCTTGTATAGTAGTGAGGTTTATATAGAGTGTACCTTCGAATCTCCTTCGTTGGATGCACTCGAGCCTTCTTTGGGTAGTCGTTAGATCTTTATCAATAAGATCCGTTGAGCGATAGACTTCTACTAGTTTGGGCTAGTAGAGGACTCCTGAGATAGCCGTTAGGTTATGCGATAGTTATCCCTTTGATGATGATTATCCGCAGCCGTCAGTTTGAGTCTGCTGTCATCAGGGTGATTACCCTAATCCATAAGTAAGATTAGGGCACGCTTGCAGCCGAATAATCTTTCTTCTTCAGCAAGCCATCTTCTGGATCCGGTTCGCTCGGGAGCGATTCGGTTTTCTCCGTCTCGACCGGGGTCGAGGGTCGGACCAGGTATGAACCCGGTCCGATTATAAACTCTCCATATCACGAGCCCCCGGACCAAGCGTTCGGTCGATCCCGAGGGCTTGGTTTTTAAGCTGGTCGTGTGATGATCTCTGCGTGCTTCATTAAATGTCATATCACATTTAATGCGGTGGTCACTTTTCCTCGAGCGTTGTGAGTGTAAGGCCACATGTCTTTGTTGCAGTTGATCTGTCGTGGCTCACGTCATCCAAGCGACGGTTTTCGAACGCCTACTTCGGATTCGTGAGTTCAAACTTTCAAAACGTCTTTGAATCTTGATCGTCAATTTTGAATCAATCTCGATTGTTCAGATTCCCGAACACTAGTGCGGGAGTTTTAAAAGCAGTTCGTTGTCTTCGTAGGTTTCATTCTTCCTGTCTGGAATTTGAACCTTTGTCGTCGCTTTCGCGCCTTCCTGCTCTCAAGCTTCCGTCTCACCTGAATCGGTAAGTTTACTTGGTCTTTTCTTTTTGTAGTTTATCGAAACGAGTAATGGTGGAAGATAGGGCTTCTTTAGTACCCCATGTTGGTGATAGCAGTGATGCTTTTGCTCCTCCTGCTCCCGAACAGTCAGATAGTGATAACAAAACCCTAACCGTCCTCTGGCAGGAGTTCGCTGAAGTTTCTCAAAAAGGTTTTGAAAGAAAAACCGAAACTTCTCCTGTCCTTGTCGAGTCTGGATCTTCCAAGATCGTTGATTCCTCTAGGCAACCTCAAACCTCCGGGTCCAATGGTGGGCCTGGCTTTGTTCCTTCCATTTATAGTGGAGAAACCCTTCTTTCCGCTGTCCAAGATTTTGACCTTCCTTCCTCATATCAGGTTAAGGCTCCCCACCCTGATGAGAGGGTTGATTCATCCCTTTCGGGTGAATTTTCTCTGTACATAGATGCACTGGAAAGCGGGGTTCGTTTTCCCTTTTTTAATCCTTTATTTTCCGCAGTTTTGAATCATTGGAACATTTGTCCCGGAATGCTCCTTCCCAATAGCTGGCGTCTCATCGTCGGCTTCTTGGGTTTGTGTTTTGAGTTTGGCATCACTCCATCTCTTTCTCTTTTTGTACATTTTCATGTTCTTTCTATCTCCCATCCTCCCGGATGGGTCTTTCTTTCCAAGCGCAATAGGGCTGAACTTGATTGGAGGGGCAGCATCCTTGCCAAAGGAACTTTCCCTTCTAACCACAAAAGATGGCGCGAACGATACTTTTTCTGTCGAGCGCCTCCATCAGATCTTAACTTCCCGACCACCTGGAGGAGGTTTACTTCTTCGTCCGAAAGTAACCGGGGCTTTCCCTTATCCAAAGAAGACGAGGCGGCCATCAGGAAGATCAAATCCATTCCGTGGTATCAAGAGATACATGGATATGAAATGGAGTATAACTCCATCCTTCAGTACTGGGGCTTGGCTCATTGTGAGCTTCTAACCATCATCCTTTAATTTGACTGAAGTGATATGTCTTGAATTCTGATTCTTGTCCTTCTTCTTTGCAAGGTGCCTCCCGGGCACGAACCCCGAAAGCTGCGGGTGAAGGCCGCTAGGGCCGTTGTGACAGCCGAGCAACGATCGCCCATGGTCTTGATCTGCAGATCAAGAGGCTTCTCTTCCTTCTCCCGACCCCTCTTACAGGGGTATCAGGAATATCAAGCCTGTAGCTGATGCTTCGGGTAAAGGGAAAAAACCAATGGTGGAGCGGGCCACCGTTTCTTCCTCCGTCCGAACCAAGAGGAGGCATGACACAATTGATGCTCCCTCCAACAAAAAATCCAAAGCTTCGATGGATGGTGAGGAAGTCTTCCTCCCCCAGTGGACCCCGAAGATGACCGACGGGGTCACTTGGGATCCTGAGAAAGCTACAGAGTGGAGCTCTCTCAGTCTTGCTCCTTCTGATCGCCAGGAGTTTGAAGCCCTGGATGACACCTCCCGTGTGAGTCAATCTACAAGGTAACGGTCTTCTTGCTTACTTATGTTTTCATAATTTCTTATGACTTCTTCTGATATCTTTCGTCTTCCCAGGAATGCTGTGTTGAGCTTTTATCAACACATGGAAGCATTGAGCCGTGTTGGTCGCACCAGCTCCTTGCTTGCAAACTTGTGAAGAGAAATTGGCCAAGGCCAATTCCGAAATAGACCAGCTGACTGCAGCTACCGTGGAGCTGCAGAAAAAGCATGAGGAAGAAGTGATCTCCCTCAAGGAAACTCTTGAAGCTTCAAGAATTCGTGTCTCTGCTGCCGAGCGCAAGGCCAAGAAGCAAAAGGCAGCTGCCACGTTGTTTGGTGACAGCCTTGAAATTAAGAGTAGGGATCTCGAAGAACATCTGAAGTTGGCAATCCCTAGCAAGCCTGAGCATATAAAGCCGGACCTTCGGAAGGAGTGCATTCGGAAATACCTGAACAGCATACCTTTCTCCGAATTGCTAAGTTTCTACAACATTCAGGCTTACCGCATGGGGCGTAACGACGTTTGGGAGCAGATCCTTGGAACGATCCCCGACTTCGATATCGCTCCTTTTCGTGAGGTATGCCACCCAGAGGTCTTCGGGAAAGTTGGTATGGATCTCCCAGACTGGGCTCAGGGAGTAGATGATCCTTTTCCAGCTGACCCTCAATATGAGGCATATCTAGATGACGAGCCGGCACTTCCAGAGGAGAAATCACAAGCCGAGTCTCAAGTTGTTGCTGTAGAGGATTCAGCCGATGCCACTCTTGAGGAAGGCTCTTCTCAGGATCCTAAGAAAAGTCATCCCGACCAGGGTCCCTCGGGCAACAATGAAGAAAAGGCTTAGGGAGTTGTTCCTTTGTAAAAGATGTACCCTCAATTTAATGAATAGACATTTCTTTATTCATGTTGGCCTTAAAATTTCCCCATCTCTTGCCGAAGTATTGCCTTGAATATCAAAGTATTAATGATAAAACTTATCACTTAACTCTTCATTCCTCGCCGAATAATGATCTTGTAGAAATATTGTGAAGATGCGTTTCGGGAAGATGCGTTAATCTTCCCCACTACTTCATTTATTGCAAAGTCCGCACGTTTCCCTTCTGCGAAGTTCAAACGTTTTCTTGCTTTTGTGTACCATTCACTGTTTCCAATGAATCGGAAATACATCCAGTATTTTAATGGCAGTGCGACGATTGGAGGTTTCTCTGCATCAGGTGCTCGCTTCCACATGTTTCCATGTGGCATCCCTTCGATTGCGGATTTTGAAGCGTCGTTTCGATCTGGGTCGTCGGTTGTCCTTAGCCTTCAACCGTCGTCTTATACCTGAGGCTATTTAAAGCCTTCGTGGGTACTCTCCATCTATCCTGACTTCTGCAAGATAGATTTGCTAAAGTGCCAAAGCAACCTTTCGTCCTTCGGCCTTCCTCCGTATTCCTCGTACTTCAACAACAGCTCTATCCATTTCTGAACAAGTGAGTTTTTTGATTTCTCATCTCTTTCCCCTCTTCCCCCCGAAGTAAACTGCAGTAGTTATACTTGGGGTTTAGTTTGTTGGTCTGTCAGATGCTTTAGAAAACTAGGGTTTCCCCATTGTTGCTGTCGTTTATTTCGCAGTATCGATACGGCTGGTTTTTTTTTTTTTTTGCATAGTGGCTCCCAAGATCAACCCAGACTTTATCAGATCAAAATCTCGTAAGAATAGCGTTCCGTCGGTGGTGATTAGGGCCAGTGCGGTGGTTTCAGCTAGTGAATCCTCCAAGCGTAAGGCGACTGCTGGCGGTGAATCTTCAATTCAGATTCCTACAGCTTATGTTGATGCCGTCCCTACGCCTCCTTTGCCCGAAGTGACCGCTCGTCTTTCCCAGGAAGATCTTGATCACTCCGTTGCCGATGGTGCTGGCGGCAATCCTGCTGGTGAGCCTGTTGGTGAGCTCTGTTGGTGCACCCCCCGAAGGAGACTCTTCGGGCATCCGAGGCAACTATGTTGGCGTCCGATGAAGGTGTGGCCCAGCAGTGCTGCTCCTATTTCTAACTCCGGTGCTTGTTTGGCATCCTCCTCCTCTCCTTCTGAGTTGGAGGATTTTGCCACCAGGAAGCGCCGTTGGATGACAAGTGATGAAGCTCATCCTTCTCTTGGTGTAGTTCGTCCTTCTCATCCTTCGCCTGAATTAGTGTCAAACGAGTTTGACAGAGCGTTGGAATGGTGTCTTGCTGCTCGAATGACTTCGAGAGCGCAGTTCTTTCCAAACTTCCAGATGAAGTCTTTACGAAGTCACTTGGTGATGTAAGTCTTTCTTCATTATCCTCCGATTTTGAAAAATTACTTTTCTCGCTCCTCGCTAACTCGAAAGTTGTTTGCAGGAGTCTTCTTGGTAACTTCCACAACCAAGTGGAAGCGGTTACTAGACTCGGTAGGGTTGAGCAATGAAGTTTCTAGGCTTCGGGGAATTTCTGAAGCTAAAGATGTTGAGATTGCTCGCCTTCGGAATCTAGCTTGGGAGGTGGCGGGGAGAAAAGAATTCGATGATTGGTCATCTTTGGTCAGATTTGGATGATGCTAGGGAGAAGATCCGGCGATCGGAACGGACAGTTGGAAAGTCGGGAGCTAAAGGATCCGAAACATTACCCGAAAGGCAAGCTATCGTTCCTTTGCTCGAATCCCTTCCAACTGATGTTCGCAGAGCCTACGTCTTCAAGTATTTACACAGTAAGCCTTTTGTTGATATGCTGAATGCTTATAACTTGCAGGCATACCGGGATGGTGAGAACGAAGTATGGGAATCAATATTAAGGAAAGATCCTCATTTTGATACGACTCCCTACGGTCTTGTTTGCCATCCCGAAGTATTTACCAACCCGGGTATTCCTCCTCCCGATTGGACCAAGGATAAGATTGATCCTCCACCTTCCGATCCAGATATTATGCAATATCTGGAAGATTCTCCTGTTTATTCTCCGCTGGAAGAAGTCAATTATGACGAGCTTGTGCCGAATGCGAGTTTGGTCGAGGACCATTCTTCTCCCGGACAAGCTTGGGCAAACCAGTATGAAATTGCGGAGGATTTTCTGAATATCGAAATATTTTTGTAATCCTCATTTCTTCTCTTCTTTTCCTTGACTCCTCACCAATGGTTGACTCATATGTTTGTTCTAGCAAAGTCGCGTCGATCTTGTATAACTTGTTAACAGTCACCTGTAATGACTTTCTTCTTTGATCATAGATTGTATCCAGCTCTTGTAATTGTTTTGATACTGGCCTCCTTGGATCTTCTGAAGAAATAAGAAATTACTTTATCTTTGAACTTTGCTAGCCACTTGAATCGCCATTGCATTAGGTCTTAGTTGTCTGAAACAATGCCTATACTTAAGGATTTCCGGAGAAATACAATAAGTCTGAGAAGGAACTCACTCGGGTTTTAAACCGATGCCTTATACTTAAGGATTTCCGGAGAAATACAATAAGTCTGAGAAGGAACTCACTCGGGTTTTAAACCGATGCCTTATACTTAAGGATAATTCAAAAATTCAATAAGTCTCGAAGGAACTCACTCGGGTATCAAACCGACGCCTTGCAAAAGGAACTCACTCGGATTTTCATCCGATGCCCCGACTTAAGAAAGTTCGAAAGATTTTCCATAAGTGTTGAAGTGTTGAAGGACCCACACGAATTTTCATCCAATGCCTTATAGTTGGATCTTGTTCTTGAATGTGGTGTATGATGCTCCCCAATCAAAAGATAGTTTGTTGAAAACCAAAAATTGCATTGATTGAGTTGAAAATGATTACATCGCGAACAAAATCGAAATCATCTTCAAGGATAAAACTTTTTGAGATGCCTAGCATTCCACGAACGATCCAATTCTTTCTGGGAATCAATGTTCTTCAGCTTGTAAGCTCCTGAACCGACCGGTTTCACAACCATATAAGGTCCTTCCCAGGAAGGGTCCAACTTTCTTTGGTGACGCGGGTCGGAAGCTAGGGTGTTTCTCAACACCAAATCTCCGGCTAAGTACCGACGATTCTTCACTCGAGTATTATAATGAGACGCTATCCTTCTTTGATAATGTTGCGTTCGTGCTATTGCCTTTGCCCGAACTTCGTCCAACAAATCAAGACTATCAAGCACTCCTTGTTCATTTGCTTTTTCCTCGAACTCACGATCCCATAACGTCCCCGCCATTATCTCCACAGGTGCCAATGCTTCGGATCCATATGCCAACCTGAATGGAGTTTCTCCTGTAGGTGTTCGAACCGTAGTTCTATAAGCCCACAGTACATTATATAGTTCTTCGACCCAAGAAGCTTTGTCAGCTTCGAGTCTTCTCTTTATTCCTTCCAGTAGCGTTCGGTTAGTAACCTCTACCTAGCCATTGCTTTGGGGGTATGCCACTGAGGACATACGATGCTCGATCATATATGTTCCACAGAATTGCTCAAATTGTGGACAATCGAGGCGAGTACCATGGTCGATGACAATTATCTTTGGAATCCCAAAGCGATATATGATTGATTCAAGCACAAATTTCTCCACTTTTTCTCAGTAATTGTCGCCAGGTGCAGCTTCTACCCATTTTGTGAAGTAATCAATTGCTACTATCAGATATTCCCGTCCGCCCGATGCCTTGGTGAATTTGCCCATGATATCAATTCCCCACATTGCAAAGGGAATAGGATTTAGAATTGAAGTCATAATTTCCGCCGGGTGCTTCGATACTGTAGCATGAATTTGGACAGTTACTACATCGACGAATGTAGTCCATAGCGAGCCTCTTGGATCTTAGGCCAATATAACCCCGGTCTTAGAATTTTGTGGGCCGGGGCTCTGCCACCCATGTGAGCACCACAAATTCCTTCATGAACCTCGGCCAAAGCTGAGTTTGCTCCTTCGGGGCCTATACATCTCATAAGGGGTCCAGCATAAGATCTTTTATATAGTCTCCCATTCCGAATGATAAATCTAGCTGATCGAATCTTGATCAACCTTGCTTCTCTTGGATCCTCGGGTAACTTGTCATCTCTTAGATATTCAATTATTGGATCCATCCAAGCAACGTTTTGCTTCAATATAAGAAATTTCTTTCTCATGATAACTTGGAAAAGTTACCTCTTCAATGTAGACCGAAGGGTCTAGATTCTTTTCCTTGGCATTGGCTAGTTGGGATAGCTCATCTGCCATCTGAATTTTCATTCCTCGAAATCGAGATATCTTCAAATTCCGGAATTGGTTCCGAAATGCCCGCACTATCTCCCGATATTTTTGCAAGCGTGGTTCTTTAATGCCATACTCCCCCTGGACTTGGTTGACCATAAGTCGAGAGTCACTATAAATAGTAACATCTGCAATAGCTAATGCCTTTGACAACCGAAGTCCTGCTATTAGGGCCTCATACTCCGCTTCGTTATTACTTGCATCAAATGCGAATCTCAAAGCATATCGAATAATAAATCCTGCTGGACTTTTTAATAAAATTCCTTCCCTGCTCCATCTTTATTACTCGAACCATCGACATATACCTCCCAAGTGGTTGGTATAATGGGATCCTCAATGGTGGGTTCCACTGGGTGCAGTAGTTTCTACTACAAAGTCGGCTAATGCCTGAGCCTTGATTGCAGTCCTGGGCTTAAAGCTCACTTGGAACTCACTTAGCTCAACCGACCAGGATACCATCCTTCCAGACAAATCAGGTTTGTTAAGAACTTTACTAAGAGGAAAAGTTGTAAATACCTCAATTGGATGAGCCTGGAAAATATGGCCTTAGCCTCCCGGCGGCCATCATGAGAGCTGAGCACCGCTTCTCAATCTGCGAATATCTCGTCTCCGCATCCAAGCAACACGTGGCTTACATAGTAAATCGGCCACTTGTTTCTTATCTTTCTCCCGAACAAGTCTTGGACCGACGGAAAGGGATGTCGCTAGATATAGCTGTAATATTTCCCCCTTTCCCGGCCCGGACAAGATCGGTGGTTGTCCAAGTGCTTCTTTTAATTCCTCAAAAGCTTTCTCGGCACTCTTCAATCCACTTTACTTCCTTACCGCCCTTCGGGTCTTTAAGTGCCTTGAAGAAAGGCAAACATTTCTCTCCAGACTTGGAGATAAATCGATTTAAGGCAACAACTCTCCCTGTCAAACATTGTACATCCCGAACGGTTTTGGGAGCCTCCATATCAATCGAGCTTGTATTTTGGCAGGATTTGCCTCAATTCCCCTCTGTGATATCATGAAACCCAAGAATTTGCCCGAGGAGACTCCAAAGGCACATTTTTCGGGGTTCAACTTCATTTGATGTTTCCTCGATCTTGAAAAACCTCGATCAAATCTGCAATGTGATTTGCTTTTGTAAAGCTTTTCACCAAGCATGTCGTCAACATATGCTTCAACGTTCTTTCCTATCAGCTCTTTGAAAATCTTGTTGACGGCCCTCCGATATGTTGCTCTCCGCATTCTTCGAGGCCAAAAGGCATGACCTTGTAATAATAGCTTTCACGATCAGTCATAAAAGCCGTATACTTCTCATCCTCCTTATTCATAAGGATCCGATTATACCTCGAGTAGGCATCCATGAAACTTAAAGTTTCATACCTGCAGATAGCATCTATCAAGAGGTCAATCCGAGGCAACGGGTAGCAATCTTTTGGGCAAGCTTTGTTTAGATCCGTGTAGTCTCGTACACATCCTCCACTTCCCATTCGCCTTTTTCACCATCACCACGTTGGCCAACCAAGTTGGGCACTCGATTGGTTCTATGAAACCAGAATTCTTAAGTTTTTCAACTTCGTTCCGAACGGCTTCATACTTTTCAATAGAGAAATTTCTTCTTTTCCGTATCACCGGGTTTCACCTTAGGGTCTATCCGAGTTTGTGCTCTGCAATGGCCCGATCGATCCCAGGCATGTCCTCAGCAGACCATGCGAATAAATCCTTATTCTGTTGAAGAAATAACTTTAATTCATCTTTAAACTCTTCCAGTTGTTCAGACCCGACATAAGTAATCTTTTTCGCATCCTCGGTACACAGCTGGATTTGCTCCAGCTTTCTCCACTGGTTCGGGCCTTTGCATCTCTGTCTCTTCCCAATCATCTCGAACTTCTATGGGGAGGGCAATAACCTTCTTCGGACCCTCCTTGTCTTTTAAATAGGCAACATAACACTGCCGAGAGATCTTCCGGTCGGAGGAGACTTGACCGATTCCCATATCGGTCGGGAATTTTATCTTCAGATGCTTTGTCGAAACAATAGCACCTATTTTGGATAAAGATGGTCGCCCGAGAATCATATTATAGGCTGGTAGTTCTCGAACCACCAGAAAATTAATTCGGACAGTTGTTTCTTTGGGAAAACTTCCAATGGAAAGATCCAACCGAACCGATCCTTCCGCTCTCGCGCAGATGACCCCTGCAAAGCCATATAGGTGTGTTGATGAAGGTTTCATCAAGTCTTGATCCACCTTCAATTTTTGATACACTTCGTAAGAAATTAAGTCAGCTGCGGACCCTGTATCAATCAATACTCTATGCACTTCCCGCCGTGCAATCTCTACCTTGATGACTATAGCATCATCATGAGGTAAACAAACATCTCTCTCGTCTTCCTCGCTAAAGGTGATAGAATATTCACCATTCAGCTTCTTCCGCTTCTGCGCCTCTCCAGCTCCAACAAATTTGAATTTGGTTTTTAAACTCCGGAATGATTCGGGCTCTGGACCCCCGAAGATGGTAAGGATCGGTGACCGAGTAGCAGCTTCAATCACCTCCTTGCCTTTTTTGGACTTCGGGGCCTCCCTCGATCGTTCTGAACTGACCGAACGATTCCTTTTAGGGGCAGCCGCACGTGGCCCGCGTGGCTCCTCCCTTCTCCTGCTAACAAAACTGGACAGATGTCCCTGAGATATCAATCTCTCAATATCTGCCTTCAGATGACGACAATCATTAGTGTAATGACCATAGTCCTTGTGGAATCGGCAATACTTTTCCCGATCCTGCTGCTCTCCGGGTTTCAAAAGAATTTTAGGCAGCCACTTCAAAATATTTTTTCTTTTGAGGATATTCAAAATATCGGCCCGAGGAGCATTCAATGGAGTGTACTCACTTCTTCCGGGGGATCTTTGGCGCCAAGGTTGGGATCTTCCAACCCGATCACGAACATTCTTCTTTGGCTTCTGCTCCTGCTCAGGAGCCTTTTGTTCCTTATTGGAGACTTTATTATCTCCTTGGCGCGCATCTAGAATCTCCATGACTTCAGCACCTTTCTGGCATCTCTGTACCAACTCAGCATAAGTCGTGGGTATATCCCGTAGTAATAACTCCAGGAGTTTCCGATTTGTGAGTCCTGTGAATAGAGCGGTTCAAGCTACTGTTCATCCAAGTTTTCTATCTCCATCGTCACCTTGTTGAATCTTTTCAGAAACTCTCTGATCGATTCGCTCTTTCCCTGTTTGACAGTAAACAAGGTTTCTTCCGTTTTCTTGACCTGTATCCCACTTTGGAATCGTCCTATGCATTGGCGTGCCAATTCGTCAAAGTTTACGATCCTTCCCGAGGGGAGGTTAGAAAACCACTTTTGTGCCGCTCTAGTTAGAGATGATCCGAAAACCCTACATAAAATTTCATCGAAATTACACGAAACCGCCATGGTCTCATTGGTAATAGCCGATGTGAGCTGTTGGATCTCCGGAGCCATCGAATGTTGAGAAGGTAGGCAAACGGAAGTTATGGGGAAACCGATATCCCGCAATTGGCTCAGCAAAAGGAGTCTTCCGAATGACTGAGTAAATATCCTCAGTTATTCTTCTCTTAGCCAATTGCCCTAACTTCTCATTGAAGTTGGCCAATTCTTGACCAATCTGGGTCGGGTGATCTTCAGCAATACGATCACGACCTCGATTAACACGATCATCACGTGCTACTCGATCATCACGAACAGCCCGTCCTTCACGAACGTTTCTCTCGTCACGAACTGCTCGATCATCACGAACGGTTCTTCGACGATGGGTGAGTGAGTTCTTACCCCAGTATCCAACCTTGTATTTGAATCGGTTGTACTCTCTTGCGGTCTATCGAACCGATCGCCTCGCCTTGGTTGATCATCAATCCTCCGAAGTCCTCGGTCTCCTTCACGGAAATTCTGATCAACATTCCGGTCTTCCGCCATTCTTTGGTCACGTGGCAATGCACGTCTCCCTGAGTCGTGTTGATCAGGTTCTTGCGGTAAAACCACTCGTCTGGTGAGCAAGCGGAGTGCTTGGCTCACCTCCAAGAGTTGAATCTTTACCCGATCCAATTGATCTTGGATTGTATCGGGGAGGAAGATTACGTCCTCCCCTGGCCTTTATCCACTTCGATAGGATTTTGGCTTTCCCGGGGAATATCCGGATTATTCACCCCGTGTATCCGAACACCGAATTGCGTTGTGCAGCGGCTGCTGCGGGCTCTGATCTAGTCACCATGGCTTTTTCAAGTCTTTCCCACAGACGGCGCCAAATGATGCGTCCAAAATCTGCTCAGCCCTTGGATCTCCACGTGATGTTCTGCAAAACGAAAGCGTCAGATGTGGCCCGACCGTTGGGGTCGGGAGTCCACCTCCAAAGGCTAAGTCGATTGATGAACTTAATCACAAACGGCTCAGCTAGAAGCACGAGCTAATGAATGAAGAAACGGGAAAGGTGATCTAGATAGCGGGACGCGATAGTTTAGGTCTATCGGTATGTATCCGAACCCCGAGTCTCGTGATAGTATTCTCCTTGATCGATTGATCCGTCCCTCACCTTGTATAGTAGTGAGGTTTATATAGAGTGTACCTTCGAATCTCCTTCGTTGGATGCACTCGAGCCTTCTTCGAGTAGTCGTTAGATCTTTATCAATAAGATCCGTTGAGCGATAGACTTCTACTAGTTTGGGCTAGTAGAGGACTCCTGAGATAACCGTTAGGTTATGCGATAGTTATCCCTTTGATGATGATTATCCGCAGCCGTTAGTTTGAGTCTCTGTCATCAGGGTGATTACCCTAATCCATAAGTAAGATTAGGGCACGCTTGCGGCCGAATAATCTTTCTTCTTGACAAGCCATCTTCCGGATCCGGTTCGCTCGGGAGCGATTCGGTTTTCTCCGTCTCGACCGGGGTCGAGGGTCGGACCAGTATGAACCCCGGGTCGATCATAAACTCTCCATATCAACTATTAACCAACCCTTGATTGGTTTATGCATGAATGTAAGGTAGATGCTAGTTGTAGTATTTTACTCTTTTTTTTTTTTTTTGGTTAAAGGTTGTATTAGCACTTCTTGTAAATATTTAAGTTCGCTTCTACCAAAGATACAAAAGAGAACTGTTTGTTAGCTTTAAATTATTCTATTCTAAAAATAATTTGCGGAAACATTCTTTTTTTCACTTTTTTTCAAATAATAATTTGCACAGCGTTCGTTTACACTCCTTTGATTAGATCAGACGTGTCATCGTCATGATTTGTTAGACGTTGACATAACTTACATTATTTAAAATTAAAAAAAAAACATTATCAAAGTCTTTATTACATACGAAATACCCTTCAGCTCTGAGGCCTTACACTCGAGTCAAATAGCAAAATAATGTTGTTTCTAGAAATTTCAAGGGTAATTTGGTACTTCAAATTTACTCTTCTGCCTGACTTCCTTGTCGCGCGTTGAAACGTCTGCCTCATCTCATCTCAACTGCCGAGAGGTAGAGGGAGAGAGAAGCTTTACTTCACAACAAAATTTGCATCTGCGATTTTAATTCAAGTTTTGAACCGGTAAACAGCCTGGAAGAAAAGAAAAAGGTGAAAAGCGGAGAACTTTGAAGAGCTTCCTTTACTCAACTCATTTCAACGTTCGGAATCCTGGAGTGCGATCTTCACAGCTTTCTTGAATCCCTAAATTTTGAGGATGGTGGGAACTCTTGCAGGATTGCAGGAGCATGTCAAATTGGCCAAGGAATACGCCCTGGAAGGCCTTTATGACACCGCGATCATATTCTTCGATGGCGCCATTGCTCAGATCAACAGGTACTTCGTTTACCTATTTCGTTTGTGTTATAATCCCTAGCTTGTGTTTTTTACATTGTTTTTCGAATTTCTGCTTTGCTCCTTGTTGAAGAAAATGTTGGGTTTTTCTTTTCTTTTCTACTTCTGATTTGTGAATCCGAAGAACTTCTCCTCTTCCACAACCCCTCCCTCAACAGAAAAAAAGGAATTGGCCTCGAGAAGAAAAGTTATACCTTTTAAAAGAAGATTTTGTTTTATGATCTCAATGTTGGCCTATGTGTGGACATTTCCATTTACAGATTTTTAATTAGTGAGGATTTCGAAAGATCGTGTTTCATGTGGTTTGTTCGTGTGTGAATTTGAATTTGATTTACTATTACGAGTGGTGAAAGCTAACTTCCTCCAATTAGGCTGTAACTATATGACTGTTAGTGAGGGGCAAGTTCATGGCTTTCCTTTTCTACTCTTTGCAGACACATGAGCACGCTTGATGACCCTTTAATCCGAGCGAAATGGATGAATGTGAAGAAAAGTCTGTGTGAGGAAATAGATGTAGTTAAACTGTTGGATGCCGAGAGAAGGGCCTTCAAAGAGGTTCCGGGCAACATACGCTCTTCCTCACCTCCTATTAATACTAACTCGTCATTTGTTTTTCAACCGTTAGACGAATACCCTACTTCTTCAGGTGCTCCGATGGATGATCCTGATGTTTGGAGACCTCCGAGCAGAGACCCAACAGGCAGAAGGTCTACCAGGGCTGGCCAAGTGGGTATGAGGAAGTCTCCACAAGATGGTGCTTGGGCTCGCGGTGCTTCCACAAAAGCAGGTACAAGTAATCGTGGATCAAAGACTAGTTCTTCAAGCAAAGCTGGTTCAGGAGTCAGAGCTTCAAGTGCTTCTGGACCTGGGAGAAAAGGCAATGCATCTAGCAAGTCCAACTCCAACAAGACAGAGTCAGCAGTAAGTCTATTGCCGAGGTTTTATCTTCAATTATTTGTGTTTGGGGTGTCAGATCATTGTACAGGCATAAGTCTTCAGCATCTGATCTTTGTTGGTTGCAAAATGTGGCTTGTTGAGTTCTTTTTCTTTTTCATCCAAGATGTCCTACAGCCTGGAATGTACAGTCATTTCAGAAAACATTTGAGTCGTCCTGTTGGACTTAAAAGTAATGTCTGCTACCAGGTGTTGATGATGCACAATTTGCTTTTGTGCTAAATGTTGGTAACTGGCATCGAGTTGATGAGTATTGTTCTATCAGTCACTTATCTCAACATGTCAGTTCCTTTTTTCTTGCCATGTTGCTGATTCTGGTTGTAACTACTCAGATGTCCCATTGTTATTCCAAGTTCGAAAATATATAATTTTGTTATTGTACCATATGGGTGTCAACTTAAGGATAATATAATTTTGTCGTATATATTTACTTCCTGATTAATATGTTTTTAAATTAACTACCATAAGGACATCTATTGTCAAAAATTCAGGTGCTGGGAAAGTAGATGAATATTTGATTCACAATGCTTAGACAAAATACATTTCTAAAGCTACCCATTGAGAAAACCAAATGAAATTGTTTTAGACCTGCAAGTATTTCAACCCTGGCTTGGTTGTTTAGTACTTTTATCCGCTCAGGCAGTTTAGGGAAACTGAACTATTTTATAGGGGTAGTGATCCAAGCCTTGTTTTGAGGGACAACATGATGAAAGTATATGAGGAACAAAAAATGCCAAGTGTTGGAATAAATCTCTTTGGCATACTGGGGAATTAGAGTAGAAAGTCCTTGGACTAGGATTTTCATTGATGTTGTTGTAGGGAGGAAAGTTTCATGGTTGTCAGTGACTCAGTGGAATGCTGTTGGAAATCAAATCTGAGTTGCAACCATTGTTGTCAAGGCATTGCCTTAATTTTCTCCTCCCCCCCCCCCCCCCTAACACCCTCCATCGGATGACTCGTTCTTGTGACAACTACCATTGCAACCAAATGGTAGGTTTAGCATCTCATTTAGGTTGTGCCCGTGATATATATCTTGGCTTCCATGAAGAGAATAAGAATATAAAACTTCAGACTTTGGGTATTAAATTGGACACTAAAGAATCATCCATGATAAATTTTCTAAGAATTTAGGGGTATGCCGGATCTTTGTATGATAGCTTTTTCTTGTCTATATACTGTCTTCATAAAATCATTACTTATCAAACTAAAGCAAGACGTGTGAAGTGGAAGAGTACTTTTATTTGGGCAATACTGCATTATATCTTCTTGGCTGCTGAACTGGCCAAGGTTGTTAGACTGACAAGTTCCACTATGAGTAATGGTTATTTTACATGTTTTCAAGCACATGCCGTAATTGCTTGTGACTGTGATTTGGGAATATATAATGTCCTCTCTGCTCTTATTGTGGTAGTGTTAGTAGTACTACTGAATTAGTTCCCTACATATTAATGTTTGTAAAGTAGTACTCAAGGTTGCCTTTCTGTCGCTGATAGTTTTCCAATTGTATTAAATGATAATGCGATCCTGAATATCTGTTTTCTAGGTACTGATTTGTATGTTCAATTGTCATTTTGTCAGAACGGAGACACTGAAGATGGGAAATCAAGAAGAGGACAATATGAAGGGCCTGATCCAGACTTGGCTGAAATGTTGGAAAGGGATGTGTTGGAGACAAGCCCTGGAGTTAGATGGGATGATGTTGCTGGGCTGAGTGAAGCCAAAAGACTATTGGAAGAAGCTGTTGTCCTTCCCTTGTGGATGCCTGAGTATTTCCAGGTATGCACATTCTTTGGAAGCCTCTGGAGATTATCCAGTGATGCCGCACTGGTTTTCCTATTTATTAAATACCAGTGAGTTGGAGAAACACGGTGTGCTTGGTGAATAATGTATTATCAACTCTCAAGGATATTGGGTGGTTAAATTGAACATATTAGTTTTGAATAATAATGGGATCTATAGTGTGTGCCAGTGCATATTGTTGGGTAACCTGAGCCTGTTGAGCCTCTAAACTTTGACTGTGTTATGGGAGAGCGGAAGAATGTTATAGGATTTTGAAACTGCAACAAATTATGCAATGGGTGAGGAAGATTTGAGTCTGTCGGTATGAAATCTTCAGATTCCACTTACCTGAGGGATAAAATCCTTTCATTTTCCCATGTGCTTGAAACATGTCCCTTGACTGAAAAACTTGTGGGAATAATGCGAGGGGCAACCAAAAAGAAGTTCTAAATTCACCTATAGAGGTGTCACTCAGACATTCTAATATATTTGTTTATATGTATGATGGCCATGCTGACATCTACTGCCTTTAATCGCAGGGAATCAGGAGACCATGGAAAGGTGTTCTTATGTTTGGCCCCCCTGGTACTGGGAAGACTCTTTTGGCCAAGGCAGTTGCTACAGAGTGTGGAACAACGTTTTTCAATGTTTCTTCTGCTACCTTAGCTTCAAAGTGGCGTGGTGAGAGTGAACGCATGGTTCGGTGCTTGTTCGATCTTGCTAGAGCTTATGCTCCAAGTACAATTTTCATAGATGAAATTGATTCTCTTTGCAATTCTAGGGGGTAAGTTTACATTATCATTACTATTGCTACTATGTTTGTTGTCAGTATTATTATCGTACTAGGCAAAAGTTTGGCTAGGCATGCAACCAAGGCATAGTTGAATTGCGTGATTATCAGGGTGCCTAGGTGAACTAAGGCATTGGATAGTGCTAAAAATATAAGGCTACACCAACTAGGCAAGCAAGGTGTCCAAGCCACCTGCCTTGGCAACCAAGTGTGAAGGTCGATTAAAGCACCTGGTCGCCTAAGCACTGCCTAGGCAACACCTTTGCAACCATGTTTGGACGGTGAAAATGAAATTGTTGGATTCAAAGTGGAATCCACCACAAACCTAGGATGGTTGAAGGTATTGGTGTACATGGTAAAGCAACCTCAATAAAGGGGAAAAAAAGAAAATTTGCCTTTTGTAAACAATCCCAAGATCTGTACCAGCACCCATAGAGAGGAGAAGAAACTGAGATTGAAGGGAAAAAGAGAGAATCCTGCTCACAATGTACTTTGTGGAGCTTGAGTATCAATTGTAAAGACACCTAATACCTTTACCTTTATTTATATCTTCAGCTTACATCAATTTAAGAAGTAGAATAGAACTAAAATACTAAAAATAGAAAATAGAATTGTACTTTAAGTCCAAAACCAACTCAAACCCAGCTCCAAGGTGATAGCCAATTTTTTCCCACTTTGCCCTTGTTCCCTTACACCTTCGACCTCTAGTTTCATGTTCAAATGCGTTATCGATGAAACTTGGTACTGTTTTATCCCCTATTGTCGTTTGATTGCTTCATAAGATTCTGTTTGGTTATTCTTTTATTTATTGTTGATGGAATTGGTCTTATGTATGAGAGATCATTCATGGGGTTAGGTCAGTTGAGTATTTGCTCTGCGTTAGTGCGTGAAGGATTTCTGTATCTACCATCATGTAGGTGGCAGTCCAATTGGCTGAATTGACATGTGGGTAATTATATCATATATTGGGCATTTATTTATTTATTTGGGTTCTATTGTAATGTCCCTAATTCATGAACTCATGGCGTGGAAATAAAGTTAGTACAGGGATTAGTAGTTGAGTCATTGAGTGTTTTGAGTTAACTAGGATACTCAATAATCAGAATGTTGTTTTGAGTTTATTAATTTGGTCGATCATATTGTAATTGATTATGTGTTCTTTTATGACTCATTAAGAATTTTAGGTCCTTATACATGAAATAATCAATTAGTGGGATAATTTAAGTCAATAATATGTGGTTCTAAAGAATTTTAGCACTAACGAGCAGGGCTTAAAGATGGGTATTCAATACCTGATTATCTTCTTCTCTCTTGTTCATTCTAAGATGCATCTTATGTTCCCCCTCCCCTTTGTTGATATGATTTCCCAGGACAACAAAGTTGCTGCCTTTTCCAGATCTGATAAATAGATTTGATTGTTGGGCCTGCACGCCTTTGGGATTCAGAATATGAATTTTCCAAATCCTTAGTTAATTTATCCCTTGGTTGATGCTTTGTGGTTTAGTGAGGAATGGGTCATGATTTTGTTAGCCTTCTAAGTTTAGAAACAGGGATTCCATTTATCACTACCTCCAGTCTTTGGCAGGCCTGGTGATTTAGTTAAGGTGAGTAGGGGTCTAAAGCCTCTGCATGGGTTGCCGATGCTTGAGTTCTAATAAAGATGTGAGTCATAAGGTCTTGTCATTCCTGACCTTGAGAGTATGACCTGTTCTTTCTGGGTGGAGCTTTGTCAGACCTCAATTCCTGATTAGGAGGATGGAATAGAATAATCTCTCCATGTTTGATTTTGTAGGACTATAAATGGTTCCTGTAACTATTTTGAATTAGACCAACAGCCAGCGATAGTGTAACCTTTCTGCCTGTCTGTTTTCATTGTTGACTTGAATCTCTACTTCACAGTCCACAGTAGGGAGTACAACAGGGTCGGTTTGGGCTCCTTAGAAACAGTTGTGATGTTGGACAACCCTAGAAACTAGGGTATTCTACAAGAAACAGGATCCTACACCAATTAAGGCACTTTAAGGGATGAGGGGAGGGTTTCACACAACACACAATTGAATCCACGCTCAAAAAACAATACGGAATTAAAATTTCAGCAAAGAAAAATATAAATAACATGCAAGATAAAACTTAAAAGGCTTAGGGAAGAACAAATTAGATTTATTAATTCAATCCACAAAACTAGACAAGGAGGAATAGGGCATTGCATTCAAAGTAACCAGAAAATACAGCAGTAGGTCATACAATTGATCTTTCATTCAATGAGGGAATAAATAGTACATTCAATGTATGAAATCTAATCCCAACCCAACTAACATGCTACCAATCACCAAGCAGGGGCTAATAACAGGGCATAACCAGCAAAGTAGAAGAAGGAGATGTAGAAAACAAGAAGAGACAATAAGTATGCGGGATTGTCGATAGGTTTAGCAAGAAAGTAAAGAACTAAAGGTAGCAGGATTGTCGTGAGATGGGCAGGAGAAGAGGGTACAGAACAAAGGTTTAGAAGAAGGGGAAAAAAACAAAAATTGATTGCAGAAAAACGATTCTGCTGTAAGTGGTCAACACGGGAATAAGGAAGAAGAAAAAAGAGAGGGTTTAGGACTATTGTAGGCTGCATGGTGAGGTTCTGTGCAGAAAGAAAGGGTAGGAAAAAAAAAGAAATGAAGAGAAAAAGAATCCAGTCAAGGAGAATGCCAGCCTAGAGGGGGAAAAGGGAGAGGGAACATTCAGTTCCAGAAGAACAGAAAAGAGGTGGAAGAAGCACTTATCGAGATGAGGTAGGAGATCCAGAGAGAGAAGCTGCAGTCATGAGGTTCTTTTCCTTCTAATTTTTTTTTTCATCCTTGTGCCCTTGTTGGTGGTTACAACATAAAAGGAAAAAAAAAAAGTTCCTAAAATAACCCAATAACATAAAGGAAACAACATAAAATCTTTTAACTCCAAGATATGAAAAGAAAACCCTGAACTACCTTGACAAAAATGACCCCATAATACTAATATTAATAAATAATACCAATACTGAAAAAACCATGGTGTGGACCATGCCACATAGAAAGGTACCCTCAACGTGGAATCACATGGGAACGTGAAACCCCGCCCACATGGCCAGTTTTTTGCGCGACTGGTGGCGTGCGTGAATGTTTACAAAAAGGTAATTAAATAAAGATCAAAGAATATGCAAATGCTAATCTTCATGTTAATCTACATGCATGCAATGCAAAAAGGTATAGAAGGGCCTAGGAGATGGTAGAGGCACGACTATAGGCATGCCATCTCAAATCCTTCCTCTATGAAATTAAGATAAAAAAAGAGAAAAAACAGGCCATCTAATCCCGCATCCTTACCTTGCTTAAGTTCCCTTTCGGGTTCCCAAAAAGATGAAAAGAACTTAAGAAGAAAGAAATAAGGCACTTACCATTAAGAAGACTTGCTTTATTAATTCAAAGAGAAGTTACAAAGAGAACACTTAGTACAAAAGGAGAGCACCATCACTTGGGGAGATTTTTTCACAAGAGCAAAGGTGGAAGAAGAGTTCACGTAAGGTGCCTCCCTTACAATAGTCCTAGCTATTTATAGGCAAGTGGATAACACCATGCCTTAGTACACATGGCATTTTTACAAGCAAAGTAAAGACAAAGGACTAAAGAACAATTTTTAGGGGACTATAATGTCCTTAACCTTTAATAATATTTTCATTCTTGTCATTTGAGGTGTCATTTCAATTATTTAAGGAGATGATTCCATGCAACACCCTCTACACATGCAGTTGTGTGATCTACTGAGGACCGTAGATTTGGTATTTCTTTAAGAACCGTCCCGTGGCATTCCACGTAGTATAAAACTATTGTTTTTTCACATTGGTTTGGTTCAGGAGATTAACCTATATTTTACAGGCAAGGTTTTTGCCTGGCATATTTTTATTCTTAGCATGCTCAAGTGTGATAAACACTATGTTTTATAATCCGTGTTCAGGGTTAGCTAGTTTTATACTAGTCTAGCCTAATTTACCCAATATTTTACATGCTTGGTACTAGCATGGATCCTGTTGTAGCCTGGATCAAGGGTTAATAACAATTATGAGATTTTACATGGTTGTTCTATGAACCATGTGGTCCTTTATGGGTTGGGCCAAAATCCTTGTAGTTTTGTTAAGGTCCACAAAGACCATCCTTAAGTTTAACATTATTTGGGTGTGAGACAGATGATAAGGGAATCACCCTATGATAGGAATCTACATTTCAAGGGGACTTTTCTCCTTGTCTTTCCCTTTCCTTCTTTTGATCACCTCAAATTCAGCATCTTCTAGAGGTGGCATAATGCGTGGTTGTGATTATATTTGTGGGTTTATGGGCCCACCATTGCTTGTATGTGATTGTAGCATGTTTCGAATTTATCATATGATGCCTTCTTTGAAGCTTTGAAGGAATTCTGATGGTTCTAGAGCTGGTTCTGTTCTTTAGCTTCCAGCTGTGTTTTGAAGTATTTGTTTTATTTTGTCTAGAGCTTCCTCATGTTCTTTGATCTTTTTGTGAAGCTCCAACTTTTCTTGGTGTATTTTGATCATATGATCTTTGGCTTGCTGAAGAGCTCTCTCCTTTTCAGCATTTTCCTTGTTGAGGTTATTTATTCTGGTTGCTCTGGAGATGAGTTCTTCATTGTATTATGCATTCCTTTTCTTCATATTTTCGCAATGATCACAGAACAATCTTCTTTGGATCATTGGAGTGAAGGAAGGTTGTGATGGCGGTGCTGCCCTGAGTTTTGGATCAATATAGTAGTTGGGGCCAAGAATGATTCTGGCCTGCATGGTGGCTTCCTCGAGAGTGCCGAATCCTTTGAATCTTGGAGTTGGGTGGTCTTGTATTACTTGGATGACATCTTCCCAATCAAGGAATATGCCTTTTGTATTGCCGTCAAAGACCACGTAAAATTTTGATTTTCCTCTTTTTGTTCTAACTTGATCAAACAATAGAGTTACTGCATTTAGAGCATTGGCTAGAGCAGGCTGAAGTTTTTTGTTTCCAATGCTTGTGTTGATAGATTGCTAGAGATTATCGAGGGCAATCTTCTGTTCATCACTGATTTTATATTCAATATGGTTGGCAAACTTCATATGAGTATTCTTGAACAGAATATGGGGGCCAATCTTGATCGTCTCTGGCTATGATTGTGATCTTGGGGATCCTGCAAACAAGCTTGTGTTCTGATTATGAGTCCCAGTGACAGGAGCGTATGATGATGAGGCATTGGAATTGCTTATAGTAGGATTTCCTGTGATGCTGGAGGGTAAAATCCTCATTGGAGTGAGTATGTTAGTTGTACCCGAAGGTTGTGATTGGTTTGGTGTAAGGGGAGAGGAAACAGGTGGGGACTCTGAATGTTGATCTGGAGAAATGGCTGACCATCTCCCAAGGGAAGTGTTTAAGAATTCGTCCTGCTGCATTGTCAAGCGGCAAAGTTAGCTAATTCATTCTGTCTATAATATAAGAGTCTTTTTAAATTAGATATTTCATATATTTTATTATATACTAAGGCTTGGTTATCAATCCTCTTAAGTAGGTCTTCTGGGATAGTTTATATGGGTTCATCATCAGCTATTCCAGCAATTCTTCTTCTTATATAATTTAATTCATCTTCCTTTTCTTTTATTTTATTTTCTAGTTTATGTATTTTTCTTAGATGTCTTAGCCTATCCTGTGCACTCATTTTGTGTCCTTTAATATTTTGTTTATTTCAGATAATAAATCAGCTGTTTTATTGTCATGGCCTTTTATATGTTCGATTTTAATTTGGTGTCCCCTATTATAAAAATGTGTTCTAAGTATGATCCATCTTCTGTGTTGAATTTTTCTCTCATTATAATTTTTATATGCTTTTACTATGGCTTCACAATCTGTTTTTATCGTAAAGGGTCTATTTGTTAGGAATATTTCCATTGATTCTAATCCTTTGATTAAGGCTTCAACTTCATATTCTACATATGTTAGGATTTTAACAGAAATTTTTCTTGAATTATATCTACATATTTGTTCTGTAGATTTTGGGTGATATTCAGATGGTTTTATTTTGAGGACGACTCCCCATCCTTCTTCACATCCATCGGTTTCTAAAATCCTATAATCTTTGTCAGTGGGTAATCTTAATGGTGGTATATTTTTAAATAATTCTTTAATTTTTTGAATAATTTTAATATCTTGGTTATTCCACCTATGTTCTCCATTAGGGGAAGTCTTCTGGTATAATGGTCCTAATATTTTCCCTAGGTTAAGAATAAAGGTCTAGCTTGATTTGCTAATTCTAAAAATGATCTTATCTGGGTAATACTTGTTAATTTGTCTGAAAATTCTAGAATTTTGTAGCAATATGAGGTTGTAATTTTATTGTTCCTTCTAATTCCATTCCTAAGAATTTTATATTTGTTTTTCCTATTTCCATTTTCTTTTTGGAAATGACAATTCCATGATTCATAAATTCTGAAAAATATTATTTGTAAATAAAATGACTAATATGTTCCTGGGGTGTTTTACTGTAGGCTAATATGTCATCAATGTAAGCTATAGCAAAATTTCTATGTTTAAGAAATATATTATCCATGCGTTTTTGGAAGTCTTGTATGTCCTGTATCTAGTTATGTGTGTGTGTGTGTGTGTGTGCATATCTCCTTAGTTATATACAAGACTGTAAAATATTCAGTAAATTTGACTGCAAATTTGGATTCCATCAAATTAAAATATATCCAGAATCTATTGAATGGACTACATTCACCACAACTGAAGGACATTATGAATGGTTAGTAATGCCATTTGGACTTAAGAATGCTCCTTCTGTCTTCCAAAAGCCATTTGCTTTTTAATTGTTCATGTACTAGTCACATACTAACTTAAATTAATTGATTGGTCAATCAATTTAATATTGAAAAGGTAAAAGTTAAACCAAGTAATAAAGCTAAATTCATATTTAGCTCGACCCAACACGTAGGCCCTTAAAGGTGGTCTACTGTATAGACCACAGGATAAAGGCCCAACACCTATATGACCCAGCCCTAGGCTTATTCCTAGGGAAAGACTGTTTTGGTTATGGGTCTCTGTAAGTGATGGGGAGATCAGGTTGTTGGGATTCCAGTCCAGGATCAAATGTGTAGCTTGATTCATATCCTTCTTCCCTATTCTTTTCATATTCTTCTTGGTGCAAAAGGTAAAGGTTGCTTCGTTATGACCAATACGCCATGGGTTTGAGTCTGAAAACAGCCTCTTTGTGAAAAGAGAGGTAAGGCTGCATATGTTTTGACCTCCCTAGTTCCCACAGTCGCAGTAACCTAGTGCAATGGATGTGCATTTTTTTTCTTTCCAGGTTTGTATATTCAAATTGATAATCAAACTCTTGTCTTTTACGATGAGTTCAAAGAATCCTCTTCATATGTATCAATTGGATTAAGTTCTTAACCTATTTCTGGTTTTCTAAATCTGATTTCGAATTGAAAAAGAAAAATGAGGTGAACATGGATCAGTGACAACACTAATAAGGATAAACTAGAAACAGATTGATCATTCCAAAAAAATTCCAAAAGGTGACAAAGATGAAGAGGCATCAAATGAGACCGGTCAGAGCCAGACTCTTTAACAACGAGAAGGGACAATGCGGTAAATTGACAGCTCTACAAGAACAAAAGAGAAAGTAAATGCAATTCAGGTTGATATTCTGTTAATGTTATTGAGACCTAGTGCTATTCTGATCATCTGTCCATTGCTGGTTGGGTTTTTAGGAATCTGATTTTGCTTACTGTTCTGAAGCTCTTAAGATTAGAATCTTATTGCCAATGTCTATAATTCCAGATCTGACTGTCAGATCTATCAGTCTTTGGGTAGTTATTCTCCTCCATATTTTGTCCCTTAAACTAGCTTTTCAACTGCAGCAGAATCTTGGGTCATGTGTTTTATGGATGTCCTGAATTCTGGTTTATCATTGCACTTCAGAGCCTATCGCTTAAAGCTTTTCTGGAAACTCATAAATAAGTCTGAAGGAGGCAACAGTTTGTTGGGGACAGAAGATGACTATGAATTTGAGTGAAGCCTCTTCTCCATTCCCATTTAAGTTGTATCACTTCAAACACCTTATTTATATGAATTACAAAATTCCAAATGCGCAGTACCATTTAAGCATGGGCAAGATCCAGTGGTCAGAGAAACACCTGCCAACCTGGCTTAGCTGAATGAGCCACCCAGCACCAGCTGGTCTTGATTTCTTTTTTGTTACTATTATTTTAACATTCTCTACTGAATTTCTGAGATCTGTTCTGCTGCTTTGCTGTCTTCTGTTTTCAAGAGACTTCAGAAGCTCTGATTTCTTTTCTATTGCATTAGCTTGTTGGTGATACGTTTTCTGATGCAATAGTCTATTGGTGATATGTATATGTCCTTTTACTTTCTGATTCCTAGTTCTGTGAAGTAAATATTCACTTTTTTTTTCCCGTAAAAAATGTTTATTGTAAGGCTCGCCAAGTCTCCCTTTTTTGAATTAATATTGGCATCTTTGATAGATATACATTTAAATTTTGATGTGAAATTTTATGGCTATAATGATGAAATATGCATTGATTTTTTTAGGGCTTCAGGAGTGAATGTGCTCTCAATGGCTGCCATTGAATTTCTATCTTCTAAATCTGAATCAGCATTGACATCTATGCTTAGATGTATATCCTAATTTTGATGGCAAATATCATGGAAATCATGACAAAACAGTCCACTGATTTTTTCAGGGCTTCAGGAGAGCATGAATCATCCAGAAGAGTTAAGTCTGAACTTCTAGTGCAAGTAGATGGTGTTAATAACAGCTCCACTGGTGAAGATGGTACTCGCAAAATTGTGATGGTCTTGGCAGCCACTAACTTTCCATGGGATATAGATGAGGCACTTAGGTTGAGCATCATTTCCATCACTTGAAGATTTAAATCTTTGAATCACTGATGGAATCTTCTAGTTCCTATTACGTGTTTTAATGCTGCATGACTTCTCTGTTGAAATCAAATTTTGTCCTGTGTTGGTGTTTTCTTTGATTTGATCCTTACATTAACACAGGAGGCGGCTGGAAAAGCGAATATATATTCCTCTTCCAGATTTTGAGAGTCGGAAGGAGCTTATAAGGATCAACCTCAAAACTGTTGAGGTAAAGATTACTCTTTCTAACTACTTAGCTCATGCTCTGAATGTCTTGTTTTTATAAAAAGTCGTAGATGGTTTAGTTTAACAATGACAACAACTTACAACAACAAGAAGCCTTGTCCCAACTAAATGGGGTCGGCTGCATGGATTCTTTGCATTCCAATCAGCTCTCTTTGAGGTTATACTAGATAAAAGGCTAAAGCCATGCATATCTTTCTCACCACTTTTCTTAAGGTTATCATAGGACTGTCCCTGGTTCTTCTAATTCCTTAAATCTGGATTAACTCAAAAGGTTGTAGATGGTTCAGTTCAAACTGTGATATTTCTTTGAGAACTTTCATCTTGGAATTTGTATAGCGGTTCGTCCCTCAGCCATTGCATGTTGCATTCCATACTCCCACTCACCAAGTGAGAAGAAGAAGAAGAGGCTACTTTGGGGTTGGGAAAAGAGGATCCAGGTATAGGATTGGGTAAATTTTTATGCTGAGATGCATGTCTGTGACAGGGATTTTTTAGCCTACGAGCACAATTAACTTAGTAGATGAGGATTAGAAATATCTTCAATTTATATTCAGAATATTACTGCTTTATCTTGGCTAATCCATAGTGTCTGTATGTATTCTTCTTCATTCCTCATGACTAACTGCTGGATCAGCATTTCTAATCAAACAGATAAATGTTTCACTATGTTTATACGAACCCTTTATACTCCTTCCAGGTGTCTCCTGATGTAAACATTGATGAAGTGGCCCGTCGAACTAATGGATACAGTGGAGATGATCTCACGAATGTATGCCGTGATGCTTCTTTGAATGGCATGAGACGTAAGATAGCTGGTAAGACTCGTGATGAGATCAAGAACATGTCAAAGGATGAAATCTCGATCGACCCTGTTGCCATGTGTGATTTTGAAGAAGCTATAGCCAAAGTCCAACGAAGTGTTTCTGCTGCAGACATTGAACGCCATGAAAAGTGGTTTTCAGAGTTTGGATCAGCATAGTATTTGGGAAATGTTCAGCTGAATTGGTTGTTCCTGGGTCCATAATGTCTATTTGATGGTTGGTGATTGTTTTAGGGTAAAAGGCTGGGCATGCTGCCAGGTTATCGAACCTTATCTCTCCCCACTCCTAGTGAACCCCTTGCCCTCTGATGCTCCCTTCCATGTGTCTGCCGCCCACTAGCTTACCTGGAATGGGTTGCAGGCCTATGCTTTCCCCTTCCACATGTTCATATATCTTTGGCTATATTTCTTGTTGATAATCATTTGTTGTTGTAAGGATGATGAGTTGCTTTTCTTCTTGTGTCTTAATCTGCCCTGATGTTAAAAGTTTATCCACTTACTGGGTTTAGCTAATAAAAACGAGAGGGGTCTCTGAGCCAGTGGTAGGTCTTCCACCCTTAACAACATTTCAATTTAATTGTTAAATGATCATGTTAGCATTCTACGTAGGGAAATCTTTGCACCATCTCCTGGGTGACGCCATAAACTTACGGCAAATTTTCAGCTGAACCCCTTGAGGTACCAGCTAAAATTAATGCCATTCTTTGAATTATTCTATTTATCAATTAGATTCCTACAGGGGAAAAATATATTGGTAACACCCCTGTTGTTAGGAAATCAAAATTAAGTGCTGATGCAAGAAAGTTTAAATTTTCAAAAGGACTAAAATATTCTTGAATGAAAAATTATATGCTCGACTTGTTGATGTCTTCCTCTATTGTTTGTAGCCGTTCCTTATTTTCCATTTTTATATCTTTATAATTCTAATCTTGAATAGATTTTTTTTCTTCTTTTTTGGTATTGGTGCTTTTTTGAATATCGGAAATTAAATGCCATTCACAACTGTAAAACCCACGACCTCTCCACTGAAAAGTACGGATCTTACCACTCAAGGAATCCTGCATTGACCATATATATTGTTTTGTTTTCCTCTCTTTCGTCTTCTTTCCTTATATTAGGGGGTAATATTGAAAATGTATAAATAAAAATTAACTAAAATAATATTGTTAGTAATAGGAATCTAATTGATAAATTAGAAAACTGAGGCGGTGATACTACTGAAAATTAATGTCACTATTTGAGTTTTCTACTGAGTGAAAAATATATTAATGGCACCCTCCTTGTTTGGAAATTATAGTTAAACATTGATATCCACAAGTTAATTTTTTCAAAAACAAAAAAAGAGTAATCTTGCATGAAAAACCCAAGTCTTGATTAATCTATTTATCCTTCTCTATTGTTTGTGAGTTCTTTCTTTCTCAATTGAACATCCTCACAAAGTTTGAGAAAAAGGATTTTTAGACTAAGAATGTGGGGTAATATCGAAAATGGTTATACAAAAATCGAGACTTGATGTGCTTATAATAGAGGGTTTGGCTGGTAAATTGAGAATCTCAAGGGATAAATTAAGTTTAGGATAACTACGGGTGTGATACGGGAAAATCATGATCGAACCGGGTCCACCCTAGGTTCAATCCTTGACCCAATCGAGAACGGCCCGACGATCTCAGGTTCGAATGAACCGGGTTAATGGATAGCATGTTAAGGAAAGAACCTTGCACATCCAGAAGGCAATCACGCGCCCAGGAAACTCGGGATAAATAATCCACCAAGGGGCGGTTATTAACACTCACAGAAGTGGACGATCGTGCAAGACAGGTTAACTACCACACCCTCAGCAAAGGATCATGTGATAAGGGAAGTTATCCACTACTCCACGAAAGAGGTCTAACCGTAAAGATCCGACGGCTACCAAGAGAAGGCTTGAATGAATCCAACGGACAAGATTAGAAGGTAAAAACTATATAAACCACAACCTACGTACAAAGAAGGTAACTGGATCGTATTCCCAATATTCGTATTCAAATTTACGTTGTGCAACTAGCCAGAGCTTTGTGATCAGTTCCTTAATTGACTTAGCCTTCAGAGGTGGTCTCCCGACCCCCATGGTCAGGCCACGTCTGACGTTGTTTTGCAGGT
The DNA here is from genome assembly GCF_041222555.1 of Hakea prostrata. Taxonomy (NCBI): domain Eukaryota; kingdom Viridiplantae; phylum Streptophyta; class Magnoliopsida; order Proteales; family Proteaceae; genus Hakea; species Hakea prostrata. The sequence continues at coordinate 19,390,195 of NC_142607.1, read as the reverse complement.
CATTCACTAGTGATCTAAGGGCTTAGCAGAGTTTGGACGCATCATTTGGCACCGTCTGTGGGAAACGCTTCAGAAAGTCATGGTTACCAGATCAGCAGCAGTAGTTGTGTCGTCTCAACGAGAGCTGAGCATTCGCCCTTCAGATGGGAATAATCTAGAAGATATTCCTGATGGAAGTCATGCTCGAGAGGTTCGTGAAGATGGAGGATTAGGTGGTAATGAACGCTTGAACCCTCCAAATCCTCTTCAACAACAATTAGATCAAATGCACCTCCAGTTTCTAGAGATGAACAAGATGCTTCGTACGTTGATCAAGCAAGTGGTGGCTCCTCAGGCTCTTGATGAGGAGGAGGCTAGAAGATGTGCAGGAGAAGCAGAGATGCTTATACTTCCGGCGTGAGGGCATTCCCAGCAAGGAGATAGACAACCAGCCGAAGGCCAAAATTATGGCCAAAACTTTCAGAGGGATCCCCGAGGGCGGAATAGAGAGTTGAGAACTGGGGAACTTCCCAGAAGGGATGATCAGCGTGATCGGCCGCAAATGAGCCAAACTGAACAAGAACAAGATTAGGCAGAGGAGTTCACATTCACTTGCCAACCTCTAGACATTCAGGGCAAGAAAGCGTTCGGACCGGTGGTGGACGATCTGTGCACATTGGTCGAGAGTTTATTGATATAAATCGAGGGTTGGGGCAACTTTCCTGAGGGAGGATGACCGATGATATCTATTTGGTCATCAGAAAAACTCCGTTTGTTGAAGCTATAGCCGGATTCGAATTTCCTCACAATTTTTTACTCCAAACTTTCTCCTCATTCGATGATTCGGGAGATCCCATCGCCCATATCAGCTACTACTAGCAGACTATGGCAGTAGCTGGTAATTCTGATGAAATTCTTTGTAGAGTGTTCGGTTCCTCCTTGATGTGGCAGCACAGAAGTGGTTCTTAAATCTTCCTTCGAGAAGAATTGTCAATTTTGAGGAATTGGCCGGAAAGTTTATCAGTCGTTTCCAAAATGGAATTTAGATCAAGAAGACAAAGGAAACGTTATTCACTATCAAGCAAGGGAAGAACGAGTCAATTTGGGAATACTTGAAGAGATTCAACAAAGTCACTATGGAGATCGAGAATTTGGATGAGAAGGTAGCTAAAACTGCTCCATTCACTGGACTCACAAACCGGAGGCTTCTGGAGTTATTACTTCAAGACATGCCTACTACTTACTCCGAGTTGGTGCAAAGGTGTCAAAAGCAGGCAGAAGTGATCGAGATCCTTGATGCACGTCAGGGGGAAACAAAGGCCTCCAACAAAGAGTAGAGGGCTCCTGAAAGAAATCAGAAGCCAAAGCAGTCCAATCATGATCGGGCAAGGAAACCTCGTTCGACATGGAGGCAGCGTTCTCCTGATCAAAGTGAGTATACACCGTTGAATGCTCCACGGTTGAAAATTTTGATGCAGATCAAAAATCAAGATATTCTGAAGTGGCCACCAAAGATGATAACCAAGCCAGGAGAGTGGAACATGGAGAAGTATTCCCATTTTCACAAAGATTACGGGCATTATACCAATGAGTGCAAACACCTAAAGGCTGATATTGAGAGATTGATATCTCAAGGGCATCTCTCTAGTTTTGTCAAAGGGTGACAGACCAAATCAAGAGTAGCTGTCGAGAAAAGGGAATGATCAGGAAGCAAAGATCGTCGAGTTGAGGTTCCCAAATCAAGGAAGACAAAGGAAGTGGTCGATGCTAGCCAATCTCCTATTCTTACCATATTTGGAGGACTTGAATCGGAGTCCCTTAGAAAAATGAAGGCTAAGTCTAAGTTCATTGGGACTGGAGAGATGCAAAAATGGAAGAGGTCGAACAAAGAAGGTTCTATTACTTTCAATGAAGAGGATGAAAGGGGTGTATGTACACCTCATGATGATGTGATAGTAATCAAAGTAGAGATCGGGCGCTGAGAGGTGCATAGTGTAAAATCCAGCCCTATCCTAACCCTGACCCTAACCTGAATCCATTGTTGTTTTTAGGTCCGAAGACCCGAAGCGGTGGTGAAGCGGTGGTAGAAGAGACTTGTGGACCCTTTTGATTGATAACTATGAGTCGGAGTCCGAGCCCATGGACATTGACGATGATCCCCCTTACTTGAGTAAATTGTCGGTGTTTAGTGAAAATCTGCACATCGGAGAAGAGTGATTTAGTTGAAGTACCTAATGGACTCCTGTGCACAATCTGAAGGTATTTCCCGAAACTAGACTTCTTGATTTAATTGTAAAAGAAAACCCCATTCAATTTAACCTTGTATAGCCCTCCAAATTCCTGTCCGAAGTTGCTGAACTAATTCTGATTTTCTGTTGAATTCTGTTTTGGTCGATCCTCTTTGGTCGATGCCATCGACCAAAGACCATCGACCAAAGTTTCCCAGACTCGAAGTTAATGATTCTTTGGAATATTCCCTATTCTATTTATACTAGCCTCGTGTATTGGGCCCTATTCCAATCATTATCACTCCTGAGAACGTGGGGAGAGCTTCCCAAAGCACCTCCTAGGCATTTGTGAAGAAGATTCCGCCAAAAATCATTGTTAATCATTATTCCTTGTCTCCATCAACAACTACAAGGTATGATTCATCACTCTCACTCTCTATTTTATTCTTTTCTATTTTTTCTATCCCTCTTCTTGCTGTTGAGACCCTAGGAGATGGTGCTGCAACCTTGCAACCATCACTCCAAGTGCTCACTCTTGCTTAACCTATGATCCTCCATTGATGCTATGCTCTCATTTCAAGCCTTACATATGCATTCCTTGATTTTATTCTTAACTTCATGCTTTCTTGTCTAAAACTGAAGTATATAGTGTGCTATGTATATGTTTATCACTAGCATATGATCCTAATCAAATTCCTATAAGTTCCCCTAGCTAATGCATGCCTTTCCAATGCAAATGCAATTGATTTCAATCCATGCCATGATGCTTGTCTATTGAACTTAGTAGTCTAATTTGGGGCTTTCTATTTAGACCATTGGATTATGCTAATTCCTTGATTTGTAGTGTTCTTGTCACATCCACCCAGTCGGTACCCTATCTGGCATACCCGAGTGTACAGTCCACAAGATCCAGTAGTTAGAGAAATCAACCTCCCACATTCACAACAATATAATCAAGAACAAGACTAAATCAATGTTAACAATATTATTCAAATGAATCAAGGTAAAGTAACGAGATATTCATCAGAGTGCGGAAAAGATACCAATAGATATATAAATCAAAAGTAGAGTGAGGCGGAATCTCACTCCACGAGTACAGCGGAATGTAGTTCGAAAATCAAATGGGATTACAACCGATTCTAAAGACAAGAAAGAAAGATATAATCTAAACTAGAGTCTTTTCTACTTTATAAAGGATGTCCTCATAGACATAGACTTCATCGATGATGCTCAAACGCTCCCACTCCACAGTAGGGCTAATCCTGGTAACAAGAGAGACCACTCGAGGGATCCTCACAGTAATCTTCGTAGTCGCCAGCACTTTGCGTATGGTACGCTTCTTCATCTTGCGCTTCCTCATATTGTGCTTCATAGCCATCAAATCCTGTAGAATAGTCTAACAAAAGATATTGTACAAAAAGGAATGAGTTTCAAAGAAACTCAGCAAGACAAGTTATTCCATAATAGCATAAATAACATAGTATCACAAACAAAGCATAAGATGATATGATATGAGGCAACAATGTATGTATGAGTCTAACTCTATGTATGCTGGTCTCTATAGGGAGACATGCTTTAAGTCATAGCACCATACTTCTTTGGGTAGGTCTCATCACACAACGCTGGTTGGTAGTGGGTCCTTCATCCATCTTGGACAATCCATGGTTAGGGGTTAAGTCACCTCTCTCTCACATCACCGTTTGGTCTAAGTATTGGCGCATGTCAAGGTAAAGCCTAGCCCAATGCAAGTCTTCTACTTAGTCATATCAACTCAAATCCAGATACGTCCAATCCTCCCCTCTCGGGATCCTTTCCGGTATCCTTCACACTAGAGTCAGCGTATCCGACTCTCTCAAATACGGACTCATCAACCCTATAGGTCATCCACATATAGTAAATGGAAAGCTCTCATGTCCTCTCACGGGTTGGTTACCGGTCTTGAACGCCCATGAGCCCAAGTCTATCCATATGCAACTCTACCCACAAATGGTCCCCACAATGTGATTCATGTCCCCTCACGGATATAACTCACCGGTCTTGAGCACCCATGAATCCCCATTGCTACCACGGGTCGTTCAGTCTCAATACCCTTCCGATTCGGGTTTGATATAACAGGGGTATAACCTAGCCAAACACTGCTAGACAAGTCCTAGGTATGAAAACCAATAATCCGGGAAAGCGTCAAAGGGCAACATTGGAATATCCCATACTACTCCCAATGAGGTCCAAGGACAGAAATGTCAAAAGGACATTCCCCAATCCCAAATCATACCTAAGCAATCACAATCATAATTCAGTCATATCATCCACAACAAATATCACATCATATGAAAGAGTATAATAAAACAAGATTAAATAAATAAGGAAACATACATGAGTAAGTATTCATACATAATCAAGTACATAAAGTAAATAAAGAAATAAGATCCTAATGTACTTGCAGCATTCATATCATAATAGAAACTAACATAACAGTAGCAAATCTAAGTAGTTCCCAAATTAGAAACTAAATCTATGCAAATCTATGTTAATATGGTAACAACTTTCCTTACCTTAAATAGATCCAAGAATATTCCGGACGAGCAAGAGAATGAATCCAAAGTTAGCAAATAATCCCTAAAATAGCATCACACAATCATTAGGAAGTAGTCCTAAAAGAATAAGCATGATTCGAATCAAATCAGACGAAGAAAACAGATTCTGCTGTTGTGGGTTGATTGGTCAGGTAGCATTGGCCATCGACCCAGCAGATCCCCAAGAGTAAATCCGAAAGTAAAAAGGGAATCTTTGTCCGAAACCTATGCTACACAAACCGGAATGCGACGAAACTTGGAGGGATTGTCTAACACAGTAGTCTAAGCCTAGAAAGCATAATTTAGACATCAAACCACCATTAAAACATTACTTCCTAATTTAGAACCATAGTTTCTATTTTGGTAAAAATCATAGTTTTCATTGGAAACATGCTATGAATGAAAGAGATGAACTAGAGATGATTAGATCTCATTCTAGTACAAGAACACAATAGATCAGAGGTATGAATAATCATAGAGAAGCATCTATAATGCTAGAATGAATCAAAATAGGAAATATTATCATAGTTTAAGAAGAAATCATAAGAATCATGTTAAGAATGAATGAGATGATCATAGTACAAGAGAATGAAAAGAGATTGTAAAGATTTGACTACAAGGTTGCAGCATCTTCATCATAATCTCAGTTCAGAGATGAGAGTGATCATAGAAAGAATAAATCATTAACATAAAAGATAGATTACTAACCTTTAATTGAAGAACAAGAGAGAGAGTTTGCAAGATTGCAAGATTAGGTCTTCTTCTTCACTCTTGGAGACTTGGAGATGGTTTCCCTTCGTTCTCTAGGTGTTATGGAGGCTAGGGATACTAAAATCACGAAGTCATGGGGTATATATAGCAAGATTCTCAAAACAAAAGATTCTGTTCGAGTTCAGCAACACTAGGTCGATTGGCTGGGTAGCGTTGAGCACTCGACCCAAGCTGATACCAAAGCCAAAAATAGGGATTTGAGGGTCTTCCACTACTCGGAATCAAACGAAACTTTAAACACACATTCTATAACATACCTAGCATGGAAAAATGGCTTTAAATCATATCCCACCAAGCTCTAAGGTCATCAACTACTCTTCTCTTCATCAAGGTGTAGTCTCTTCTCTATATCCAACACTAACTTCAAGTGTCACATCCTCCCAGCCGGTACCCTATCTGGCATACCCGAGAGTGTGATCCACAGCCCGAAGATCAGGTATCGAGTAATCAACCTCCCACATAAACAATAACATAATCATGAACAATAACAATAACAATAAAAGTGTGGAAGATAAACCATAGATCCAAATAAAGAAAGAATGAATCATATATAAATCAGAGTACTAGATATAATCAGAGTGTCAAAAACAGATAAGTAAAGTGAGGCAAAATCCCACTCTACAACCAGCGGAAAAGTAGTTCTAAAAGAGAATAAGCAAGACAGAATCTAATCCCAGTAGCAAGTACAATGGGTAACTAAATTGTTCTCCACTTTATAGACAACATCCCTATAAGTATAAATCTCATAAACAACACAGGGGCGCTTCCACTCAATGGTCGGACTAAGCATCGTACGGAGCATAACCACTCGCGGGATCTTCAGTGTAATTGTTGTAACCGCAATCACCTTCCTAGAAATATGCCTCCTCACCTTGCGCTTCTTCATAGGGACCGTCATAATATTCAGTACCTGCAGAATAGTCTAACAAACATTGTACAATAAAGGAATGAGTTTCAAAGAAACTCAGTAAGGCCGTTAAATCCATAATAACATAAATGGCAGGATTTCAGAACAAACATAAATGCAATATGGTGTGAGACAAGCAATGAATGAATGAATCTAACTCTATGTATGCTGGTCTCTATTGGCAGACATGCTTTAAGTTATAGCACCGTACTTCTTTAGGAAGGTCTCAATCACTCATCATCAGTTGGTAATGGGTCCGGCATCCCTCGGGACATTCCATGGCTGGGGGTTAAGTCACCACTCTCTCACATCACCATTGGTCTAAGTACCGGCGCATGTCAAGGTAAAGCCTAGCCAAATGCAAGTCTTCTACTTAGTTACATCAAGTCAGATCCAGATACGTCCATTCCTCGTCCCTGACGATCCTTTCCAGTATCCTTCACACTAGAGTCCTCATAGTCCCTGACTACGGACTCATCAACCCTATTGATCATCCACATATGGTAAACGGGAAGCTCTCACGTCCTCTCACGGGTTGGTTACCGGTCTTGAGCGCCCGTGAGCCCAAGTCTAACCATATGCAACCCTACCAATAAATGGCCCCCACAATGTGATTCCTGTCCTCTCACGGGTTGGTTACCGGTCTTGAGCGCCCATGAATCCCCATTGCTACCACGGGTCGTTCGGTCTCAATACCCCTCCGATTAGGGTCTGACATAACAAGACATCCTAGCCAAACACTACTAGACAATCCTAGATATGTCATCCAACAGTTTAGGAAGGTGTCCATAGGGCATCTCCGGAAACATCCCATAATATTCCCGTAGTAGTCCAAGGACAGAAGTGTCAAAAGGACACCTCTCCTTTCCAAACCATACTTAAGCATACACATGCATCAATTCATATCATCACATATATGGTAACTTCATATATGGAAAGAAATCAATAATTACAATCACTTTGTATATAATTGGTAAGTAAATCATACATGAGTCAATTCAATATGAATAAGTAATGCTACTGTAATCAAAGTTATGCAACAGTAGTATATCATTGTAAGAATCTAATTAAGAAAACAAATCAATGATATTCAAATATAGAAACTAGATTCATGCTATCTATGTTGTTAAAGAAGTAACCATCCTTACCTTTTATAACTTGCAAAGGAATCCTAAGAAATCAAGTAAGATCTTGGCAAACTTGAGAAGAAGGTCCTAAACAAGTGTATACAACATATTAGGAAAGATCCCTAACAGAAAAGATACCAAAACATCCAACACAGACCAATTCTGGAGTTGCTGTACTCATTGGTCGAGTGGATTGGTCGACTGGTCCAATCGACCAATGCAGACAGTAGCCTAAAAAAACAGAGTTTTAAGATATAAAATCCGAATTTGGTGGTTCAAAAGGGTACTAATCAAGGGGTAAACTACATCAGTAGTATCCTAACATAAAGGGGACCTCAAAACACTAATCGAATCAAGCCATCAAGATCCAAATTAGGAAACAAAAAGTTACCATAATTAGATCAACCATGGATCTTGAAGAATTCAAGATAGAAATCAAAGACAAGAACAATAGAAGAATGGATCATTGCTTCAGGTAAAGGTATCATGAAAAGCATACTTAGATCTTCAAGGAAATAGGCTTGAAAGCATAAATCTAAATAAGGAAACAAAACCTACCATATATGTAACTATCATGATTCATGAAGAAAACATGGTATGGTAGAAGAGAAACAACTAGAGATTGATAGATCATGGATCATGAAAAGAAAACACAGCAATTGACTACTAACATGATCAATATAGAAGATCCAGGGAGATCAGAATTCAAATCAGAAGTTAAACAAAGACTAGATCATGGTTTGATCATGATTCCTTCAAAAGCTTGCAATGATCATGGTTAAGATCATTGTTCTAGCCATTAATCCTTAGGATGATCATGAGAGACAAGTCCAGAGATGTTTGCAACAGAGAATGCAGCATCTCCTCTACTGTCTCAACTCAAAAAGGAAAGAAAAACAGAGATGGAGGAGAAGAAGAGAGTGTAGACATACCTTTGATGCAGAAGGAAGAGTCTCGACAAAGATTCGTCAAGAAAATCACCAAGGATGCAAGGGAGATGACTTGCAGAGGTCTTTGGTTTGTTCCAAAGAGTTTGGAGGCAGCAAATACGAAGTAGACTCAAGATTGGACTTAAATAGAGCAAGCAAAACCTAATTGCCAAAGACAACACTCATTAGTTGAGTGGATTGGTCGACTGGTCCAGTCGACCAATCAGTCGACCAATGCTGACAGCAATTCCAAAACAAGGAATTGAAGACCCAGATCAAATCCAATCCTAAAGGGGTTTTGCACACATAACAAATGATTTACCTAATAGGTAGAAATGCCTTCAAACCATGATAGAGAGCACTCCAAGTCCATCAACTAATCCGATCTTCATCAAGATTCAGTTTCCATAAATAGAACTTCATCATCAACTCTCATGGATGCAAAGCCAGACACCAAGTCCTCCACTGGGATGGCCCAAAGCTGACTTCTTACTTTACTTCGGGTCACTGGACCTACAAATAACAAGGTTTCCGGGTCAAGGTTAGGGCTGGGTTTTACATCAAGTATGGGGCATTATCTTCAATCTCCATAGGTTCGGAGTCGAACACTATATCATCTACCAATATGGCCCACAGTTGACTTTCACTTCTACTTCGGGTCTTCGGACCTACAATCAAAGAGTATCCGGGTTAAGGTTAGGGCCGGGTTTCACAGTTCTCATACTGTTCTTAAGCATCCCTCCAAGTTCTGTATCGATCCGAACCCCGGAAGACCAATTTCGAATCAAAATTCCCAAAACCCATTATGCAGCTCTGAAGACAATTTTGGTCGATCATCCTTGGTCGATGCCATCGACCAAGAGCATCGACCAAACTTGTTGCTGACAGCAACTTCAACCAGTTTTGACTCGTTCAACATCCGATCTTCCCGATTTCCTCTCTAATCTATTATTTATGTTTGTTTAGGGTCTTAACACTACTATTGGATCATTCCTTGGTAACTCTTGAATCGTCATCAACTCAACCTAAGGTAAGGATGGTTATCACCATAAACACATAGACTATGTACTTATGTTTTGATGCTTATAACTTAGTGAGCATAGTCTCTTAATTGCCTTTGAATATCATAGGACTACTATACATGTGTTAGAACAGTATTAATGGATTTCATATTCTCTTGTTATAAGGATTTATTATTCTTGCTACTTGTATAAATGATTGATCACTTCGATAATATGATTTAACTTTTATCATGATGATGTATCAAATGTATGAGATATGATGGACTTGAGTATGTGATTGCCTAGGTATAACTTGGGATTGGTAAATGTCCTATTGACGCTTTTGTCCTTGGGCATCAGAGGGAATAGTATGGGATGTTCTCCAAAGGTGCCTATCGATACTTTCCCGAGTTATTGGATGACATACATAGGATTGTCTAGTTGTGTGGCTAGGATTGTCCTTGTCGTGTCAAACCCGAATCGGAAGGGCATTGAGACCATACAACTCGTGGTAGTGTATGGTTTGATGGGCGCTCAAGACCGGTAACCAACCCGGGGGAGGACATAAACCATGCTACGGATACCCGAAAGGGGCCATTTATTGGTAGGGTTGCAAATAGCTAGACTTGGGCTCACGGGCGCTCAAGACCAATAACCAACCCGTGAGAGGACGTGAGAGATTCCCGTCTATTATTTGTGGATGACCAATAGGGTTGATGAGTCCGTAGTCCGGGACTATGCTGACTCTAGTGTGAAGGATACCGGAAAGGATCGCCCGGGGTGAGGAATGGACATATCCGGATATGACTTGATACAACTGAGTAGATGATTTGCATTGTGCTAGGCTTTACCTTGACATGCGCCAATACTTAGACCAAATGGTGATGTGAGAGAGTGGTGACCGAAACCCCAACCATGGATTTGTCCGAGATTGATGCAGAACCCAATTCCCCGGCTTGAGTTATTGAGACCCACCCAAAGAAGTATGGTGCTATGGCTTAAAGCATGTCTACCTTAGAGACTAGCATTCATAGAGTAAGAATCATACTTGCATCACATGTTTCATATCATATTGCATCATGTTATGATTTGTACTCATATGGTTATGAATTATGGAATGACTGCCTTGATGAGTTCTTTTGAACTCATTCCTTTTGTGCAAATGTTGTTAGATTTTCCTGCAGGTGCTGAAGACTCTGATGGCACACTCTACGAGACGGACTTTGATCCCTCATACTACCCTCCGGGTGGTAGCTACGGTGAAGATCAGAGTTATGGTGCCGAAGAGAATTACTCTACATACCGCGGTTAGCCCCACTTTGGTGAGGGAGCATCCGTGCTGGGCTTTCTTCGTCCACACTTCTAAGGAGATAATCATTAAGATAGAAGAAACCCTTGCTTAGTGCCCCATTCCCCTGGATTTTGTTGAACATTTGGGATATGTAATTAACTTTCTTTGACTTACTCTTTAGACATGGGATTGTAACTTAACTTGATTTTCACTACTTTTCCGCTGCCATTTTCCTCATTTTCCTCATTCTTATGATTATACTTATGCAGTTGGTATCATTTATTTCAACACTCTGATTATTTGATCTTATCTTATTCATGATATCTGTTATTTATTGCTTTTACCTTGATTATCATTGTTCATGATTGTGTTATCGCGTTTGTGGGAGACATGGTCCCTCGATGTTTGATCCTTGGACTATGGATCACATTCTTGAGTATGCCAGATAGGGTACCGGCTGGGTGGATGTGACACATAGAGTACTGGTTGATACATGGTCTTTGGCATATCTTTTGTCTTACAATGCCTATCAAAGGTTGAAGGTTGAGGAGGACTTAATGAAGCCGTCATCCACACATTTATATGGGTTTGCTGGTTAGACAGCTATAGCCGAAGGATGGATTCAACTGGACCTTTCGGTTGGAAATTTCCCCAAGGAAACTACAATTTAGGTAAACTTCCTAGTTGTTTGGGATCTCCCAGCCTACAATGTCATTCTCGGCAGGCCATCCTTGACAAAGCTAGGCGTTGTAGTCTCAACGAAGCATATGAAAATCAAATTCCCAATTGATAAGGGAATTGGCCAAGTATCTTCTGATCAAAGAATCTCCCGACAGTGCTATGTGGCGTATCTGAAGGATGAAGACGGTCCAAAAAAGGCCACGGCATTGCCAATTGAAATACATGATGATCGCGACGAAGATGAGATGCAGAGGCCCGAACCAATGGAGAAGCTGGAACGAATTCAGCTGGATCCTGATGATGAAAAAAGAACAACTCATATTGGATCCGAACAATTGGAGGAATTCAAGTCAAAATTGAAGAATTTTCTTCAGGAGAACAAAAATGTATTCGCATGGTCTGTAGAAGACATGCCAGGGATAGATCGAAAAGTGGCAGAACACAGGCTTTTGATAGAGCCCAATGTCAAACCTGTGATTCAGAAGAGGAAGAACTTTTCAATGGAGAAATACAAAGCTATTAGAGGTGAAGTTGAGAAGTTAAGAAATTCAGGGTTCATTGAACCTATTGAATGCCTGACTTGGCTGACCGACGTGGTAATGGTCAAGAAGGCAAATGGAAAATGGAGGATGTGTACCGATTACACAGACCTCAACAAATCCTGCCTGAAGGACTGCTATCCGTTGCCCCGAATAGATCTCTTAATAGATGCCACGTCAGGATATGAAACTTTGAGTATCATAGATGCTTATTCAGGGTATAACCAAATCCTCATGAATCAGGAAGATGAAAAGTTCACAGCTTTCATGACTAATCATGAAAGTTTTTACTACAAAGTTATGCCATTCGGTTTGAAGAATGCGGGAGCTACTTACCAGAGAGCAGTGAACAAGATCTTCAAAGATCTGATCGGGAAAAACATGGAGGCTTATGTGGATGATATGTTAGTGAAAAGCATGGCACGTTCGAGACATACAGCTGGCCTAACAGAGTTATTTTCGGTGCTACAAAAATACCAGATGAAGCTGAATCTAGAGAAATGCGTGTTCGGCATATCCTCAGGAAAATTCCTGAGATTTATGGTTTCTCAAAGGGGGATAGAGGCTAATCCAGCCAAAATACAAGCCTTGATAAACATGGAGCCTCCAAAGACCATTCAAGATGTGCAATGCTTAATAGGAAGAGTGGCTGCGTTGAATCGCTTTATATCACAGTCGAGAGAGAAGTGTCTCCCTTTCTTCAAAGCTTTGAAGGATTTGAGGGGGAGTAAGGAAGCACGATGGACTGACGAATGCTAAAAGGTGTTCCAAAACTTGAAGGACATGCTCGGCAAACCACCTCTCTTATCCCGACCAGAGAAAGGTGAATTTTGCAGGTTTACTTAGCAACATCTCACTCCGCCGTAAGTGCAGTACTCGTTTAAGAGAAGGAAAGAAAGCAATGGCCAATTTATTACATCATCCATGTACTCCTAGATGCAGAAATATGATACTCACAAATTGAGAAGTAGGCGCTAGCACTCATGGTGGCGGCCAGAAAGTTAAGGCCCTATTTCCAGGCACATCCAATAGAGGTATTAACTACTTTTCCTTTGAAAAAAGTTCTATATAAACCTGAATTGTCTGGAAGAATGGTGGCATGGTCGGTTGAGCTTGGTGAGTTTCAAATAAACTTTAAACCTACCATGGCAATAAAAGCCCAAGCATTGGCGGACTTCGTCGTGGAAACCACGACTCCATTAGAGGAGGAAACCGTACCAAGTATCCCGACTATGTGGGAAGTTTATGTCGATGGTTCGAGTAATAAGCATGGGGCTGGAGCAGGAGTCCTACTCAAAAGTCCAACATGCTTTATAATTCGCTATGCCTTGAGGTTTGCGTTCGAAGCAAGCAACAACGAAGCAGAATACAAAGCCTTTATAACAGGACTCCGTTTGGCTAAGGCTTTGGCAATAGCTAATGTAACTGTTTTCAGTGATTCACAGCTAGAGGTGTAAATGGATAATCGAAATCCGCTTTCGAACTCGTATTCGCATCCATTCAGGGGTATTCGAATCCCTCCGATTACTAATAGGATGCGGATATGGTATACCCCTTTCTTACCGATTATTATCCGTCTGATAAAATTATTCGATTAAGTTATTTATTTAGAATTATTTTTCTTATTTTTATAAATTTTTTACCTGTGATATGTGACTATTTTTGTAAATTTTCTACTAAAATAACTACCAAAGTTGCAAAATTCTTAAATTTCAAACCTAACACTCACAAATAAAATGGTAAAGATGCAAACAGGTAGTCGAAAACTTATATTCAATCTATATTCATGCCCATTTAGAAGAATCTACTTGAAAAAATAACTATCCGATTATCATACGAATCCGACAGAATCCGTCCGAAAACCGATAGGATATTATCTGAATCCGTCCGAATATAATAGGATGCAGATATGGTATTACCATTATCCAATCCGAATCCGGTCCGTTTACACCCTTACTCACAACTTATTGTCAATCAAGCACAAGGAGAGTACGGTGTCAGGGAGCCTCAGTTGCAGAAATATCAAGAGATCATACAAGCGTTATGGAAGGAATTCAAATATCTGAAAGAATGTCAAATCTTGAGGAAGGAGACCACAATGGCGGATGAACTCTCAAGATTAGCTAACGCCAAAGAAACGACGCTTGAACCGTCAGTCTACATTGAAGAATTAACGTTCCCGAGCAATCAAGTGCAGGAGGTTTCCTATATTGAAATCGAACATAGCTGGATGGACCCGATTGTGGAGTATATTCGGGATGATAAGTTGCCCGAGGATGCAAAAGAGGCTAGGATGATCCGGGTACGAGCGTCAATATTCACAATGCAGAATGGAAGATTATATAGAAGATCTTATTTTGGACCACTCCTCAGGTGTTTGGGGCCTGAAGGATCAAATATCGCTTTAGCGGAGGTTCATGAAGGAATTTGTGGGGCGCATATGGGCGGTCAGGCCTTGGCACACAAAATCCTGAGGTTCGGGTTTTACTGGCCAAAAATTCAAGAGGCTGCAATGGAATATGTTCACCGTTGCAATAATTGTCAAATTCATGCTACCGTATCAAAGAGGCCTGCAGAGATCCTGACATCAATTCTAGATCCCATCCCTTTTGCGATGTGGGGAATTGATATTATGGGAAAATTCACCAAAGCATCTGGTGGTCGGGAGTTTCTCATCGTGGCAATCGACTATTTCATCAAGTGGGTAGAAGCAAACCCTCTAAGAAGGTGGAAAAGTTCGTGTTGGAGTCTATTATTCATTAATCGGGATCCCAGAAATCCTTGTCACAGATCACGGAATACAATTTGACAATCCACAATTCGAGCAGTTCTGCAACACCTACTTGATCGAGCACGGAATGTCATCAGTAGCACATGCTCAGAGCAATGACCAAGTGGAGGTAACGAATCGAACATTGTTAGATGGAATGAAAAAAAGGCTCGAGTCCAACAAGGCTTTGTGGGTTGAGGAATTACAAAATGTTCTTTGGGCTTACAGTGTCACACCCCACCCAGCCGGATCCGGCCATACCCGACCCGTGGGGGTGATACACCGCAAGACTCAGGTTCAATGACAATTCCATACAACACATAATATAGCATAATTAAAAGGACAATAATAAATCAAGTTCTAATAATAAGTTATTAAATCTGGATTATCAAAAGGTTACAATCATCCATTATCTAAAGTTCATCAAAATGGACATCAGAGTTTGAAGGGAGCATAGATTGTCATAGCGGAATTTAAACTAAACTGATTCCCTAATGGAATCCAACCTCATAAGAATAGTCTTTGCACGGGCATGAAGCTCCATGCAAGTCTACATCTTCTTCAGTCACTCCTTCAAGAAAGCCTACCGGCGATGAATCCTCCACTTGGAAGGAATCCTTATAACCTGTAAAATATTCTAATAGAAACAGACATATAAAAAGGAATGAGTTCAACAGAACTCAGTGAGGTCAACTCAACATCTTATCCTACATTCGTCCACAAGATTCCACATCATATCATGCATTCGTACACAAGATCCCACACCACACATATAGCTTGAGTATCGATAATGTAATTAATGATAGTGATATGATGTATGAATGATTATGATATTATGCTCCTAACTCTATCATGAAGTCTCTATGGTAGACACGCATTAAGTTTGTACACCAATCTCCTTTGGGCGGTCTCAGTCACTCTCCCTCAACAAGAGACGTCTAGTGGGTTCTCCGCGGTTGTTGGGTAAAGTCCTGTCAAGCCATGGTTGGGGTATAGGTCACCACTCTCTCGCATCACCGTTTGGTATGAGATTGGCACGTGTCAAGGATAATCTTAGCCCAGTGCAAAGTCATACGGTCTCGTACTACATATGGTCCGGATATCTCCCCTCATGCCTAGTGCCCTTTTGGTTTAATACCTTTCCGCCTATGAATGGAATCCTCAAAGGGAGGCATCTGTTGGATCCCATTCCTTAACCCAGTGGTCATCCACATATAATGGACAAGATGCTCTCCATGTCCTCTCACGGATCATTTCACCGGTCTTGAGCGCCCAGGAGCCCTTATCTATTATATGCAACCCTACCTCTCTATGATGATAGTGGGCCTGGTTGACTCTCAGGACCAAGCCACTAACATCACAGGTTAACCGGCTTCAATACCCCTGCCAGAAGTGTAGTAGTACTCATGAGATTACCTAGCCAAACACTTCTAGACACTTAGCATTCATGTACTTAAGTCTAGATGCATACTCATGTAAGTTCACTAGGGTAATGGGCGAACCCACAACCCTAGTTTGAAACATAAAATAAAAAGAGTAATTTAATTCAACATCATCCATATATCTTCATATCAATATTTTGGAATTTGAAAATAAAAGAAAACACTCAATCCATTCAATCTCATCCATCTCATACTTTCTCATATTGTTTTCAAAGAATATTGAAAATAGAAGCAAAGATACTTGCTTACCTTTCATTCGTGCAAATTCCCACACATAATCACAAGATAATAAATATTAAAGCAAGGCAATATATTAATAATGAAATTTAATTACATAATTAAACATGCAAGATAAGGTTGAGTATATTCCTCACCTTTTTAGTTAGCATAAGCTCTCCAAAGTCCCACAAAATCACACTTACGAGTTGGTGATTATAATCAAAATAAACATAATCATGTAAGAGGATCGTTAGACATAATTTAGAAGTCAATTGGGTTTTAATAAAGTTCCCAAAATCACCCAACAAAAGCCTAATCTGCCAACTAGTTTCGAACCCCCACCTTTCTCAACCTAGTTTCGGCGAAAATCAAATTTCACCATTGATTCGAAGTCGAATCGAAACGAAACTTTGGGAATGTCTAATTGGCAGCAACAGGGTCCTAAGTATACCTTCAATTTGATATAATTCCATCTCAATCAAAAAGCCCCAATTTTGGGCTCTCGCGAGTGCTCTCGGCTGGGTCTGAGAGCCAAAATGCAAAATAGTTTGCAACGACTTGCACAAACCATTCACAAACAAAAGAGAAACATAAATGAAACTATTTGCAAGCATTCAAAACACCTATCATGTTACAACTACTCCTAAAACAAAGCCCAAAGAAGAGGGTTTGATGATTCTTACCTTTCCTAACGTTTCCGGAATGATCCGGGTGTCGGCACGCATCCGAACAGTTATGAACCTTCGTCTCCCTTAGTTTCTTCTCCTCCTTGAGCCTCAGCCTCATACTAGCAACATAATAAAATGCGAGTATGAGTGAAAGAAAGCTTCAAAATAGGGTTTTAAAGGGTAAAACCCGATTCTGCCCCGAATTGGGCTGGGGGCGGTCGACCGGCCGTTCAACTGGCCCGACCAACCGGCCCTGTTTGAGGGGCCAAATGAAATCCAAATTGAGAGATCCTTGGCTTGTTGGAAAGGTCTTTCGACACTCTTTGTTTTGATACCTTATTTGCGTCAATCGAATTCTCCATCACCGATCTATGGACGTTCCAAGATCACCCTTTTTACACCATCATGATTAATCTTCTCTCTTCAATTAAACTTTAGGAGAGTTGATGAGTCATCACAAGGGTCATCCATCAACATTGGTTCCATTTCCAACCCTTCGAGCTCCACTTGAATGGCCCACATTTGCCGTCAACTCGAGGCCCGATTTTCTCGATTTTGAAGCCACGGGTTAAAGGGGTAGAAATCCGGGGGATTTCACGCACACCTACCGGAGAAACTTCATTCAAGCTAGCATATGGATCTGAAGCGTTGGCTCCAATCGAGATAATGGCAGGAACTATTTGATAAAGAGAATTCAAAGAGAAGGTGAACGAACAGGGATTGCTAGACAGCCTCGAGTTGTTGGATGAAGTTCGGACAAGAGTTGTTGCCTGAACTCAACATTACTAGCGAAAGATAGCTGCCCACTATAACTGTAATATCCAGCCCTATTCTAACCCTGACCCTAACCCGGATCCACTGTTGTATTTAGGTCCGAAGACCCGAAGCGGTGGTAGAAGAGACTTATGGACCCTTTTGATTGATAATTATGAATCGGAGACCGAGCCCATGGACATTGATTATGATACCCCTTGCTTGAGTACATTGTCGGTGTTTAATGAAAGTCTGCGCATCAGAGAAGAATGATTTAGTTGAAGTACCTAATGACCTCCCGTGCACAATCCAAAGGTATTCTCCGAAACTAGACTTCTTGATTGAATTGTAGAAGAAAACCCCACTCAATTTGACCTTGTATAGCCTTTCAAAACCCTGTGTGAAGTTGCTGAACTAAACCAGACTTTTTTGTTGATTTATATTTTGGTCGATCCTCTTTGGTCGATGCCATCGACCAAGGACCATCGACCAAAGTTTCCCAGTCAGCAAAGTTAATGATTCTTTGGAATATTCCCTATTCTATTTATACTAGCCTCGTGTTTTGAGCCCTATTGCAATCATTTTCACTCCTGAGAACGTGGGGGGAGCTTCCCAAAGCAACTCCTAGGAATTTGTGAAGGATACTCCACCAAAACTCATTGTTAATCATTGTTTCTTGTCTCTATATACAATTACAAGGTATGATTCATCATTCCACTCTTTATTCTATCTTTTTCTATTCTTTTCTATTCCTCTTTTGCTGTTGGGACCTTGAAGATGGTGCTGCAACCTTGCAACCATCACTCCAAGTGTCCACTCTTGCTTAACCTATGATCCTCTTAGCTATCTATTGATGCTATGCCCCCATCTCAAGCCTAGCATATGTATTCTTTGATTTTCCTCTTAACATCATGCCATTTTGTACAAAACTGAGTTGTATGGCTATGTACATGTTTATCACTAGCATATGATTATAATCGAATTTCTATAAGTTCCCCTAGCTAATGCATGCCTTTTCAATGTCAATGCAATCAATTCCAATTCATGCTATGATGCTTGTCTCTTGAACTTGATAGCTCAATTTGGGGCTTTCTATTTAGACCGTTGGATTATGTTAGTTCCTTGATTTGTAGTGTCCTCATACTGTTCTTAAGCCTTCCTCCAAGTTCCAGATTGATCCGAACCCCGGAAAACCAATTTCGGATAAAACCCCCCAAAATCCACTATTCTGTCCCGAAGAAGTTTTGGTCAATCCTCTTTGGTCGATGCCATCAACCAAAGTTGTTGCTGACAACAACCTTAGCCAGTTTTGACCCGTTTAACATCCGATCTTCCCGATTTCTTCTCTAACTTATTATTGATGTTTGTTTAGGGTCTTAACATTTCTTTTGGACCATTCCTTGGTAGTTCTCAATTAATCATCAACTCAACCTAAGGTAAGGATGGTTATCTCCATAAACTTATGATTGTGCTTATACTTAAAGAACATAGTCTCTTGATTACTTTTAATTATTATAAGACTGTTATACATGTTTTAGGACAGTAGTATTGCAATTCATATACTCTTGTCATATTAATTATCATTCTTGATTTCTTGTGTCTATGATGAATCATTTCTGTGAAACCCAGCCCTAACCCTGACCCGAAAACCCTGTTGTTTGTAGGTTCAGCAACCCGAAGTAAGGCAAGAAGTCAGTTTTGGGCCATTTCAGTTGAAGACTTGATGGCTGGAGTGGAATCCATGAGTGTGGATGCCAGTGTCCCTTCTATTGAAACTGCACACTGATAAAGATTGGATTAGTTGATGGACTTGGAGTGCTCTCTGTATTGGTTCGAAGGTATTTCTACCTACTAGGTATGTCACTTTAGGTGTGTGCAAAACCCCTTGATGTTTGGACTTGATCTGAGCCTTCAATTCCCTGTTTTGAAGTTGCTGTTCTGATTGGTCGACTCATTGGTCGACTGGGTCCAGTCGACCAATCAATCGACGAATTGATTCTGTTTTTGAAATTTAAATCGTGGCTACTCTATTTAAGTCTAATCTCGGGAATACTATGCCTCATTTGCCACCTAAGCCTCTGGAACGAGTTAGAACCCTATTCTAATCGCTTCCCTTGCATCCTTGGTTGATATCTCGCAAGAACTCAAGCAATCTTCATCCTCCTGCATCAAAGGTATGTGTATGATCTCTTTCCTCTCTATCTCCGATTTTCTTTTCTTGAATATGTTCTTGATTGAGATCAAGAAGATGATGCTGCATTCTTGCAACCATCTATTCCATGATCTCATCATGTTCCTTGTGATCTATGATCATCATCATGATCTCAACCCTTGCCAGTTGAATCCTGGAAACCCTAACCTTGTGTGGTCATCTGGAGAACCTTTGGTAATTCCCCATGAGAGGGAAACCTCTTGGGTAAAATTTATATTGTGAAATCCCCCAGATTTCTACCCCTTTAACCCGTGGTTTTAAGACCGAGAACCTGGGCCTTGATTCGGCGACAATTGTGGACCATTCAATTCGAGCCCGAAGGATTGGAAACTAAACAAATTTTGGTAGATGACCCTTATAATGACTCAAAAACTCTCCTAGAGTTTAAGTGAAGAGAGAAGATTAGTCTCGATAGTGTAAAAAGGGTAATTTTGGAATATCTGTAGATCAGTGATGGAGAATCCGATTGATGCAAATAAGATATCAAATCGAAGATCGTCGAAAGACCTTTCCAACGAGCCAAAGATCATCAAAATCGGAGTTCGTTTGGGGTTCCAACCACGAGCCAGAAGTTTGAGCCGTTTGGGTGAACCAACGCCCATCCCATTTTCTGTTTAGGGGCAAAATTGGAAATTCGGATTTTTAAACCCTTTTTATGTTTTATCTCATCCGTAAACGCATTTTTGGAGGCCAGAAAGAGGCGGAGGCTTTGGAGAAAAGGAGAAACTAAAGAGAGGAGCGATTTCCATTCTTCCGAAGGTGTCTGTGATCCGAATCTTTGCAAAATTGTTAAGAAAGGTTAGTTTTCTTTAATCCTTCTCTTACTCACAATTTTGTGAGTATTTTCTCTCATTTCCTTTTGAGGAATCTTGAAAGGAAAGGTTATTAGGTATCTTGGATGCTTTCCTTTATTATTTTAATGTCCCTTCGTAGTTTGTGGAAGTAATATCTTTTCTCTTCTATTGAGGGATCGGATCTATGAAAGGGAATAATGATAGGTACCCTAGATGCTTATATTTTCTTATATTAATGTTTCCCTTGAGTTTGGGAGTATTGGTTTATCTCCTTGCAAAAGATTTTAGAATTTGACTCCCCGGGTCACACACGGGTGATTTATGAGAGTCAAATTTGGGGCTTTTTGAGAGGGGTCAAATTTAATAAAATTGAAGGTACCCGTAGGATCCTTTTGTTTCCAATTAGATTTTCCCAAAGTTTT
This sequence comes from Hakea prostrata, assembly GCF_041222555.1. Taxonomy (NCBI): domain Eukaryota; kingdom Viridiplantae; phylum Streptophyta; class Magnoliopsida; order Proteales; family Proteaceae; genus Hakea; species Hakea prostrata. The sequence goes on along the minus strand of NC_142607.1, from coordinate 19,368,889 downwards.
GCTTCATTATAAACTTCGAGTTGGTGGCAAATTAGTGACCATTCATTAGTGAGGTTGAGAACTACTCTTTTTAACGTAGTTTTCAGATTTGGGTTTTCGTGGGAAGATTTTAGGATATCCTTTGAAACCCAATTTGCCTCTAATTTGTGATAATTATTTCTTTTGCATGAATAGGTTAATATATCTTTAGTCACTAATTTGTGAGAAGGAATTACTGATCATTGGAGAAAGAACAAAGTAAAAGGTGAGGAATATACTTAACTTTATATTACATGTGTAATGATGTTAGTTACTTTTCATTATTGATATCTTGTATTGCTTTAGTATTATTTTGTGGTTATTTTATGTCTTTTGTTAAATATGAATTGCTATAATTTATGTTTATTATTACTTCTGATGTTGCTCCTTGCTTTGAAATCTATTATTGTTGTTATGAAATGGAATGTGATTGTATGAGAGGAGAAATATTATTATTTCTTCTACCTTGTATTTTCTACTAGGGTTGTGGGTTCACCCATTGCCCTAGTGACATTATATGATTGCTTATATTGTGGTTGGGAATGGGGAATGCCCTTTTGGCATTTCTGCCATAGGATACCAGAGGAGGCGGTATGGGACGCATTCCTATGGTGCCCTTGGCTCTTTCCCCGATTACGGATTTACATATTTAGGGCATGTCTAGAAGTGTTTGGTTAGGTGACCTCATGAGTACTACTACCCTTTCGGTAGGGATATTGAAGCCGGTTAACCCGTGATGTTAGTGGCTGGGTCCTGTATGTCAAACAGGCCCACTATCATCATAGAGAGGTAGGGTTGCATATAATAGATAAGGGCTCATGGACACTCAAGACCGGTGAAATGACCCGTGAGAGGACATGGAGATCATCATGTCCATTATATGTGGATGACCACTGGGTTAATGAATGGGGTCCAACAGATGCCTCCATTGAGGATTTCATTCATAGGTGGGAAGGTATTGAACCAACAGAGCACTAGGCGTGAGGGGAAATATCCGGACCATATGTAGTACGAGACCATATGACTTTGCATTGGGCCTAAGATTATCCTTGACACGCGCCAGATCTTATACCAATGGTGATTTGAGAGAGTGGTGACCTAATCCCCGACCATGGCTTGACAGGACTTTACACAACAACCGCGGAGAACCCAACAGACGTGCTTGAGTGCCGTGAGGGAAGAGTGATGAGACCGCCCAAAGAAGACTGGTGTGTGACTTAATGCGTGTCTACCATAGAGACTTTATGATAGAGTTAGGAGCATAATCATTCATATATCATATCATTGCCATTAATTTCATTATCGATATTTATGTTATATGTGTGGTGTGGAATCTTGAGAATGAATGTGTGATATGATGTTGAGTTGACCTCACTGAGTTTTGTTGAACTCATTCCTTTTATATGTCTTTTTTTTTTTTCTTTTAGATTATGCTGCAGGTTATGAGGACTTCTTCCAAATGGAGGATGCGTTACCAACATATCTTCTTGAAGGAGGGATCGAAGAAGAAGTGGATGCACATGGAGCTTCATGCCAGTATCAAGACTGTTCTTTTGGGTGGGATTCCATTAGAGAACTAGTCTAGTTTAGTTTTCCGCTGCGTTGAAAATTACTCTCTTTTCTTTTCAAAAACTCTGATGTTATATTTTATTTTGAAGTAATGGATGATTGTAACCATTATTTCGGTTTTGATAACGTAGTATGATAAACTTGATTTATTCTTGTCCATTTAATTATGCTATATCATGTTTTGTATGGATTTGTCACTGAACCTAGATCTTGCGGTGTATCACCCCCACGGGCATTCGGGTAATGACCGGATCTGGCTGGGTGGGGTGTGACATATATGAACCTACACTTTATCATTGAATGATTCTTCTTGTTATTTTTGACTAACAATTTACCTCCCTTCATCCGGAACTCTCAACCTTTTCATGGGAGCCAAAAAGGGTGAAACCCTAATTTCTTGGGTAAAATCAAGAACCCCTATTTGGATCATGTTAGAAGACTCTCACTTTATTTTCTTTACTAGAATTGTAACCTATTAATCTTTAATTCGTTACCCTTGATCATACTATATTGTCCCTTCATGATCTATGTTTAACCTAATTAGGTTAACTTTCTGGTTCCTGAGTTGTGACCTGGAAACTTGATTTGATTAATGGTTTGTTGTCCTCTATAGACTTAGATGTTTCCATTAAAGTTTCCCCCTTATTTTGCACCCTTTTGAACCACCAAATTCGGATTCATATTCTAAAAATTCTGATTTTTGAAGGCTACTGTCTCTGTTGGTCGACTCATTGGTTGATCAGGGCGATGAGACCAATCGATCGACCAATGGGTACAAAGAACCCCATTGTTGGTCCTGTTTTGATTGAATTGTGATCTTTCCTTCTATGTATCTTTCCTAACTCATAGTATACACTTGTTCAAGACTCTTTTCTCAGGTTTAGTCAAGGTCTTACTTGATTCTCTAAGCTCCTTTACTGTCACGCCCTCCCAGCCGGTACCCTATCTGGCATACCCGAGAGTGTGATCCACAGCCCGAAGATCAGGTATCGAGTGATCAACCTCCCACATAAACAATAACATAATCATGAACAATCATAACAAGAGTGCGGAAGATAAATCATAGATCCAATAAAGAAAGAATGAATCATAAATGAATTAGAATACTAAATATAATCAGAGTATCAAACAGATAAGTAAAGCGAGGCAAAAATCCCACTTTACAACCAGCGGAAAAGTAGCTCTAAAAGAATAAACTAGACAAAACCTAATCCCAGTAACAAGTACATTGGGTAACTAAATTGTTCTCCACTTTATAGACAACATCCTTGTAAGTGTAAATCTCATAAATAGCACAAGGACGCTTCCACTCAATGGTCGGACTAAGCATCGTACGGAGCATAACCACCCGCGGGATCTTCGAGTAATTGTGGTAACCGCAATCACCTTCCCGGAGATATGCCTCTTCGCCTTGCGCTTCTTCATAGGGACCGTCATAGTACTCGGTACACTGCAGGATAGTCTAACAACATTGTACAATAAAGGAATGAGTTTCAAAGAAACTCGGTAAAGCGATTAAAAATCCATAATAACATAAATGGCGAATTCCGGATCAAACATAAATGCAATATGATATGAGACAAGCAATGAATGAATGAATCTAACTCTATGTATGCTGGTCTCTATTGGCGGACATGCTTTAAGTCATAACACCGTACTTCTTTAGGAAAGTCCACTCACATCCTCAACCATTTAAGATATCTTGGATTCTCTCACGGATCATTTCACCGGTCTCGAGCAGCCGATTGGTAATGGGTCCTTCATCCCTCGGGACAAACCTTGGCGGGGGGTTAAGTCAACACACTCTCTCACAACCATTTGGTATAAGTCTTGGCGCATGTCGGGGTAAAACCTAGCCAAATGCAAGTCTTCTACTTAGTTACATCAAGTCGAGATCCGGATACTTCCATTCCTCGTCCCCGACGATCCTTTCCGGTATCCTTCACACTAGAGTCGGCGTATCCTATGGCACCGACCAACTCGGACTACGGACTCATCAACCCTATTGGTTATCCACATATGGTAAACGGGAAGCTCTCACGTCCTCTCACGGGTTGGTTACCGGTCTTAAGCGCCCGTGAGCCCAAGTCTAATCATATGCAACCCTACCAATAAATGGCCCCCACAATGTGATTCCTGTCCTCTCACGGGTTGGTTACCGGTCTTGAGCGCCCATGAATCCCCATTGCTACCACGGGTCGTTCGGTCTCAATACCCCTCCGATTAGGGTCCGACATAACAGGACATCCTAGCCAAACACTACTAGACAATCCTAGATATGTCATCCAACAGTTTAGGAAGGTGTCCAGAGGGCATCTCCGGAAACATCCCATAATATTCCCGTAGTAGTCCAAGGACAGAAGTATCAAAAGGACACCTCTCCTTTCCAAACCATACTTAAGCATACACATGCATCAATTCATATCATCACATATATGGTAACTTCATATATGGAAAGAAATCAATAATTACAATCATTTGTATATCATTGGTAAGTAAATCATACATGAATCAATTTAATATGAATAAGTAATGCTACTGTAATCAAAGTTATGCAACAGTAGTATATCATTGTAAGAATCTAATTTAGGAATCATATCTATGATATTCAAATATAGAAACTAGATTCATGCTATCTATGTAATTAAGGAAATAACCATCCTTACCTTTTATAACTCGCAAAGGAATCCTAAGAAATCAAGTAAGATCTTGGCAAACTTGAGAAGAAGGTCCTAAACAAGTATATACAACATATTAGGAAAGATCCCTAACAGAAAAGATATCAAAACATCCGAAACAGACCAAATCTGGAGTTGCTATACTCATTGGTCGAGTGGATTGGTCGAGTGGTCCGATCGACCAATCAGTCGACCAATGCGACACGATAACCTATAAAATCAGAGTTTTAAGATATGAAATCCGAATTTGGTGGTTCAAAAGGGTACTAATCAAGGGGTAGACTACATCAGTAGTATTCTAACAAATAGGGGACCTCAAAACACTAATCCAATCAAGGTATCAAGATCCAAATTAGGAAACAAAAAGTTACCATAATTAAATCAATCATGTATCTTGATGAATTTGAAATAGAAAACAAAGACAAGGACAATAGGAGGATGGATCATTGCTTTCGGTAATGGTATCATGAAAACATACATAGATCTTCATGGAATAAGGCTTAGAAGCATAAATCTAAATAAGGAAACAAAACCTACCATATATGTAACTACCATGCATCATGAAGAACACATAGTATGGTAGAAGAGAACAACTAGAAATTTATAGATTATGGATCATGGAAAGAAAACACAGTAATTAACTACTAACATGATCAACATAGAAGATCCAAAGAGATCAGAATTCAGATTAGAAGTTTAATCAAAGATTAGATCATGGTTTGATCATGATTCCTTCAAAAGCTTGCAATGATCATGGTTAAGATCATTGTTCTAGCCTCAAATCCTTAGGATGATCATGAGAACATGTTCGAGAGATGTTTGCAACAGAGAATGCAGCATCTCTTCTACTGTCTCAACCCAAAAAGGAAAGAAAAACAAAGATGGAGGAGAAGAAGAGAGAGTAGACATACCTTTTGATGCAAAAAGAAGAGTTTCGACGAAGATCCGTCAAGAAAACACCAAGGATGCAAGAGAGATGACTTGCGAGAGGTATTTGGTTCGTTCCGAGAGAGTTTGGAGGCAGCAAATACGAAGTGGACTCGAGATTGGACTTAAATAGAGCAAGAACAACCTAATTGCCAAAGACAACACTCATTGGTCGAGTGGATTGGTCGATTGGCCCCGATCGACCAATCAGTCGACCAATCTTGTGACAACAAGACCAAAACGGGGAATTGAAGGCCCGGATCAAATCCAATCCTAAAGGGGTTTTGCACACAAGTCAAGTGACTTACCTAATAGGTAGAAATGCCTTCAAACCAAGATAGAGAGCACTCCAAGTCCATCAACTAATTAGATCTTCATCGGGATTCGGTTTCCATAAATAGAACCTCATCATCAACTTTCATGGATTCAAAGCCGGACACCAAGTCCTCTCTTGGGATGGCCCAAAGCTGACTTCTTACTTTACTTCGGGTCATCGGACCTACAAATAACAAGGTTTCCGGGTCAAGGTTAGGGCTGGGTTTTACATTCTCCCCCCCTTAAAGAAATTTCGTCCTCGAAATTGAAAGCGTACTGTGCTTCCAAAGAGGTAAGGAAACTTCTCCTTCATATCTTCTTCCTTCTCCCAAGAAGCTTCTTCAGGGGTATGGTTCTTCCACCGAATCTTCACCAAAGGAATGGTGCGATTCCGCAGCTGCTTGTCCTTCCTATCCAAGATTTCGGCCGGTTCTTCATCATAGGTCAAATCAGCACTAAGTCCTTCGGGTGCTTGCTTTGCAAAATGTGTTCCAGATTCTCTATGTATTTTCGGAGCATCGAAATATGAAACACATTGTGCACACCAGCAAGAGGCGGAGGTAATGCTAATCGATACGCAACGGGTCCAACCTTTTCCAAAATCTCGAAAGGTCCAATGTAACGAGGGCTAAGCTTTCCCTTAACATTGAATCTCATCACACCCTTCATTGGTGAGACCTTGAGAAAAACTTTCTCTCCAACTTGAAATTCCAAATCGGTCCTTCTCTTATCGGCATAAGATTTACTGTCTCGGCTGAGGGGACTTAATCCTTTCTCTTATCATATCTACCATAGCACTTGTAGCTTCAATCATCTCGGGACCTAAGACTTTTCTTTCACCTGTCTCGATCCAGTACAAAGGTGTCCTACAAGTACTGCCATACAAAGCCTTGAATGGAGCCATGCCTATTGTCGCTTGATAAGCTGTTGTTATAGGCAAACTCAACCAAAGCTAGGTGTTCATCCCAATTACCACCCATATCCACCACACAAGATACGAGCATGTCTTCCAATGTCTGAATTGTCCGCTCGGATTGTCCATCGGGCTGTGGATGATGAGCTGTACTCAAGTTCAATTGGGTTCCCAAGGCCTTCTGCAAACTATTCCAAAACCTTGAGGTGAACCTAGGATCACGATCCGAGACAATACTCAATGGCACACCATGCGGGACGAACCACATTATCCACATAAAGCCTTGCTAGCTTATCCAGGTATGAGTGATCTTCATAGGAATGAAATGGGCTGATTTGGTCAACCTATCAACAATCACCCACACGGTGTCATTGCCTTTACTTGTCCGAGGCAAGCTAGTCACAAAGTCCATGGAGATATCCTCCCACTTCCAACTAGGAATAGGAAGAGGCTGAAGTAATCCAGAGATGGAGGTTGTCGAACGGCTTTCACACGTTGGCAAGTCTCACACTTGGCAACAAAATCATCAACATCCGCCTTTAGACCAATCCACCAAAAATGTTCCTTCAAGTCCTTGTACATTTTGGTGCTTCCGGGTGTCTGATAAAGACCGAGTGGTGTGCTTCCTTCAATATTTCTTTCTTAACTTCTTCGTTTGCGAGCACACACGGTCTTCCTCTAAACAACAAAGCACCATCCATGGATATACCAAAGTCGGGGTCCAACTCGGGATTCGAAGAAATCTTCTCAACTTTGATCAAAAACTCTTGATCGAACTCTGTGAGCAACAATCTTATCTCTAAGACCAGATCTTGCCGTCATGGCGAAAAGAATAAAATCGGAATTCTCGGGAACGATTTCCAAATCAAAACTCTCAATAGAAGACCACAATGGTAAACTCAAAGCATTCAAATCCAAAGTCTTCTTCTGGTTCTTCCTACTAAGAGCATCAGCAACAACATTTGCTTTCCCAGGATGATCTTGAATATCACAATCATAATCGGAGACTAGTTCCAACCATCTCCTTTGTCTCATGTTCAACTCCTTTTGGGTAAAGAAGTATTTCAAACTCTTATGATCCGTGAAAATGGCAATCTTCTCACCGTAAAGATAATGTCTCCAAATCTTCAAAGCAAAGACAACGGCGGCAAGTTCTAGATCGTGAGTGGGGTAATTCCGCTCATAATCCTTCAATTGCCGAGAAGCATAGGCTACGACCTTGCCATGTTGCATCGGTACACAACCCAAACCAATCTTTGGCGCATCGGTATAAACTTGTCATACCACCGGAACTATCGGGTATAGTCAAAACCGGGGCACTTGTCAATCTATCTTTCAACTCTTGGAAATTCTTCTCACAAGCGTCAGACCAAACAAACTTCTCTTCTTTCCTGGTCAACTTAGTCATAGGAGCAGCCAACCGAGAAAAATTCTCAATAAACCTTCGGTAGTAACCCGCCAATCCAAGAAAACTTCTTATTTCCGTTCTTGACTTCGGTCTTTCCCAATCAGCCACAGACTTGGACCTTTTTAGGATCGACACGAATACCTTCGGCTGAAACTACATGACCAAGGAATACCACTCTCTTAAGCCGGAAATCACACTTGCTAAACTTAGCGAACAACTTCTTTTCTCGCAACCTTTGCAAAGTGAAACTTAGATGACTCGCATGCTCTTCTTCGCTCTTCGAATAGATCAAGATGTCATCAATGAAAACAATCACAAACTTATCAAGCACATCATGAAATACTCGGTTCATGAGGTCCATGAACACCGCAGGAGCATTGGTCAATCCGAAGGGCATGACTCTAAACTCGTAGTGACCATACCGCGTTCGGAAAGCTGTCTTGAAGATATCACTAGACTTCACTTTCAATTGGTGATATCCGGACCTTAAGTCAATCTTTGAGAACACAACTGCACCCTTCAAGCTGATCGAAGAGATCATCGATTACGGGCAGCGGATATCTATTCTTGATAGTCAACTTATTCAACTCACGGTAGTCGATGCACAAGCGCATACTACCGTCTTTCTTCTTGACGAACAAGACCGGAGCTCCCCAAGGTGACACACTAGGCTGCACGAAACCTCTATCAATGAGCTCATTCAACTGATTTTGCAACTCTTTCAACTCGGTAGGAGCCATCCTGTACGGAGCTTTAGATACCGGTGCGGCACCGGGGACGAGATCAATAGAGAATTCGACATCTCTCGTCCGGAGGCACTCTCGATAGATCATCGGGGAAGACATCAACAAAGTCGCAGACAACTCGACTTCATCGACTCTTTTCTCCACTATACCCTTGCCTTGAGATGAAGCATCATCCACTAGGGCATAGACTTGCATCGGTCTGACAAACACCTTCTTACAAACCCTTCTCTTTTCACCACAGAAATTCAAAGACCGGACTTCCACAAATATGGGCCTGAATCTTCTTTGAGGAACAAAGGAACACGGCTTTGTGGGCTGTCAACCAATCGATTCCCAAAATAACATCGAAGTCCTTCATGTCAAGAATCACAAAATTGGCTTCCAAGTTCTTCTCACCAATCAACACGGGACATTTAGATAACCCCTTATCTAGTTTCACAACGGGACCAGTGGGTGTACTAATCAATAAACAACTAGACAACTTCTCGGGGATTAGGTTAGTCTTCTTGATGAATGCGAGATGACATGAACGAATGAGATGCACCCGTATCAAATAAGACAAATGCGAAATAGAAGCGACTAACAATGTACACAGTAATCACATCATGGCTTGGATCCTGCTCGGCCTTGGAAATACTGAAAACTCTACCGGAGGGGAGGAGCGGGAGCACTCTTCACCATCAGGGGCGAGGCTGCTTTGGGCGAGCCGCCGCCGGACAGGCACGAGCAAAATGACCAGCTTGCTTGCGGTAGAAGCAAACGGGATTGCTTTGGATCCAACGGGGGTGGCTGCAACGAGAGGGCTTCCGAACAAAAGGCCTTGCACTTGCACTTGCACTTGCCTCTGGTGGTCGATTTCCGCCATCTTGTCTAAACGGCCGGGCTGCTGAAAACCCGTGTTCGACCTACACTCTTAGCTCGAAAGGTAGGAGTGGGGGTAGGGTGTAGGTCTCACAAAACGACGGTCATTACGATCCACCAAACCAGAATTCCTTGACGCCAAGGCTTTTGCACACGAGCACTTTCCTTCTCTGTTTCTTCCAACTTCTTCGAGTTCTGCACCACTTGAGCATAGCTCACTATAGGCTGGATGTGAGGTAAGCTTTAATGGCGGGGCGCAGTCCTTTGAAGAACTTCTTTGCTTTGGCGAGGTCTTCCTTCAAAGAATCTGGAGCAAAGAAATGAAGCTCCTCGAACTTCTGTTGGTACTCCAACACGAGACGAGTTCCTTGAGTCGGAATCATGAACTCAGCTTCCTTCGCATCTTTCACCGCCTCGGGAAAGTAGTTCATACAAAAAGCCTCTTTGAATAACTCCCAAGTTACAACTCCTGCATGCAAACCTTCCAAAACAGGCCGAGTGGAGATCCACCATGCATCGGCTTCTTGTTGCAACTTCTGCTCGGCAAACAAAATCTTCGAGCTTCCGAGCATTGCGGATGTCGGAAAGCCTTCTCCAACTCACGAAGCCACTTGTTAGGAAACAAGGGGTCCTTGGTAACTCCGGTAAAAGTGGGTACTTGCATCTTCGAGAAAACTCTCCATCGGGGAGTATGAGGAGTTCCGGCTAAACCTCCCGCATTCGGGAGCTGCGGCATGAGGATTCACATTAGCACCAGCCCGGGTCTCATTATGCGAGTCATGAAACCCACCAACATCTGGTTGTGCTTGAGTCGCTTCTTGCTGCATCATATTGCCCATAATATTGGCAATATCTCCGAAACTTCCAACATTCGGGGCACCGGGGATCTCATGAGTACCCCTGATCAACATTTGGTATCTCACCACCTCCATGAGGTACTTCACCACCTCCCCGAGGTACTTCACCACTTCCATGACCACTGGATTCACCACGCCCACTTCTCAGAGTAACCATTCTGCAATACCGAGAACATCAAAATACCGAATTTCGAAGATTCAACATAAACCACAAGTCCAAATGATTTGAAAACTTAAATCCTGCTCAAATATATCCATATAGTCATCAAACAATATTCCATAAGGCAAAAATCACATTTTCCAAAAATTCAACAGCAAATGAGGTCACTGTGACCATTGGTCGAGTGATTGGTCGAGTGACCCGATCGACCAATGAGTCGACCAATGCGAGGCAGAATGCGAAAATTCGCATTATAAGCCTCATTTCCACATTCCAACCTCATTCTAACTTCTTCCAAAGGTGAGAGAGCTCTAGGGAAAATCTCCAAGAGTTCCCACAAGTGTTCTTGAGGTGATTTAGTGCTTCAACAACAACACCACAACACACCATCTTCACAAACAAGGTAAACCTCTCAATCTTCCTTCCATTTTCATCTTCTCATGCTTGCATTTCAATAAAACCATGTTTTACTTGTATCCAATGCTAGAAATCATGCTTAGGAATGCTTAGAAACATATTCCCTAGGTTTTAAACACAATGCCATGCATAGACAACAAGTTTTAACACATTGGTGCTCATCTCGCAAAGTTTTATACCGAAATCGATATCTTTAGAAAAATTTCGTTTTCTCTCAAACCGCTTGGAATTTTCGCACGAGATCAAATGCTACATGCTCAAGATGACATTGTAGATAGGTCCATACAATTTGATTTAACCAATTTCAACTTTTCAAAAATCCAATTTTGACCTAAATTGCAAAATCCCCAAATTTCCTTCTTGCTGAATTTTTCGCTTTAATCCAGGTTTTCGATCGATTTTCATCAAACAAACTTCATAGACATGAAATTCCAAGTATTGCGCACATGCTAGTATGTTCAAATCAAATTTCCCCCAAATTTGAAATTTTTTGAAAAATTACGAAAATACCCTTTTGGCTCAAATCTTAAAATAGCACTAATTGGAATTGTCTCTTGTCTCTTTCACAGATACACTATGCAGAGGGGAGGGCGAGGACGAGGTAGAGGTCGTGGTCGCATCGTAGGTGCTCTTAGGGGCAGAGGTCGGGTTCCTTTCGAGCCTAGACGGGGGAGGTTAGGAGACCATACATGTTTGACACACCTCGGGCCGAGTTCTGTACGAGGCCTACTTCGCCATCTTGCAACATCGAGATGGGACGTCTACTTCACTTACGCCAGCTCAGAGCCTTTAGGATTCGGCAGAGGTTCGACACTTTGCAGTGGACTCATCTCTTCACCGAGGATCTACCGGTATACCCGGAGCTAGTGAGGTTGTTCTTCAGCAACCTTACCTACACAGAGGAGGCTCGAGGCCAAGGACATCCACTTAGACTTGTCCTCGGGGAGCGGGGTCTTCCGGACTCAGATTCGCTTCTCTACCCGGACACTGGCTGAGATCTTGCAGGTTCCTTACTATCCACGGCGGTGTGTGTGGATACCTGCGGAGCGGATCCGGACAGCCATCCGATGCCGTACGAGCTTCGCGAGATATGCTCTACGCTATGGGATAGCCGTCAATGCTTCACACCGTGGACTAGCGGACGGATGACGGGTTCTGCACGTATTATCGGTCGCATAGTCGGCCGAAACATCATGCCGAAAGCCGGACATCACCATCGGGTCACAGTGATGGAGGCCTTAGTCATCTACCGCATCTACATGGGCTTCGAGATCGATCTCTCCTACATCATTCAGCGGGTCATGCTTGGACTTAGTTCTGCGGCCTAGCATGCGGAACCTTTGCTATGGGAGGCTTCGACTTTGATCTTCGGGCATTTCGGGGTGAGTTTCGAGGATACACCGGTGGACACTAGATCACGGGGATACCCTATTGGGACTCGGACCATTCGTCGGATGAGACTACGGCGCAGTCGGAGAGATCTCCTGGTCCGGAGGGTGAGGATGAGGATCGGGGATCGAGAGGATGGAGGAGAGGATATCGGTCCTGATAGTGATGATCGGGCCGGAGATGATGCGAGATATGCACGAGGCTGAGCCTCGTGCATCACGAGTTTCCTTCATCACACTTTGAGGTAGGTGGCCCTTCGCATGCGATTCCGGAGACTTCGGATCTTGGAGCACGAGATGAGATCGATGACTTCCATGCTAGAGAGAATGGAGGTCGGACAGGGAGCAGATGTACGAGAGGATGGAGTCACGACGGATAGGATAGAGCATCGGGTGACTCGGCTAGCGAGAGGAGTTCGGAGCATACGAGAGATCGGAGCGGATCACCTAGATAGACTGTACCTTAGGATTTCCATTTATGCATTTCAGATGTAATCGTTGTAAAAACTTTTGAAATTAATGAAGTTCATTTTGTTTCTCCTTAATTATTGTATGTTATGCAACTTTCTTTTCCTTGCATTAGTGACATTTGTTCAAGTATAATTATGGTATGTTATTCAGAAATGTTCTGTTATACCTCAAAGGTCAAGTTTCTAATTCAGTGTTCTATTATTCACTTCTAAGAGTAGATGAGTCATTTCAGATCAATGACTCAGGAATGTTCAGTTGTTGTCTTTTGTGGTTAGGATCTCCTCGAACCTTGGGCTCTGATACCAATCTGTCACGCCCTCCCAGCCGGTACCCTATCCGGCATACCCGAGAGTGTGATCCACAGCCCGAAGATCAGGTATCGAGTGATCAACCTCCCACATAAACAATAACATAATCATGAACAATCATAACAAGAGTGCGGAAGATAAATCATAGATCCAATAAAGAAAGAATGAATCATAAATGAATTAGAATACTAAATATAATCAGAGTATCAAACAGATAAGTAAAGCGAGGCAAAAATCCCACTTTACAACCAGCGGAAAAGTAGCTCTAAAAGAATAAACTAGACAAAACCTAATCCCAGTAACAAGTACATTGGGTAACTAAATTGTTCTCCACTTTATAGACAACATCCTTGTAAGTGTAAATCTCATAAATAGCACAAGGACGCTTCCACTCAATGGTCGGACTAAGCATCGTACGGAGCATAACCACCCGCGGGATCTTCAGAGTAATTGTGGTAACCGCAATCACCTTCCTGGAGATATGCCTCTTCGCCTTGCGCTTCTTCATAGGGACCGTCATAGTACTCGGTACCTGCAGGATAGTCTAACAACATTGTACAATAAAGGAATGAGTTTCAAAGAAACTCAGTAAGGCAGTTAAAAATCCATAATAACATAAATGGCAGAATTCCAGATCAAACATAAATGCAATATGATATGAGACAAGCAATGAATGAATGAATCTAACTCTATGTATGCTGGTCTCTATTGGCAGACATGCTTTAAGTCATAACACCGTACTTCTTTAGGAAAGTCCACTCACATCCTCAACCATTTAAGATATCTTGGATTCTCTCACGGATCATTTCACCGGTCTCGAGCAGCCGATTGGTAATGGGTCCTTCATCCCTCAGGACAAACCTTGGCGGGGGTTAAGTCAACACACTCTCTCACAACCATTTGGTATAAGTACTTGGCGCATGTCGGGGGTAAAACCCTAGCCAAATGCAAGTCTTCTACTTAGTTACATCAAGTCAGATCCAGATACTTCCATTCCTCGTCCCCGACGATCCTTTCCGGTATCCTTCACACTAGAGTCGGCGTATCCTATGGCACCGACCAACTCGGACTACGGACTCATCAACCCTATTGGTTATCCACATATGGTAAACGGGAAGCTCTCACGTCCTCTCACGGGTTGGTTACCGGTCTTAAGCGCCCGTGAGCCCAAGTCTAATCATATGCAACCCTACCAATAAATGGCCCCCACAATGTGATTCCTGTCCTCTCACGGGTTGGTTACCGGTCTTGAGCGCCCATGAATCCCCATTGCTACCACGGGTCGTTCGGTCTCAATACCCCTCCGATTAGGGTCCGACATAACAGGACATCCTAGCCAAACACTACTAGACAATCCTAGATATGTCATCCAACAGTTTAGGAAGGTGTCCAGAGGGCATCTCCGGAAACATCCCATAATATTCCCGTAGTAGTCCAAGGACAGAAGTATCAAAAGGACACCTCTCCTTTCCAAACCATACTTAAGCATACACATGCATCAATTCATATCATCACATATATGGTAACTTCATATATGGAAAGAAATCAATAATTACAATCATTTGTATATCATTGGTAAGTAAATCATACATGAATCAATTTAATATGAATAAGTAATGCTACTGTAATCAAAGTTATGCAACAGTAGTATATCATTGTAAGAATCTAATTTAGGAATCATATCTATGATATTCAAATATAGAAACTAGATTCATGCTATCTATGTAATTAAGGAAATAACCATCCTTACCTTTTATAACTCGCAAAGGAATCCTAAGAAATCAAGTAAGATCTTGGCAAACTTGAGAAGAAGGTCCTAAACAAGTATATACAACATATTAGGAAAGATCCCTAACAGAAAAGATATCAAAACATCCGAAACAGACCAAATCTGGAGTTGCTATACTCATTGGTCGAGTGGATTGGTCGAGTGGTCCAGTCGACCAATCAGTCGACCAATGCAGACAGTAGCCTATAAAATCAGAGTTTTAAGATATGAAATCCGAATTTGGTGGTTCAAAAGGGTACTAATCAAGGGGTAGACTACATCAGTAGTATTCTAACAAATAGGGGACCTCAAAACACTAATCCAATCAAGGTATCAAGATCCAAATTAGGAAACAAAAAGTTACCATAATTAAATCAATCATGTATCTTGATGAATTTGAAATAGAAAACAAAGACAAGGACAATAGGAGGATGGATCATTGCTTTCGGTAATGGTATCATGAAAACATACATAGATCTTCATGGAATAAGGCTTAGAAGCATAAATCTAAATAAGGAAACAAAACCTACCATATATGTAACTACCATGCATCATGAAGAACACATAGTATGGTAGAAGAGAACAACTAGAAATTTATAGATTATGGATCATGGAAAGAAAACACAGTAATTAACTACTAACATGATCAACATAGAAGATCCAAAGAGATCAGAATTCAGATTAGAAGTTTAATCAAAGATTAGATCATGGTTTGATCATGATTCCTTCAAAAGCTTGCAATGATCATGGTTAAGATCATTGTTCTAGCCTCAAATCCTTAGGATGATCATGAGAACATGTTCAGAGATGTTTGCAACAGAGAATGCAGCATCTCTTCTACTGTCTCAACCCAAAAAGGAAAGAAAAACAAAGATGGAGGAGAAGAAGAGAGAGTAGACATACCTTTTGATGCAAAAAGAAGAGTTTCGACGAAGATCCGTCAAGAAAACACCAAGGATGCAAGAGAGATGACTTGCAGAGGTATTTGGTTCGTTCCAGAGAGTTTGGAGGCAGCAAATACGAAGTGGACTCGAGATTGGACTTAAATAGAGCAAGAACAACCTAATTGCCAAAGACAACACTCATTGGTCGAGTGGATTGGTCGACTGGCCCAGTCGACCAATCAGTCGACCAATGCTGACAGCAAGACCAAAACAGGGAATTGAAGGCCCAGATCAAATCCAATCCTAAAGGGGTTTTGCACACAAGTCAAGTGACTTACCTAATAGGTAGAAATGCCTTCAAACCAAGATAGAGAGCACTCCAAGTCCATCAACTAATTAGATCTTCATCAGGATTCAGTTTCCATAAATAGAACCTCATCATCAACTTTCATGGATTCAAAGCCAGACACCAAGTCCTCTACTGGGATGGCCCAAAGCTGACTTCTTACTTTACTTCGGGTCATCGGACCTACAAATAACAAGGTTTCCGGGTCAAGGTTAGGGCTGGGTTTTACATACGAATTAGAAGGTAAGGACAGTTATCTCCTTAACTACATAGATTGCATACTCTTTGGTTTCTACTTTACGAAACTATGAGTTGTTTACTGTTTGTACACTTTATATTCTGATGTACTACTGTGAGAACAGTAGCTCTTTATCATGTTTCTTTTATTACTTAGACTTATGTGAGATTGCTTATTACTATATTGTTTTATGTTTTGATCATGACTTTACATTCTCTTTTATATAATGAGTTGCTGATTGTATATGTCATGACTGATCTAAGACTGTATTTGATTAAGTTTGGTTTGGGATTGGGAGGTGTCCTTTTGACACTTCTATCCTTGGACATTATCGGAAATAGTATGGGATGTTTCCGGGGTTGCCCATCGACCCTTTCTCGAATCATTGGTTGTCATACCTAGGGCTGTCTAGCAGTGTTTGGTTAGGTTGTACCCCAATTATATCATACCCGATTCAGAAGGGTATTGAGACCGAACGACTCGTGGCAGCAATGGGGATTCACGGGCGCTCAAGACCAGTAACCAACCCGTGAGAGGACGGGAATCACATTGTGGGGGCCATGTATTGGAGGGTTGCATATAGCTAGACTTGGGCTCATGGGCGCTTAAGACCGGTAACCAACCCGTGAGAGGACATGAGAGCTTCCCGTTTACCATATGTGGATAACCAATAGGGTTGATGAGTCCGTAGTCCAGGACTATTAGGACTCTAGTGGAAAGGATACCGAAAAGGGTCGCCAGGGGCGAGGAATGGAAGTATCTGGACCTGAGTTGATGTAACTTAGTAGATGACTTGCATTGGGCTAGGCTTTTCCTTGACATGCGCCGGTACTTATGCCAAATGGTTGTGAGAGAGTGTTGACTTAACCCCCTGCCATGGTTTGTCCTGAGGGATGCCGGACCCACTACCAAAAGGTGTTGTGTGATTGACCTACCCAAAGAAGTACGGTGCTATGTCTTAAAGCATGTCTGCCATAGAGACCAGCATACATAGAGTTTAGATGCATACATACATTATTTGTTTCATATTGCATTGCATCTTCTTATGGTTTGCTTCCATGTTAGTTATGTTGTTATGGATTAACTACCTTACTGAGTTTCTTCGAAACTCATTCCTTTTGTACATTGTTTTTGTTAGACTATTCTACAGGTACTGATTACTATGGCGAACAGTAAGATGAAGCGCAAGCTGATGAAGCGTACTACACGCAAGGTGTTGGCAACAATCAAGATTACTCTGATGATCCCTCAATTGATCAAGCTGCATACTATGATTAAAGACAACGTATATGTGGAACGTCTCAAATGGATTGATGAAGTCCACTATTTTGAAGACGTTATCTATAGAATAGAAAACCCTGATGTTTAGTTATTTCTCTTAGTTCCTGTGATTTAGTTGTTATTTCTTTTAGACTTACATTCTGCATTCCGCTGTATTTTGTGGAGTGAGTTTCCGCCTCACTCTACTTCTTTTGATGTAATCTGGTATCATTTTTCGCACTCTGATTATATTGATTATTCATTTCTTAACTTTAATCTTTTGTTTATAATATTTTAAACCTTGATTATTTCCTGTTTATGATTATGTTATTGTATATGTGGGAGGATGATTTCCTCGATACTTGATCTTCGGGGCTGTGGATCACACTCTAGGGTATGCCAGTTAGGGTACCGGCTGGGAGGATGTGACAGAATGGTATCAGAGCCCAAAGTTCGAGGAAATCCTAACCACAGAAAACAGTAGGTAACATTCCCTGAGTCATAGATCCAGAAGTGATTCATCTACTCTTAGAAGTGAATAATAGAACACTTGGACTAGAAACTGTATAATGAAGCATAACTGAATATTTCTGAATAATGCATAGTAATTATACTTAAACAATTGTCACTTAATGCAATACAAGAAAAGTGCATAATACACAATAATAAAAGTGAAACAAAGTGAACTTCAGTAATATTAAGAAAAGTTTTACAACGATTACATCAGAAAAGCATAAAGGGAAATCCTAACTACAAACTATCTAGGTGATCTTCTCTGATCTCTGTAAGCTCTGAAGTCCTCTGATAACTGAGTCACCTGATGCTCTATCCTATCCTGTCGTGACTCCATCCTCTCATACATCTGCTCCTGTCTGACCTCCATCCTCTCCAGCATGGAAGTCATCGATCTAATCTGTGCACTGAGATCTGTAGTCTCTGGAACTGCATGAGAAGGGCCACCTGTCTCAAAGTGCGAGGAAGGAAACTCGTGATGCTCCGGCATAGCCTCGTGCATCTCTGTATCATCACCAGCCTGATCATCACTATCTTGACCGATATCCTCCTCTCCATCCTCTGACTCCTGCTCCTCATCCTCTGTCTCATCATCATCCTCACCCTCTGGACCAGGAGATCTCACAGTCTATTGCAGCCTCATCTGACGAATGGTCCGAGTCCCGATAATGTATCCTCATGAACCAGTGTCCACTGGTGTATCCTCGAAACTCACCCTGAAATGCCTGAAAATCAAGGTCAGTAGCCTCTCATAGCAAAGGTTCCACATGCTAGGCTGCAGAACCATATCCAGCATGACCTGTTGTATGATGTAGGAAAGGTCGATCTCGAATCCCATGTAGATGCGGTAGATGACTAAGGCTTCCATCATTGTGCCCTGATGGTGATGTCCAGCCTTCGGCATGATGTTTCGGCCGACGATGCGACCGATGGTCCTTGCTGAATCTGTCATCCGTCCATTGTTCCATGGAGTGAAGCATTGGCGACTATCCCACAGTGTAGAGCATATCTCACGAAGCTCATATGGCATCAAGTAGCTGTCTATGTCTGCCCCTGCAGGTATTCATATGCACTGATCTGGGTAGTGAGGGACCCACAAGATCTCAGCCAGTGATCTCGTAGAGAAGCGGATCCGAGTCTGAAGGACTCTACTCCTAAGGACAAGCCGAAGTGGATGTCCTGGACCCCTAGCCTCCTCAATATAGGTTAGGTTGCTGAAGAACAACCTCACTAGCTCTGGTATACCGGCAGATCCTCTGTAAAAAGATGTGTCCACTGCAAAGTGTCGAACCTCTGCTGAATCCTAAAGACCCTGAGCTGACGAAGGTGTAGTAGATGTCCTAGCTCGATGTTACAAGAACCGAAGTAGGCCTCGTATAAGAACTCGGTCTGGGGAGTGTCAAATCTATCTGGCCTCTGAACCTCCTGTCTAGGCTCTGAAGGAACTTGACCTCTGCCTCTGAGTGCCCCTACCATACGACCCCAACCTCGTCCTCATCCTCGTACACCCCTCGGCATGGTGAATGTCTGTGGAAGAAGCAAAGACTTTGTTGTTAATGCTATTTCAAAATTTAAGTTAGAATGGTATTTTCTTAATTTTTGGAAAATTTCAAATTTGGGGAAAATTTGATTTGAAGATAATAGCATGTACACAATACTTGGAATTTCATGGCTATAAAGTTTATTTGAGGAAAATCGATCGAAATCTCAGTCTAAAGTGGAAAATTCAGCAAGAAGAATTTGGGGGATTTTTGAAAAGTTGAAATTGGTTAAATCAAACTATATGGACATATTCACATAATCATTTTGAGCATGTAGCAATTGATTTCATGCGAAAACTCCTAGCGGTTTGTGAGAAAACGAAATTTTTCTAAAGTTAATGATTTCGGTACGAAAACCTTGCGAGAAGTGCAAGAAGGTGTTAGAACTTGTTGTCTATGCATGGAATAGTGTTTAAAACCTAGGGAATATGTTTCTAGGTATTCCTAAACATGATTTCTAACAATGGATACAAGCAAAACATGGATTTGATTGAAATGCAAGCATGAGAAGACGAAAGTGAAAGAGAAAATGAGAGTTTTACCTTGTGTGAGATGAATGTAGGTTGTGGTGTTGTTGTTGAAGCACTAAATCACTCCTAAAACACTTGGAACAACCTTTGGAGTCTTTCCCCTAAGCTCTCTCACTTTTGGAAGAAGTTAAAATGAAGTTGGAATGTGAAAATGAGGCTTATAATGCGAATTTTCGTATTCTGTCTTGATTGGTCGACTCATTGGTCGACTGGGCAGTCGACCAATCAATTGACCAATGGACCCAATGAATTCATTTTCTGTTGGATTTTTGGAAAATGTGATTTTTGCCCTATGATTTGTTGTTGGATGACTAAATTGATGTATTTAAGCATGATTTAAGTTTTCAAATCATTTGGACTTGTGGATTATGTTGAAACTTCGAAATTTGGTATTTTGACGTTCTCAACTTTTGCAGAATGGTTACTCTGAGAAGTGGACGTGGGGAATCTAGTTGTCATGGTCGTGGTGAGATACCTGAAGATGGTCACGATCAGCGTACTAATATTGGTGATCAGGGTACCCATGACATACCCGGTGCCCCGAATGTGGGAAGTTTTCGTGATATTGCCAATATTATGGGTAATATGATGCAGCAACAAGCAGCCCAGTTCAACCAAATGATGACCGGTTTCATGACTCTGCATAATGAGACTCGTGTAGGTGTTAATGGAAATCTTCATACTGTTGTCCCGAATGCGGGAGGTTTAGCCGGAACTCCTCATACTCGTCTGATGGAAAGTTTTCTGAAGATGCAAGTGCCCAGCTTTACTGGTGTTACCAAGGACCTCTTGTTTCCTAACAAATGGCTTTGTGAGTTGGAGAAGGCTTTTCGTCATTTGCAGTGTACGCAAGCTCATAAGATTTTGTTTGCTGAACAGAAGTTGCAACATGAAGCTGACGCTTGGTGGACCTCTACTCGGCCTGTTTTGGAAGGTTTGCATGCAGCGGTTGTAACTTGGGAGTTGTTTAAGGAAGCTTTCTGCATGAATTACTTCCCTGAGGCAGTGAAAGATGCGAAGGAAGCTGAGTTCATGGTTCTCGCGCAAGGATCTTTGTCTGTGTTGGAGTACCAATAGAAATTCGAGGAGCTTCATTTCTTTGCTCCTGATTCTCTGAAGCTTGATCTTGCCAAAGCGAAGAAATTCTTTAAAGGACTGCGCCCGGCCACTAAAGCTTACCTCACTGTCCAGCCTATAGTGAGCTATGCTCAAGTGGTGCAGAACTCGAAGAAGTTTGAAGAAACTGAGAAGGAGAACGCTCGTGTGCAAAGGCCCTGGCAGCCTAGGAACCCTGAATTGGTGGATCGTAATGATCAGCGTTTTGTGAGACCTACACCATATCACACTCCTGCTTTTCAGCCTAGGAGTGTAGGTCAGAACCCTGGTTTTCGTTAGCTCTGCCAGTTTAAGCAGTATGGCGGGAATTGGCAACCAGTGAATGCGAATCCAAGGCCATTGGTTCAGAAGCCCTCTATTGCAGCTACACCAGTTGGACCTAGCAATCCTGTTTGCTTTTTCTGTAAGCAGCCTGGTCATTTTGCTCGCGAAGGTGAAGGAAGAAATCCATCTTTGGGCTATGTTTGAGATTTTTCAAAAGTTGGAATTTCGGCAAACCGAATGTGGGAACACCTTTCCCATGGTAAATTAGTCATGTGGGACTTGGTTTCATGTCAAAATTCATTTTGGTTTAAAAATGAGGCAAGTATTTGTAAAGTTGGAAATATTGAGATGAATAGTGATTTTTGAATCCTAAGAATGTGAAATCTTGTGTTTCATGCTTAGTTTGGCTTGTAAAATGGTGGGAGCATGTTTCTAAACGTACCTAGACATGATTCTAACCATTAGCATCAACCATTTTGCAGTTTTAAAGAAAAATCATATCTTGGTAAATGAAAACGCAAGAAGAGAGAAGAAGAGAATGAGACTTACTTGTGTTGTTGATCAATGCAAGCTTGCAAGAGTGTTGGAAGTCTCAAATCACCCCTAAAACCCTTAGAGACCTTAAGGAGAAGTTTTCCCCAGAGCCAAGTTTGAAATGGAAATGTTCTGGAAATGAAACGGGTGAACCATATATTCTGTTTTTCAGGCAGAATGTTTTTGGTCGATACTATTGGTCGATGCCATCGACCAAATGTATCGACCAATAGGGAAAATTTTTTTTTTGCTTTTGGGCTTTTGTGGAAATCTGATTTGTGATTTGTTTCTTGTCAATGTTGGACTATAATCTTGCTATGTTGATGATTTTAAGCATGATTTGGGCATTCTATTCTATTGATCAAGTGATTTTGACAAGTTGATTTTCGATGTTGTAAATTTCCGATGTTTGCAGAATGGTGCTTCTGAGGAATCGTTTGATTGGTTCTGATAATTCCGGAGTTGAAGATGTGCCTGCTGGGACCCCCGGACCAGCAAAGACAAGGAGAGCACCCCGCCCCTAATGGAGTTCCTGATGCTCCTGAAATCAGAAGCTTCAGAGACATTGCTAGCATTATCACCAACATGATGCAGCAACAAGCGGCGCAGTTCAATCAAATGATGACCGGATTTTTGGCTATGCGAGAAGAGAACCGAGCAAGTGGTTCAAGAAACCCTGGCCGTGCAGCTCCGTATGTGGAGAGGTCCACTGAGATCCCGCATACCAAGCTTGTCACGCCCTCCCAGCCGGTACCCTATCTGGCATACCCGAGAGTGTGATCCACAGCCCGAAGATCAGGTATCGAGTGATCAACCTCCCACATAAACAATAACATAATCATGAACAACCATAACAAGAGTGCGGAAGATAAATCATAGATCCAATAAAGAGAGAATGAATCATAAATGAATCAGAATACTAAATATAATCAGAGTATCAATCAGATAAGTAAAGCGAAGCAAGAATCCCACTTTACATCCAGCGGAAAAGTAGCTCTAAAGAATAAACTAGACAAAAATCTAATCCCAGTAACAAGTACATTGGGTAACTAAATTGTTCTCCACTTTATAGACAACATCCTTGTAAGTGTAAATCTCATAAATGGCACAAGGACGCTTCCACTCAATGGTCGGACTAAGCATCGTACGGAGCATAACCACTCGCGGGATCTTCAGAGTAATTGTGGTAACCGCAATCACCTTCCTGGAGATATGTCTCTTCGCCTTGTGCTTCTTCATAGGGACCGTCATAGTACTCAGTACCTGTAGGATAGTCTAACAACATTGTACAATAAAGGAATGAGTTTCAAAGAAACTCGGTAAGGAGGCGCTTAAAAATCCATAATAACATAAATGGCGAGGATTCCAGAACAAACATAATGCAATATGATATGAGACAAACAATGAATGAATGAATCTAACTCTATGTATGCTGGTCTCTATTGGCAGACATGCTTTAAGTCATAGCACCGTACTTCTTTAGGAAAGTCCACTCACATCCTCAACCATTTAAGATATCTTGGATTCTCTCACGGATCATTTCACCGGTCTTGAGCAGCCGATTGGTAATGGGTCCTTCATCCCTCGGGACAAACCTTGGCGGGGGTTAAGTCAACACACTCTCTCACAACCATTTGGTATAAGCACTGGCGCATGTCGGGGGTAAAACCTAGCCAAATGCAAGTCTTCTACTTAGTTACATCAAGTCGAGATCCAGATACTTCCATTCCTCGTCCCCGACGATCCTTTCCGGTATCCTTCACACTAGAGTCGGCGTATCCTATGGCACCGACCAACTTGGACTACGGACTCATCAACCCTATTGATCATCCACATATGGTAAACGGGAAGCTCTCACGTCCTCTCACGGGTTGGTTACCGGTCTTAAGCGCCCGTGAGCCCAAGTCTAACCATATGCAACCCTACCAATAAATGGCCCCCACAATGTGATTCCTGTCCTCTCACGGGTTGGTTACCGGTCTTGAGCGCCCATGAATCCCCATTGCTACCACGGGTCGTTCGGTCTCAATACCCCTCCGATTAGGGTCTGACATAACAGGACATCCTAGCCAAACACTACTAGACAATCCTAGATATGTCATCCAACAGTTTAGGAAGGTGTCCAGAGGGCATCTCCGGAAACATCCCATAATATTCCCGTAGTAGTCCAAGGACAGAAGTGTCGAAAGGACACCTCTCCTTTCCAAACCATACGTAAGCATACACATGCATCAATTCATATCATCACATATATGGTAACTTCATATATGGAAAGAAATCGGTAATTACAATCACTTGTATAACATTGGTAAGTAAATCATACATGAATCAATTTAATATGAATAAGTAATGCTACTGTAATCAAAGTTATGCAACAGTAGTATATCATTGTAAGAATCTAATTTAGGAAACATATTAATGATATTCAAATATAGAAACTAGATTCATGCTATCTATGTAATTAAGGAAATAACCATCCTTACCTTTTATAACTCGCAAAGGGATCCTAAGAAATCAAGTAAGATCTTGGCAAACTTGAGAGGAAGGTCCTAAACAAGTATATACAACATATTAGGAAAGATCCCTAACAGAAAATATATCAAAACATCCGAAATGCACCAAATCTGGAGTTGCTTGTACTCATTGGTCGAGTGGATTGGTCGAGTGGTCCAATCGACCAATCAATCGACCAATGCAGACAGTAGCCTATAAAATCAGAGTTTTAAGATATGAAATCCAAATTTGGTGGTTCAAAAGGGTACTAATCAAGGGGTAGACTACATCAGTAGTATTCTAACAAATAGGGGACCTCAAAACACCAATCAAATCAAGATATCAAGATCCAAATTAGGAAACAAAAATTACCATAATTAACTCAAACATGGATCTTGATGAATTTGAAATAGAAAACAAAGACAAGAACAATAGGAGGATGGATCATTGCTTTCGGTAATGAAAACATGAAAACATACATAGGTCTTCATGGAATAAGGCTTAGAAGCATAAATCTAAATGAGGAAATAAAACCTACCATATATGTAACTACCATGCATCATGAAGAACACATAGTATGGTAGAAGAGAACAACTAGAAATCTATGGATTATGGATCATGGAAAGAAAACACAGTAATTAACTACTAACATGATCAACAAAGAAGATCCAAAGAGATCAGAATTCAGATTAGAAGTTTAACAGAGATTAAATCATGGTTTGATCATGAATCCTTCAAAAGCTTGCAATGATCATGGTTAAGATCATTGTTCTAGCCTTAAATCCTTAGGATGATCATGAGAACATGTTCAGAGATGTTTGCAACAGAGGATGCAGCATCTCTTCTACTGTCTCAACTCAAAAAGGAAAGAAAAACAAAGATGGAGGAGAAGAAGAGAGAGTAGACATACCTTTTGATGCAAAAAGAAGAGTTTCGACGAAGATCCGTCAAGAAAACACCAAGGATGCAAGAGAGATGACTTGCAGAGGTCTTTGGTCCGTTCCAGGGGGTTTGGAGGCAGCAAATACGAAGTGGACTCGAGATTGGACTTAAATAGAGCAAGAACAACCTAATTGCCAAAGACAAAGACTCATTGGTCGAGTGGATTGGTCGACCGGCCCAGTCGACCAATCAGTCGACCAATGCCTACAAAGAAGGCCAAAACAGGGAATTGAAGGTCCGGATCAAATCCAATCCTAAAGGGGTTTTGCACACAAGTCAAGTGACTTACCTAATAGGTAGAAATGCCTAAAAAAAAAAAAAAAAAAAAAAAACACACCCCCACCAAAAAACAAACCACCCCCACCCCCCACCCCCACCACACACCCCACCCCCACCACCCACCCACCCACACCCCCCCCCCCCCCCCCCCCCCCCCCCGGCCCCCCCCCCCCCCCCCCTCCCCCCCCCCGCCCCCCCCCCCCCCCACCCACGGGGTCCCGGTCCCGGGTTGGGCCGGGTTATACAAAGCTGATGGAAAGTTTTCTTAAACTCCTAGTACCATCTTTTACCGGAATGACCAAGGACACCCTCTTTCCTAATAGATGGTTGAGAGAATTGGAAAAGGCATTTAGACACCTGCAGTGTTCAGATAATCGAAGGTGTTGTTTGCGTAACGTAAGCTCCAACATGAAGCCGATGCATGGTGGACCTCCACCAGGCCTATTCTCGAGAACCTTCATGCTGGTGTGGTTACTTGGGAGTTGTTCAAGGAAGCATTTTGTAGGAACTATTTCCCTGAGTCGGTAAAGGATGCCAAAGAGACAGAATTCATGGCATTGGTACAAGGTGCCCTTTCTCGTGGCCGGAATACCAGCAGAAGTTTGAAGAACTCTTTTTCTTTGCTCCCGATTCTTTGAGTTCCGATGTTGCCAAGGCGAAGAAATTTTTCAAAGGGCTGCGACCTTCGATCAAAGTCCACCTCACCGCCTTACCTCTTGGAGACTATGCTCAGGCCGTGGAGAATGCGAAGAAAATTGAGGAAACCGAGAAGGAGAATGTGCGAGCACAGAACCTTGGCAATCCGGACCTTCCGGATTTGTTGATCGTATCGACCGTCGTTTTGTGAGGCTCTGCACCGCACCCCCACTCCCACCTATCAGCCCCGGAGTGTTGGGCCGAGTCCCGAGCCGCTGCTCATGTAGGCCAAGATGGCCGCACTAGTGGGACCCGACTTGCAGGAATTGTTCAGCCTTCTCTACCCGGAATGGTACACCCCAGCCCGCATTTTAGAGACCTCCAAAGTGGCAGCTACCTCTCGTTGGACCAAAGGATAATGTTTGCTTCTTTTGCAAACAGCCCGGCCATTTTGCCCGCCTCTCGCCCTAAGAAGTCCTGCTCAGCCCGGTGCTCCTGCTCGTAAGAGTGTCCCCCCCCGCCCCCCGCCGGCGCAGTCTTCAAGATATCCGGTACCGACCAAGAAGCTTGTCATGATGTTGTTACAGGTACATTGTTAGTCGCTTCTTTACCAAAGCATTTGTATTGTTTGATACGGGTGCATCTCATTCATTCATTTCATCTACTTTTGTCAGGAAGACTAACCTAACACCCAAATGTTTGTCTAGTTATTTATCAATTTGTACCCCCGTTGGGTCCGCTGTTAAACTAGATAAAGTGTTAGAGGAATGTCCTGTTTGTGTTTGTGGTTTGAACTTGAAGGCAAGGTTGGTGTTGTTCGATATGAGAGATTTCGACGTGATCTTGGGAATTGATTGGTTGACATCCTACAACGCTCGTGATCTTGTGCTCTTCAAAGAAGATCCAATTCCGATTGGAGGGGAATTCAGTTTTGGAGTTCCAAGGAAGGAAGGGAAGAGTGAGCAAGAAGACTTTGACCGCTTTAATGCAAGTCCACTCCCTAGTGGAAGATGTTTCATTTGGAAGCAAGGTTAAGGAAAAGAAGAGACATGAAAATGTCAGTGTAGTTTGTAACTTCGCTGATGTGTTTCCAGACGATTTATCAGACTACCCCCCGATAGAGAGGTTGAGTTTTCCATAGACTTAACTCCTGGAGCGTCTCCGGTGTCTAAAGCTCCTTACAGGATGGCGCCTACCGAGCTAGAGGAGTTGCAAGCTCAGCTGAATGAACTCCTGGATAGAGGTTTTGTGCAGCCAAGTGTGTCACCCTGGGGAGCTCCGGTCTTGTTCGTTAAGAAGAAAGATGGTAGTATGCGCCTATGCATTGACTACAGAGAGTTGAACAAGTTAACGATCAAGAACAGATACCCGTTGCCTCGGATTGATGACCTGTTTGACCAGTTGAAGGGCACGTCTGTTTTCTCGAAGATTGACTTAAGATCAGGGTATCACCAGTTGAAAGTGAAGTCAAGTGATATCTCTAAGACGGCGTTCCGAACAAGGTATGGACACTATGAATTCAAAGTTATGCCTTTTGGCTTAACAAATGCCCCCGCCGTGTTCATGGACCTCATGAACCGGGTATTTCATGATGTGCTCGATAAGTTTGTGATCGTATTCATTGATGACATCTTGATTTACTCGAAGAATAAAGAAGAGCATGCGGAACATCTGAACTTCACTTTGCAAAGGTTGAGAGAAAAGAAACTCTATGCTAAGTTTGGCAAGTGTGACTTTTGGCTCTCAAGGGTAGTGTTTCTTGGCCATGTTGTTTCAGCCGAAGGTATTTGTGTCGACCCGGAAAAAGTGCAAACCGTTACCGATTGGGAAAGACCGAAGACCGTGATCGAGATAAGAAGTTTCCTTGGATTGGCAGGATACTATCGGAGATTTATCGAGAATTTTTCTAGGTTGGCTGCCCCTATGACTAAGCTAACTAGAAAGGAAGAGAAGTTCGTTTGGACCGAGTCTTGCGAGAGGAATTTTGAGGAGCTGAAGGTTAGATTGACAAGCGCCCCGGTTTTGACTATACCTGATAGTTCCGGTGGGTTGACGAGCCTACACCGATGCTTCCATGATCGGATTGGGTTGCGTGTTGATGCAACACGACAAAGTTGTGGCTTATGCTTCTCGGCAATTGAAAGACTATGAGCGGAATTATCCCACTCACGACTTAGAGCTTGCCGCCGTTGTTTTTGCTTTAAAGATTTGGAGACATTACCTATACGGTGAGAAGATCGCTATCTTCACAGATCATAAGAGTTTGAAATACTTCTTCACCCGTAAAGAGCTGAACATGAGACAAAGAAGATGGCTGGAGTTGGTTTCTCGACTATGATTGTGACATCCAATATCACCCGTGTAAAGCAAATGTAGTTGCGGATGCTCTTAGTAGGAAGAGTCGAAGAAGGATTTGAACTTGTGTGCTTTGAGTCGACCTTTGTTGCTGTCAATGGAAAGGTTTGGCTTAGAAGTGGTTCCTGAGGGTTCGGATTGTATTCTTTTTGCCATGACGGCAAGATCCACCCTTAGAGACCGGATCGTCGCTTTGCAAAGTTCTGACCCCGAACTGAGAGAGAAGATTGGGAAGGTTGCCACGAATTCAGAGATGGACCCTGCTTTTAGTACATCTTTAGATGGTGCCTTATTGTTTAGAGGTAGACTCTGTGGTGCTCGCTGTTGATGAAATCAAGAAGGAAATATTGAAAGAAGCACACCAATCGATCTTTACAATACACTCTGGGGGTACCAAAATGTATAAAGACTTAAGGGAACATTTTTGGTGGAATAGCTTGAAAGCGGATGTGGAAGACTTTGTTGCCAAGTGCGAGACTTGTCAGCGTGTTAAAGCCGTTCGCCAACCTCCGTCCGGATTGCTTCAGCCCCTTCCCCTTCCTAGTTGGAAGTGGGAAGATATATCCATGGACTTCGTGACTAGCTTGCCGCGGACAAGTAAAGGAAATGACACCGTGTGGGTGGTTGTAGATAGGTTGACTAAATCAGCCCATTTCATACCTATGAAGATCACCTACACTTTGGACAAGCTAGCTAGACTCTATGTGGACAACGTGGTTCGTCTACACGGTGTGCCGGTGAGTATTGTGTCTGACCGTGATCCTAGGTTCACCTCAAGGTTTTGGAATGGATTGCAGAAAGCCCTGGGAACCCAATTAAACCTGAGTACAGCTCATCATCCCCAGTCTGATGGACAAGCTGAGCGGACGATTCAAATTTTAGAAGATATGCTTAGATCTTGTGTGGTGGACATGGGTGGAAATTGGGATGAACACTTAGCTTTAGTGGAGTTTGCCTATAACAACAGTTATCAATCAACAATAGGCATGGCTCCTTTTAAAGCTTTGTACGGTAACACTTGTAGAACGCCTTTGTATTGGACTCGAGACAGTGAAAGAAAAGTCTTAGGCCCGGAAATGATTGAAGCTACAAGTGCTATGGTCGACATGATTAGAGAGAGGATTAAGTCTGCTCACCAAGACAGAAATCCTATGCCGACAAGAGAAGGACCGATCTGGAGTTTCCTATTGGAGAGAAAGTTTTCCTTAAGGTATCACCTATGAAAGGTGTGATGAGATTCAATGTGAGAGGAAAGCTTAGCCCCCGCTTCATCGGACCTTTTGAAATCTTGGAAAGGGTTGGACCTGTTGCTTATCGCTTGGCCTTGCCTCCATCTCTTGCTGGAGTTCACAATGTGTTCCATGTTTCGATGCTTCGGAAGTACATAGAGAACCCGGAACACATACTACAGCAAGCACCCGAAGGACTTAGTGCTGATCTTTCTTACGATGAAGGACCAGCTGAAATCCTAGATAAAAAGGACAAGCAACAAGGAATCGCACCATCCCTTTGGTGAAGATTCGGTGGAAGAACCATACCCCGGAAGAAGCTTCATGGGAAAAGGAAGAAGAAATGAAGGAGAAGTTTCCTCATCTTTTTGGGAGCACAGGTACGCTTTCAATTTCGAGGACGAAATTCTTTTAAGGGGGGAAGAATGTAAAATCCAGCTTTTACCTAACCTTGACCCGACCCGGTCATTGTTATGTTTGTAGGTCCAAAGACCCGAAGTGGTGGTAGGAGGGACTTATGGGCCCTACTGGTTGATGACGTAATGTCGGGATTCCAGCTTTATGGACATTGATGATGTCGCTCCTTCCTTGAGCACATTACTGCTAAGTTAGAATCTGCGCACCGATGAAGAGCGAGACAGTTGAAATAGCAAACGGACTCCCGTGCATAATCCGAAGGTACTCCCTGAAACTAGACCTCTTGAGTGAACTGTAGGAGAAAACCCCATGCAATTTGACCTTGTATAGCCCTCCAAGTCCGCACCTAAAGTTGCTGAACTATTCTGTAAAATTTCTGCAGAGATTGTTTTGGTCGATACTATTGGTCGATACCATCGACCAAAGGTATCGACCAACAAGTCTGCTGAGCCCAGATTTAAAGATTCTTGGAATATTCTTTTCTATTTATTTATTCCTCGAGACTGGAGCCCTATTCTCGCGTTTTTAACATCTCGGGAACGTGAGAGAGCCTCCCAAGAACTCCTCCTTGGTAGTGGTGAAGCATCTTCTTCATCAATCATTGCCAACCACTCATTCCTACTTTCTTGTTCCACTTTAAAGGTATGACTCTCTCTCCTAATCACTTTCTCACTCATCTTTTCTCTATTTTACTGTTGGGACCATGGCCAAGGTGCTGCAACCTTGCATACACCTTGCCATGAACCTTCTAAACCCCATACAATGATGTTTTCACCGATATGACTATGATTGATTCACCTCATGATCATTGACTACACATTTCCATGATTTATTGCTTACCAACTTGCTTTATTTACCAAAACTGAGATGAAGCTCATGATTAACCTAATCTATACCTTGCATATGTGCTCCATGTTACTTCTAAACGATTCCCTACCTAATCCCCCATGTTTTCCCCTAATTTGCATTGAGATATAGCCAATGCCATGATCTACAACTCTTAACCTTAATATGTCAATTTGGGGATTTCCAAATGGACCATTGGATTATGAAAGTTTCTTGATAATTAGTGTCCCCATGTTGTGCTTAGACTATCCTCCAAGTTTCATGTCAATCCGAGACCCGGAAGACCAAATCTGGGCAAGAATCCGAAAAGCCAGCTTGTGTCCCGGAATTGATTTGGTCGATACTATTGGTCGATACTATCGACCAAATGTATCGACCAATAGAGTTGTTGTCAGCAACTTTTGCCCAGCTTCCGATTCGTTTGATCTCCGATTGTTCCGATTTCTTCTCTAACCTTTCATATATGCTTGTTTAGGACTTTAAGACTATTTGGGCCACTCGCTTGTGATCTTGGACCATTCTCTTCTCCGATTCAAGGTAAGGATAGTTATCGATGTAATTACCTAGGATATGGAAATCTTGACTTGGTATTCCTAACCTAGTAAATATAGTTTCTATTTCATATTCTTATCGTGTTAGACTTGCTACATATGTCTTTTAACAGTAGCTTTGTGTTTACATTATATTACTTCAATGTTTTATCATGTTTATCAATTTCAATATATGATGACTTATGTCAATGTCATGAATTGAATGTTTATTATGACGTTGTATCTTGTGAACTGATATGATGAACTTGGGCATGTGATTGCTTAAGTATAACTTGGGATTGAGGGGTACCCTACTGGTGCTTCTGTCCTTGGACATCGGAGGGAATAGTATGGGATGTTCTCCGAAGGTGTCCATTGACGCTTTCCCGGGTTATTGAATGACATGCATAGGATTTGTCTAGATGTATGGCTAGGATGTCCCTATCATATCGGACCCGATTCGGAAGGGCATTGAGACCGAACAACCCGTGGTAGTAGTGTGGATTTGTGGGCGCTCAAGACCGGTATCCACTCCGTGAGAGGACATAAATTGCATTACGGTTACCCGAAAGGGGCCATTTATTGGTAGGGTTACAAATGGCTAGACTTGGGCTCACGGGCACTCAAGACCGGTGAAATGATCCGTGAGAGGGACGTGAGAGCTTCCCGTTTACCATTTGTGGATGACCAATAGGGTTGATGAGTCCGGTGAGTAATATCCGTGACTCTAGTGTGAAGGATATCGGAAAGGATCCCGAGAGGGGAGGAATGGAAGTATCTGGAACTGGCATGATATGATTAAGTAGATGACTTGCATTGGGCTAGGCTATACCCTGACATGCGCCAATACTTAGACCAAACGGTGATGTGAGAGAGCGGTGACCGAAACCCCAACCATGGATTTGTCCGAGAGGGATGCAGGACCCAATTCCCCCTGTGATGAGTGACCGAGACTACCTAAAGAAGTATGGTGCTATGACTTAAAGCATGTCTACCATAGATGACCAAAGCATACTTAGAATAAAGTCATATTGCATTATATGCCTCATATCATCTGCATCATTTTATGATTATCTTGTGGTTTATGTGTGGTGGGATAACTTCCTTGCTGAGTTCTTTTGAACTCATTCCTTTTCTCGTTGCAATATTTTGTTAGGCTATTCTACAGTGATTACTCCGATGGCACCCTCCCCGAGGCGGACCCGGATACCTCATACTACCATCCGGAGGCTGGCTACGTTGAAGACTTCGGTGACCATACCGAAGAAGATTACCGGGCGTACTGTGGTTAGCCCCGGAGTTGTATGGGAGCAAATCATGTTGGGTCTCCATGGTCCTCAACTTTGAAGAAGATATATTTATTATGGAGGAGACTTATGAGTAGTTACCCCTTCTTTTGTGACAAGATACTTAGAAGAATTGTAATAACTTTAACTTACCTTTATAACTTGAGACTTGTACTTAACTAAATTTTGACCTCACTTCCGTTTGGTGAAGGAGTGGATTCCGCCCACCGCCTTCTTAATTTATCCGATTTGATATTTATTTCCGCACTCGATTATGTCCGACACCTTATTTCTGAATTCCATGATCATTCATTGTTAGTTTATGATTATTATCTCGTTCATGATTGTATTATCGTCGATGTGGATTATGTGGTCCCCGAACTATGGATCTGGTTGTCCCCCCCCCCCCCCCCTCCCCCCACCCGCCCAACCCCCGGGGGGGATGAGGCGGGCACCACCCCCCCCCCCCCCCCCCCCCTCACCGTTTTCTCTTACTTAACCTAACCAACCACCCAACCACCCAACATATAATGGATACTTATTTATTCCTTCTCCTCCTCTTTTTTTTTTTTTTTTTTATATCACACCCCTTCTTTTTTCTTCTCCTCCCTTTTTTAAAAAAAACCCAATCCCCCCCCCACAATTTATTTTTTTTTTTTTTTTTTTTTACCCCCCCCCCCCCCTCTTAATGACAATAAATTTTTGTTTTTTTTTTTGCCTTTTTTTTTTTTGGGGTGGACTTGGAAGCCAATTTGATACTTCTTGAGATGAAGGACTTTGATGTCATTTTGGGAATTGACTGGTTGACAGCCCACAAAGCTGTGTTTCTTTCCTCAAGGAAGATCCAGTTCCATGTTTGTGGAAGTCCGGTTTTGAATTTCAAGGTGAGAAAGAAGGGTATGTAGGAAGATACTGTCCACACTGATGCAAATCTATGCCCTAGTAGATGATGCTTCATCTGAAGTCAAGAGTAAAGTGGAGAAAAGTATTGACAAAGTCAAAATTGTTTGTGACTTTGTTGATGTCTTCCCTGATGATCTATCGGGAGTGCCTCCAGATAGGGATGTTGAGTTTTCTATTGATCTTATCCCTGGTGCCGCTCCGGTATCTAAGGCTCCGTATAGGATGGCTCCTACTGAGTTGAAAGAGTTGCAAAACCAGTTGAATGAGCTCATTGAAAGAGGTTTCGTACAACCTAGTGTGTCACCTTGGGGAGCTCCGGTCTTGTTTGTCAAGAAGAAGAATGGTAGTATGCGTCTGTGCATTGACTACCGTGAGTTGAATAAGCTGACTATCAAGAATAGATACCCGCTGCCCAGAATTGATGATCTCTTTGATCAGTTGAAGGGTGCAGCCGTGTTCTCAAAGATTGATTTAAGATCTGGATATCACCAGTTGAAAGTAAAGCCTAGGGATATTTTCAAGACAGCTTTTCGAACAAGGTACGGCCACTATGAGTTCCGAGTCATGCCTTTCGGATTGACTAATGCTCCTGCTGTGTTCATGGACCTCATGAACAAAGTCTTTCACGATGTGCTCGATAAGTTTATGATTGTCTTCATTGACGATATCCTGATTTATTCAAAGAGTGAAGAAGAGCATGCAAGGCATCTAGATTTCACTTTGCGAAGACTGCGAGAAAAGAAGCTTTATGCAAAGTTTAGCAAGTGTGATTTCGGGCTTAAGAGTGTAGTATTCCTCGGCCATGTGGTTTCAGCAAAAGGTATTCGTGTTGATCCTGAGAAAGTCCAAGTAGTGGCTGATTGGGAAAGACCGAAGACAGTTAGGGAAATAAGAAGTTTCCTTGGAATGGAAGGTTACTACAAAAGGTTTATTGAGAACTTTTCCCGGTTGGCTGCTCCTATGACTAAGCTAACCAGGAAAGAAGAGAAGTTTGTTTGGTCTGACGCTTGTGAGAAGAACTTTCAAGAGTTGAAGGATAGATTGAAAAGTGCCCCGGTTTTGACTATACCTGATAGTTCCGGTGGTCTAACAGTCTACACTGATGAGTCAATGATCAGTTTGGGTTGTGTACTGATGCAGCATGGTAACGTTGTAGCCTATGCTTCTCGGCAATTAAAAGATTATGAGCGGAATTACCCCACTCATGATTTAGAGCTTGCCGCGGTGGTTTTTGCTTTAAAGATTTGGAGACATTACCTCTGTAATATCCAGCCCTATTCTAACCCTGACCCTAACCCGGATCCACTGTTGTGTTCAGGTCCGAAAACCCGAAGCGGTGGTAGAAGAGACCTATGGACCATTCTGATTGATGATCATGATTCGGAGACCGAGCCTATGGACATTGATGATGATACCCCTTGCTTAAATGCATTATCAGTGTTTAAGGAAAGTCTGCGCATCGAAGAAGATTAATCTAGTTGATGTACCTAATGACCACCTGTGCACAATCCGAAGATATTCCCCGAAACTAGACTTCTTGATTGAATTGTGGAAGAAAACCTCACTCAAATTGACCTTGTATAGCCTTTCAAATCCCTACTTGTAATTGCTGAACTAAACTTGTTTTTATGCTGAGAAACATTTTGGTCGATCCTTTTGGTCGATGCCATCGACCAAAACCATCAACCAAAGTTTCCCAGTCTGCCAAGTTAATGATTCCATGGAATATTCCTATTCTATTTATTATGACCTCGAGCCTTGAGCCCTTGTTCAATTTTTTTCTCACTTGAAATCGTGGGGAGAGCTTCCCAAGGCATCTCCTTGGCTAATGTGAAGGGCACCTCATCAAAAACTCATTGTTTACTATTGATTGTTGTCTACATCTTCCACACCAAGGTATGAATCACCATTCCACTCTCTATCCTACCATTTTCTATTCTTTTCTATTCCTTTCTTGCTGGTGAGACATTGGAAATGGTGCTGCAACCTTGCAACCACCACTCCAAGTGTCTACACATGATTAACCTATGATCTTCTTAGCCATCCATTGATGATATGCCTCCACCTCATGCCTAGCTTATGTATTCCTCTATTCTTCTATTAACATCATGTCATTTTGTAACAAACTGAGCTGTAGGGCATGCTATGTTCATGTTTATCACTTCTATATGATTCCAATCGAAATTCTATTACTTCCCCTAACTATTACATGTCATTTCCATGACAATGCAATCAATCCCAACTCATGCCATGATGTTTGTCACTTAAACTTGTTAGCTCAATTTGGGGCTTTCTGTTTGGACCATTGGATTGGGTAAATTTCTTGACTTATAGTGTCCTACTACTGTTGTTAAGTATTCCTCCAAGTTTCAGATTGATCCGAACACCGGAAAACCAATTTCGGATGAAAACACCCAAAATCCATCATTCTGTCCCGAAGGAAATTTTGGTCGATCCTTTTGGTCGATACCATCGACCAAAACCATCGACCAAAGTTGTTGCTGACAGCAACCTTGGCAAGTTTTGATCCAATTAATATCCAATCTTCCTAATTTCTTCTCTAACTTATTATTGATGTTTGTTTAGGGCCTTAACAATTATTTTTGACTATTTCTTGGTACTCTCAATTCATCATCAATTCAACCCAAGGTAAGGATGGTTATCTCCATAAACATATAGATCACCAACTTATGATTTATGTTCTTGTTTATGAATAGGACCTTTTGATTACTTTTAAATCTTTGTAAGACTGTTATATATGTGTTAGAACAGTAGTAATGACATCTTTATACTCTTGTCATGTTACCTTACTATTCTTGTTTATTTATGTCTATGATGATTCATTTCAATATCATGATTTAAATTTTATGATAAGATGCATTGGATGCAGGAAAGATGATGAACTTGAATATGTGATTGCTTACGTATGACTTGGGATTGGGGAGTGTTCTATTGACACTTCTGTCCTTAGGCATCTGAGGGAATAGTATGGGATGTTCTCCGATGGTTCCTATAGACAATTTCCCGGGTTATTGGATGACATACATAGGACTGTCTAGTTGGCTGGCTAGGTTTATCCTTGTCATGTCAGACCCGAATCGGAAGGGCATTGAGACCGAACAACCCGTGGTAGTGTATGGTTGGATGGGCGCTCTAGGCCGGTAACCAATCCGGTAGGATACATAAACCATGCTACGGATACCCGAAAGGGGCCATTTATTGGTAGGGTTGCAAATGGCTAGACTTGGGCTCACGGGCGCTCAAGACCGGTAACCAATCCGTGAGAGGACGTGAGAGCTTCCCGTTTACTATTTGTGGATGACCAATAGGGTTGATGAGTCCGAAATCCGGGATTTCGCTGACTCCAGTGTGAAGGATACCGGAAAGGATC
This sequence comes from Hakea prostrata, assembly GCF_041222555.1. NCBI lineage: Eukaryota > Viridiplantae > Streptophyta > Magnoliopsida > Proteales > Proteaceae > Hakea > Hakea prostrata. Next base: position 19,331,552 of record NC_142607.1, on the reverse strand, counting down.
GCCGGGGGCGAGGAATGGACGTATCTGGATCTGACTTGACCGACTGAGTAGATGAGTTGCATTGGGCTAGGCTTTACTGTGACATGCGCCAGTACTTATACCAAATGGTGATGTGAGAGAGTGGTGACCTATTCCCTTACCATGGTTTTTGAGATGACTTTATCGAACTTCCTTGGCAGACCCAAGATATCTTGTATGATTGAGGGGGAGTGACTGACCACCCAAAGAAGTATGGTGCTATGACTTAAAGCATGTCTACCCTAGAGACTAGCATTCATAGAGTTAGAATCATACTGCATCATATGTTCCATATCACATTGCATCATGTATGTTCTGTATGTGTGTGATTTCTAATTATGGAATAATTGCCTTGCTGAGTTCTTCTAACTCATTCCTTTTGTACAAATGTTTTTAGATTATCCTACAGGTACCGAAGACTATGATGGCACCCCCTTCGAGACGGACTATGATTCCGCATACTACCCTTCGGGTAGTGGCATCTGTGAAGATCCGAGTGTTGGTGCCGAGGAGGATTACTATCTGCACCAGGGTTAGCCCCACGGTTGTGAGGGAGCGGCAAAGCTGGGTTTACTTCATTCTTACCATTGAGGAGACTATTATTAGAGTAGAGGAAACCCTAGCTTAGTGCCCCATTCCTCTGGTGTATTTTTGGAGTATTTGGGCATGTACTTAATTAACTTGTTGGATTTATCTTTTAGATACTTGGACATGTAACTAACGTTATCACACTTCTTTTCCGCTGCTTTGAGAGAGTGGTTATCATACCTTCCCTCACCTTTATGATTATGTTCACACTTTACTGTTATCTGTCTTCCGCACTCTGATTTATTTAATCTTATCTTATTCATGATACTTAGTATTAATTGTTTTTAGTTTGATTATCTTTGTTCATTATTATGTCATTGTGTATGTGGGAGGCATGGACCTACGAATCTTGATCCTTGGACTGTGGATCACATTCCCGGGTATTCCAAATGGGGTACCGGCTAGGTGGATGTGACAGATTGGTATCAGAGCCCAAGATCAAGTGGAACCCTGACCACGAAAACGGTGACGGAACATTTCGAGTCACAGATCCAAAAGTGACTCAAGTACTCTTAGATCTGAATAATAGATAACCTGGATTAGAAACCAAAATATTGAAGCACAATTTGATTCATGAATAAGACACAATAATATAAACAAAGTAACTGATCTTCATTAATCACATAGGAGAATTTTACAAGTTTGAAAAAGAAATACATCCAAGATAGCATAAAAGAAAATTCCTAGTACTATCTATATAGGTGATCGGCTCCGACGATCTATCTGACCCCTCCTAGATCTGAACTCCTCCTCCAGTCGTGCAAACCTCTCACCAAAGGTGCACATGTGTAATTCTATCCTCTCCTGTCGAGCCTCGATCCTCTCAAGTATAGAGTAAATAGATGGCTGGTGAGAAGCCACATCTGGAGCCTCAGAAGTCGCATGAGATGGACCTCCGACCTCAGTGAATCGTGGAGTGGGAACCTCCTCATGTCTCGGAGCTTCATCATGACCCTGATCATCATCATCACCATGCTCATCATCGTCATCACCACCATCATCATCAGTACTATCATCCCCTGATGCATCATCGATGTCATCCTCATCCTCTGATCTAACGGCATCATAGAGCCCCATCTTCCTAATCAACCATGAGCCGATGTTCTCACCTAAGTCTCGACCCTGAATCATGGGTGTATGCTCCAAGTCCACATCAAAGTGCTCAAAAACACGAGTCAAGAGTCGACCGAAAGCCAAGTTCCTATCCCCAGGAAACTCAATTCGATCAATCATAACATTCTGCATGATGTATGCTAAATCGATCTGCACTCCAGTATACATGCTATAGATAACCGGTGCCTCCATCGCTGACACCTTGCTATGGAGCCCTGCCTTTGGAAGGATGTTTTGCCCGATGATACGAGCGATAACTCGAGCTGAAGGACGCATCGTGGTACCACACCGGGGCATATAGCAGTTAATGTCATCCCATAGAGTCATGCATACCTCGTATACCTCGTAGGGAAGAAGAACATCAGTGATGTCTGTACCAGTGGGAACCCACCAACGGGAATCTCGTACAATCAGGAAATCTAAGATGCAAGCCAATGTTATGGTAGTGAAGCTGATCTCCTTGCCTCCGACCATAGAATCCATGACAATCCTAGAACCATCCCGTGGATCATCCTCTATACGGTAAGTTGGGTTACTATAGAAGTACCTGACAAGAGCTGGATAGACTGGCTATGCCGTAGTGTATAAGTAAAGCCAATTCATAGCCTCCAATCTCTCTCGGATGCGAAATACCTCTAAATCATCCACATCAACCAATCATCCCTACTGGATCGGTATATCATGGAAATAGTGCTCGTGTAGAAACTCTGCCATAGGAGTAGTGAAATGCTCCTCGTTTGTAACCTCTGCCTGGGGAACAAGTCCTCAACCTCTATCCACTCGTCTACCTCCTCTAGGCATAGTGAATCTGTTGAAACAAAGAAAGAAACCCATTTGGATTAGTCCCAGTGTATGATTGTTAGATGAAGGGCATTTTCGTAAATTTTCAGAAAATTTCGATCTTGGTAAAATTTTGATTTGAGTATTCTAACATATGCATAAGACCTGTACAAGCATGCTAGAATACTTCATTTGGTGAAAATCCTTCTTTTTGGCATATTTAAAGTGAAAATTCAGCAAGTAGGAGAGAGAAAATCCCTCCTTTGGCTTGCATTTTTGATTTTTTGAAATTTTGGATTTGACCGAATGGAGAGTGGGAACACCTTCCTCATAGTAAATCAGTATTGTAGAAATTTATTTCATGTTAAAATTCCTTTTGGTTTGAAAATGAGACAAGTTTTTGTAAAGTTGAGTTTTTGGTCAAATGAATAGTGTTGTGATAACCAAAATGAATGCAATCTTGTGTTTGGAACTTAGACTTACTTGAAGAATTATGGAAACATGTTTCTAATCACTTACATACATGATTCTAACCATTATCAATGAGTATTATTCAGTTTTGTTGGAAAACACATCTATGGTAAAAGAAGTTTTCAAGAAAAGAGAAAGAGAAGGAGAACCTACTTGTGTTGATGATCAAATGAGAATCTCAAAAATGGTTGAAGCCTTGAATCAAGTCCTAGCACCTTTGAAAACCCTAGAAAATCGTTTTCCCCAGAGCTAAACTCAAAATGGTTGAGTGAGAAATAAAAATGAAATGAGAAGTGGGCCCTTTAAATCTGATTTCTAGCGCAGAAACTTTTTGATCGATCATTTTGGTCGATGCCATCGACCAAAAGCATCGACCAAAGTTGGTCAGTTTTCTGCCTTGGGCTGTTTTTGAGAATTTCTAATTTTGACTTAACTCCTTTGGATTTTGTGCAATATTGATTTATTTGACTACTATATTGATGATTCTAACCATGATTTGGTTATCCTATTCTTTGATCAAGTTGTCTTTGTTAGATTTGAAATCTTGGTATCCTTATCTTTGATTCTTGCAGAATGGTCTTACTTAGAAACCGTTTCGTCGGATCCGGCAGCAACAGAAACGAGGAAACCCCTGCTGGGGGCTTCGATCAGCAGACACAGGATGATAGCCACACCACGAATGGCATCCCTGGTGCCCCCGATATCAAAATCTTTAGAGATATCGCCAGCGTCATGACCAACATGATGCATCAGCAGGCTGCCCAATTTAATCAAATGATGGCTGGTTTTTCTACCCTTCACAATGAGAACCGTGCCGGAGTTGGAACTTCTGAAGCCGCAGCCCCTCTTGTGGAAAGATTCATCGGGACACCCCACACCCGTTTGATGGAAAGTTTCTTAAAGTTACAAGTACCTTCTTTTACTGGAGTACCCTCTTTCCGAACAAGTGGCTTCAAGAATTGGAGAAGGCCTTCAGACATTTGCAATGTTCTGATGCTCAGAAAGTGTTGTTTGCCGAGCAGAAGCTTCAGCAAGAAACTGATGCATGGTGGGCTTCCACTAGGCCTATCCTGGAGACCTTGAATGCTGGTGTTGTCACCTGGGAAAAGTTTAAGGAAGCTTTTTGCAAGAACTACTTTCCGAAAGCTGTAAAAGATGCTAAGGAGGCCGAGTTCATGGCTTTAGTACAGGGTACCTTGTCTGTGCTTGAGTATCAGAAAAAATTTGAAGAACTCTTTTTCTTCGCCCCTGAATCCTTTAAGTCTGATGAAGACAAAGCGAAGAAGTTTTTCAAGGGTTTGTGGCCTTCTATCAAGGCATACCTCACTGTCTTGCCTCTTGAAGGATATGCTCAAGTGGTCCAAAACTCGAAGAAGCTTGAAGAAAATGAGAAGGAAAATGCTCGAGTTCAGAAACCCTGGCAGTCTAGGCCCCCTGGCTTTGTAGACTGCACTGATCGGCGTTTTGCTGGACCTGCTCCTTACCCTGTTCCCGCCTTTCAGCCGAGAAACTTTGGCCAGAATCCTAATTCTCTTCCTGTGAGCTATCATGGTCAGTCCAGTGGAGTCAGACCTCAGGGAGCTACTTATCCTCCTAGACCTGGGATGGTGAATCCTAGGCCAGCATATCAAAGACCTCCCCCTGCTGCAGCTCCTATTGGACCGAGAGACTCCACTTGCTTCCTTTGCAAGCAAGCAAGCCATTATGCTCGTTTCTGCCCCAAGAAGTCAGTGCAACCTCAAGCTCCTATCGTGAAGAGTACTCCTACTGCTACTTTTGCCCCTCCCTCTGGCAGAGTGTTTAGCATATCTGGTGTCGAGCAAGATCCCTGTCACGACGTTGTCACAGGTACTCTGTTGGTTGCTTGTCATCCCGCATTTGTATTATTTGATACGGGTGCATCACATTCATTCATATCATCTACTTTTGCCTTGAAGACTAACTTGACACCTCGATGTTTATCTAGTTATTTGTCTATTTGTACCCCTGTTGGGTCTGCTGTTAAACTAGATAAAGTGTTAGAAGATTGTTCTATTTTGATTTGTGGAAGGAATCTGAAGGCAAATCTTGTATTGTTTGACATGAGAGATTTTGATGTAATCTTGGGAATCAAGTGGTTGACCTTCTACAATGCCGTGATCTTATGCTCCTCGAAGAAGATCCAGTTCCATGTAGAAGAGAATTCGGTTTTTGAATTTCAAAGAGAGAAGGGAAGATTTAACAAGAAGACCTTGTCCACTCTAATGCAAGTCCATGCCTTTTTGGAAGATGCTTCGTCTGGAAGCAAGGTCAAAGGGAAGAAGAGACTTGAAGAAGTCAGAGTTGTTAGTGAATTTGCTGATGTTTTCCCGGATGACTTGTTAGGTTTGCCTCCTGATAGGGAAGTTGAGTTTTCTATAGACTTAATTCCTGGAGCGGTTTCTGTATCCAAGGCCCCTTACAAAATGGCACCTACTGAACTCGAATAGTTGCAAACTCAGTTGAATGAACTCTTAGAGAGAGGTTTCGTGCAGCCAAGTGTATCGCCTTGGGGAGCTCCGGTCTTGTTTGTAAAGAAGAAAGATGGTAGTATGCATCTGTGCATTGACTACCGGGAATTGAACAAGCTAACAATCAAGAATAGATACCCTTTGCCTCGAATTGATGACCTTTTTGACCAGTTGAAGGGTGCTGTTGTCTTCTCAAAGATTGATTTGAGATCGGGATATCACCAGTTGAAAGTGAAGTCAAGTGACATCTTTAAGACAGTGTTCAGAACAAGGTACGGACATTATGAATTTAAAGTGATGTCTTTCGGCTTAACTAATGCCCCTGCAGTGTTCATGGACCTCATGAATCGAGTATTTCACGATGTGCTCGATAAGTTTGTAATCGTTTTCATTGATGACATCTTGATTTAGTCAAAGAATGAAGAAGAGCATGTGGAGCACCTGAGCTTCACATTGCAAAGGTTGAGAGAAAAGAAACTCTATGCTAAGTTTAGCAAGTGTGACTTTTAGCTCTCAAGTGTAGTATTTCTTGGCCATGTTGTTTCAGCCGAGGGTATTCGTGTTGACCCAGAGAAAGTTCAAACTGTTACTAATTGGGAAAGACCAAAGACCGTGACTGAGATAAGAAGTTTCCTTGGATTGGCAGGATACTACCGGAAATTTATTGAAAACTTTTCTAGGTTGGCTGCCCCTATGACTAGGCTAACTAGGAAAGAAGAGAAGTTTGTTTGGACCGATTCTTGTGAGAAGAATTTTGAAGAGATGAAAGTTAGATTGACAAGTGCTCCAGTCTTGACTATACCTGATAGTTCCAGTGGATTGACAGTCTACACTGATGCATCTAAAATTGGTTTGGGTTGCGTGTTGATGCAACACGGTAAGGTAGTGGCTTATGCCTCTCGGCAACTACAGGATTATGAGCGGAACTACCCCACTCATGATTTAGAGCTTGCAGCTATTGTATTTGCTTTGAAAATTTGGAGACACTATCTATACGGTGAGAAGATCGCCATCTTTACGGATCATAAAAGTTTGAAATACTTCTTCACCCAGAAGGAGTTGAATATGAGACAAAGAAGATGGTTGGAATTGGTCTCTGACTATGATTGTGACATCCAGTACCACCCGGGTAAAGCAAATGTAGTGGCGGATGCTCTTAGTAGAAAGAGTCAAAGAAAAGAGTTGGATTTAAATGCTTTGAGTTGGCCTTTGTTGTCCTCGATGGAAAGATTTGGTTTGGAAGTGGTCCCTAAGGGTTCGGATTGTACTCTTTATGCTATGACTGCAAGATCCTCCCTTAGAGATAAAATTCTTGCCTTGCAAAGTTCTGATCTAGAGTTGAAAGAGAAGATTGATAAAATTGCCTTGAATTCAGAAATGGACCCTGCTTTTAGTACATCTATGGATGGTACCTTATTGTTTAGAGGTAGACTCTGTGTGCCTGCTATTGATGAAATCAAGAAGGAAATATTGAAAGAAGCACACCAGTCCATCTTTACAGTACACCCTGGAAGTACCAAAATGTACAAGGACTTGAGGGAACATTTTTGGTGGAACGGTTTGAAAGCGGACGTTGAAGACTTCGTTGCCAGGTGTGAAACTTGCCAACGTGTAAAAGCTGTTCGTCAACCCCCATCTGGATTTCTTCAGCCCCTTCCTATTCCTAGTTGGAAGTGGGAAGACATCTCAATGGACTTCGTGACTAGCTTGCCTCGAACGAGTAAGGGAAATGACACTGTGTGGGTGATTGTTGATAGGTTGACCAAATCAACCCATTTCATTCCTATGAAGATCACTTACACCTTGGATAAGCTAGCTAGACTTTATGTGGACAATGTAGTTCGTCTACACGGAGTGCCGGTGAGTATTGTTTCTGACCGTGATCCTAGGTTCACCTCAAGGTTTTGGAATGGTCTGCAGAAAGCCTTGGGAACCCAATTGAATCTGAGTACAGCTCATCACCCATAGTCTGATGGACAATCTGAGTGGACAATTCATATACTAGAAGACATGGTTAGATCTTGTGTGGTTGACATGGGTGAAAATTGGGATGAACACTTAGCCTTAGTTGAGTTTGCCTATAACAACAGTTATCAAGCAACAATAGGCATGTCTCCGTTTAAGGCTTTGTATGGTAACACTTGTAGAACGCCTTTGTATTGGACTGAGACTGTTGAAAGAAAAGTCTTAGGTCAAAAAATGATAGAAGCTACAAGTGATATGGTTGATATGATTCGGGAAAGGATCAAGTATGCTCAATCCAGATAGAAATCTTATGCCAACAAGAGAAGAACCGACTTAGAATTTCCAATCGGAGAGAAAGTTTTCCTTAAAGTATCACCTATGACAGGGGTGATGAGATTCAATGTGAAAGGAAAGCTTAGCCCCTGCTTCATTGGACCTTTTGAGATTTTGGAGAAGGTTGCACCTGTAGCATACCGCTTGGCCTTGCCTCCATCTCTTGCTGGAGTTCACAATGTGTTCCATGTTTCAATGCTTTGAAAGTACATAGAGAACCCGGAGCACATACTACAGCAAGCACCCGAAGGACTTAGTGCCAATCTTTCTAACGATGAAGGACCAGCCGAGATCCTAGATAGAAAGGACAAGCAGTTGCGGAATCGCACCATCCCTTTGGTGAAGATTCGATGGAAGAACCATACCCCCGAAGAAGCTTCATGGGAGAAAGAAGATGACATGAAGGAGAAGTCTCCTCATCTTTTTGGAAGCACAGGTACGCTTTCAATTTCGAGGAAGAAATTTCTTTTAAGGGGGGAGAATGTAATATCCAGCCCTAGTCTAACCCTGACCCTAACTCGGATTCACTGTTGTGTTTAGGTCCAAAGACCCGAAGCGGTGGTAGAAGAGACCTATGGACCATTTTGATTGATGATCATGATTTGGAGACCGAGCCTATGGACATTGATGATGATACCCCTTGCTTAAATGCATTATCAGTGTTTAAGGAAAGTCTGTGCATCGGAGAAGATTAATCTAGTTGATGTACCTAATGACCACCTGTGCACAATCCGAAGGTATTCCCCGAAACTAGACTTCCTGATTGAATTGTGGAAGAAAACCTCACTCAAATTGACCTTGTATAGCCTTCCAAATCCCTACATGAAGTTGCTGAACTAAACCTGTTTTTCTGCTGAGAAACATTTTGGTCGATCCTTTTGGTCGATGCCATCGACCAAAGTTTCCCAGTTTGCCAAATTAATGATTCCATGGAATATTCCTATTCTATTTATTATGACCTCGAGCCTTCAGCCCTTGTGCAATCATTTTCTCATCAGAAATCGTGGGGAGAGCTTCCCAAGGCATCTCCTTGGCTAATGTGAAGGGCACCTCATCAAAAACTCATTGTTTACTATTGATTCTTGTTTACATCTTCCACACCAAGGTATGAATCACCATTCCACTCTCTATCCTACCATTTTCTATTCTTTTCTATTCCTTTCTTGCTGGTGAGACATTGGAAATGGTGCTGCAACCTTGCAACCACCACTCCAAGTGTCTACACATGATTAACCTATGATCTTCTTAGCCATCCATTGATGCTATGCCTCCACCTCATGCCTAGCATATGTATTCCTCTATTCTTCTATTAACATCATGTCATTTTTTACCAAACTGAGTTGTAGGTGTCACATCCACCCAGCCGGTACCCTATCTGGCATACCCGGGATGTGATCCACAGCCCCGAAGATCCATAGTTCAGGGACCACATAATCCACATCGACGATAATACAATCATGAACAGATAATAATCATAAACTAACAATGGAGTACGTGGTGTACGAGGCGTGGTGTACAAAGATAACCATCCCATCGCCTCTAACCTCTCCCGTATGCGAAAGGTCTCTAGCTCATCTAAGACTACCAACCGCCCGTACTCGATCGGTATGTCATAGAAGTAGTGCTCGAACAGGAACTCTGCCTGAGGTGATATGAAGAGGTCCTCATCGGTCACCTCCTGCCGTGGAGCATGTCCTATACCTCTGTCAGCCCTCCGTCCTCCTCTGGGCATGATGAACCAGCGGAGACAAGAAAGAAATTTCATTTTGATTAATTCCCTTGTTCATTTGTTAGATGAAGGGCATTTTTGTAATTTTTCGAAAATTTGAAATTGTTGCGAAAATGCGATTCGAACATACTAGCATGTGTATAAGACTTGGATAAACATGCTGGGATGTTTCGTTTGGTGAAAATCTAACATCTTGGCCATGTAGAAGTGAAAATTCAGCAAGAAGGTGAAGGAAGAAATCCCTCTTTGGGCTATGTTTGAGATTTTTCAAAAGTTGGAATTTCGGCAAACCGAATGTGGGAACACCTTCCCCATGGTCAATTAGTCATGTGGGACTTGGTTTCATGTCAAAATTCATTTTGGTTTAAAAATGAGGCAAGTATTTGTAAAGTTGGAAATATTGAGATGAATAGTGATTTTTGAATCCTAAGAATGTGAAATCTTGTGTTTCATGCTTAGTTTGGCTTGTAAAATGGTGGGAGCATGTTTCTAAACGTCCCTAGACATGATTCTAACCATTAGCATCAACCATTTTGCAGTTTTAAAGAAAAATCATATCTTGGTAAATGAAAACGCAAGAAGAGAGAAGAAGAGAATGAGACTTACTTGTGTTGTTGATCAATGCAAGCTTGCAAGAGTGTTGGAAGTCTCAAATCACCCCTAAAACCCTTAGAGACCTTAAGGAGAAGTTTTCCCCAGAGCCAAGTTTGAAATGGAAATGTTTTGGAAATGAAACGAGTGGGCCATTTATTCTGTTTTCGCGCAGAATGTTTTTTGGTCGATACTATTGGTCGATGACATCGACCAAATGTATCGACCAATAGGGAAAATTTTCAGCTTTTGGGCTTTTGTGGAAATCTGATTTGTGATTTGTTTCTTGTCAATGTTGGGCTATAATCTTGCTGTGTTGATGATTTTAAGCATGATTTGGGCATTCTATTCTATTGATCAAGTGATTTTGACAAGTTGATTTTCGATGTTGTAAATTTCCGATGTTTGCAGAATGGTGCTTCTGAGGAATCGTTTGATTGGTTCTGATAATTCCAGAGTTGAAGATGTGCCTGCTGGGACCCCGGACCAGCAAAGACAAGGAGAGCACCCCACCCCTAATGGAGTTCCCGATGCTCCTGAAATCGGAAGCTTCAGAGACATTGCTAGCATTATGACCAACATGATGCAGCAACAAGCGCCTAGATTCAATCAAATGATGACCGGATTTTTGGCTATGCGAGAAGAGAACCGAGCAAGTGGTTCAAGAAACCCTGGCCGTGCAGCTCCGTATGTGGAGAGGTCCACTGAGATCCCGCATACCAAGCTGATGGAAAGTTTTCTTAAACTCCAAGTACCATCCTTTACCGGAATGACCAAGGACACCCTCTTTCCTAATAGATGGTTGAGAGAATTGGAAAAGGCATTTAGACACTGCCGTGTTCGGATAATCGAAGGTGTTGTTTGCGAGAACGAAGCTCCAACATGAAGGCGATGCATGGTGGACCTCCACCAAGCCTATTCTCGAGAACCTTCATGCTGGTGTGGTTACTTGGGAGTTGTTCAAGGAAGCATTTTGTAGGAACTATTTCCCTAAGTTGGTAAAGGATGCCAAAGAGGCGAGAATTCATGGCATTGGTACAAGGTGCCCTTTACGTGCCGGAATACCAGCGAGAAGTTTGAAGAACTCTTTTTCTTCGCTCCCTGATTCTTTGAGTTCCGATGTTGCCAAGGCGAAGAAATTTTTCAAAGGGCTGCGACCTTCGATCAAAGTCCACCTCACTGCCTTACCTCTTGGAGACTATGCTCAGGCCGTGGAGAATGCGAAGAAAATTGAGGAAACTGAGAAGGAGAATGTGCGAGCACAGAAACCTTGGCAATCCAGACCTTCTGGATTTGTTGATCGTACTGACCGTCGTTTTGTGAAGCCTGCACCGTACCCCACTCCCACCTATCAGCCCCGGAGTGTTGGGCCGAGTCCCAGTGCTACTCATGTAGGCCAGTATGGCAAGACTAGTGGGACCCGACCTGCAGGAATTGTTCAGCCTTCTCTACCTGGAATGGTACACCCCAGGCCTGCATTTCAGAGACCTCCAATGGCAGCTACCTCTGTTGGACCGAAGGATAATGTTTGCTTCTTTTGCAAATAGCCCGGCCATTTTGCCCGCCTCTGCCCCAAGAAGTCTGTTCAGCCCGGTGCTCCTGTTCAGAAGAGTGTCCCTGCCCCTCCTGCCGGCAGAGTCTTCAGTATATCTGGTACTGACCAAGAAGCTTGTCATGATGTTGTTACAGGTACATTGTTAGTCGCTTCTTTACCAGCATTTGTATTGTTTGATACGGGTGCATCTCATTCATTCATTTCATCTACTTTTGCTGTGAAGACTAACCTAACACCCAAATGTTTGTCTAGTTATTTATCAATTTGTACCCCTGTTGGGTCTCTTGTTAAACTAGATAAAGTGTTAGAGGAATGTCCTGTTTGTGTTTGTGGTTTGAACTTGAAGGCAAGGTTGGTGTTGTTCGATATGAGAGATTTCGACGTGATCTTGGGAATTGATTGGTTGACATCCTACAACGCTGTGATCTTGTGCTCTTCAAAGAAGATCCAATTCCGATTGGAGGGGAATTCAGTTTTGGAGTTCCAAGGAAGGAAGGGAAGAGTGAGCAAGAAGACTTTGACCGCTTTAATGCAAGTCCACTCCCTAGTGGAAGATGTTTCATCTGGAAGCAAGGTTAAGGAAAAGAAGAGACCTGAAAATATCAGTGTAGTTTGTAACTTCGCTGATGTGTTTCCAGACGATTTATCAGGACTACCCCCTGATAGAGAGGTTGAGTTTTCCATAGACTTAACTCCTGGAGCGTCTCCGGTGTCTAAAGCTCCTTACAGGATGGCGCCTACCGAGCTAGAGGAGTTGCAAGCTCAGCTGAATGAACTCCTGGATAGAGGTTTTGTGCAGCCAAGTGTGTCACCCTGGGGAGCTCCGGTCTTGTTCGTTAAGAAGAAAGATGGTAGTATGCGCCTATGCATTGACTACAGAGAGTTGAACAAGTTAACGATCAAGAACAGATACCCGTTGCCTCGGATTGATGACCTGTTTGACCAATTGAAGGGCGCGTCTGTTTTCTTGAAGATTGACTTAAGATCAGGGTATCACCAATTGAAAGTGAAGTCAAGTGATATCTTTAAGACGGCGTTCCGAACAAGGTATGGACACTATGAATTCAAAGTTATGCCTTTTGGCTTAACAAATGCCCCTGTCGTGTTCATGGACCTCATGAACCGGGTATTTCATGATGTGCTCGATAAGTTTGTGATCGTATTCATTGATGACATCTTGATTTACTCGAAGAATGAAGAAGAGCATGCGGAACATCTGAACTTCACTTTGCAAAGGTTGAGAGAAAAGAAACTCTATGCTAAGTTCGGCAAGTGTGACTTTTGGCTCTCAAGGGTAGTGTTTCTTGGCCATGTTGTTTCAGCCGAAGGTATTCGTGTCGATCCGAAAAAAGTGCAAACCGTTACCAATTGGGAAAGACCGAAGACCGTGATTGAGATAAGAAGTTTCCTTGGATTGGCAGGATACTATCGGAGATTTATCGAGAATTTTTCTAGGTTGGCTGCCCCTATGACTAACCTAACTAGAAAGGAAGAGAAGTTCGTTTGGACCGAGTCTTGCGAGAGGAATTTTGAGGAGTTGAAGGTTAGATTGACAAGTGCCCCGGTTTTGACTATACCTGATAGTTCCGGTGGGTTGACAGTCTACACCGATGCTTCCATGATCGGATTGGGTTGCGTGTTGATGCAACACGACAAAGTTGTGGCTTATGCTTCTCGGCAATTGAAAGACTATGAGCGGAATTATCCCACTCACGACTTAGAGCTTGCCGCCGTTGTTTTTGCTTTAAAGATTTGGAGACATTACCTATACGGTGAGAAGATCGCTATCTTCACAGATCATAAGAGTTTGAAATACTTCTTCACCCAGAAAGAGCTGAACATGAGACAAAGAAGATGGCTGGAGTTGGTTTCTGACTATGATTGTGACATCCAATATCACCCAGGTAAAGCAAATGTAGTTGCGGATGCTCTTAGTAGGAAGAGTCAGAAGAAGGATTTGAACTTGTGTGCTTTGAGTCGACCATTGTTGCTGTCAATGGAAAGGTTTGGCTTAGAAGTGGTTCTTGAGGGTTCGGATTGTATTCTTTTTGCCATGACGGCAAGATCCACCCTTAGAGACCGGATCGTCGCTTTGCAAAGTTCTGACCCTGAATTGAGAGAGAAGATTGGGAAGGTTGCCACGAATTCGAGAGATGGACCACCGCTTTTAGTACATCTTTAGATGGTGCCTTATTGTTTAGAGATAGACTCTGTGTGCTGCTGTTGATGAAATCAAGAAGGAAATATTGAAAGAAGCACACCGATCGATCTTTACAATACACCACAGGGGTACCAAAATGTATAAAGACTTAAGGGAACATTTTTGGTGGAATAGCTTGAAAGCGGATGTGGAAGACTTTGTTGCCAAGTGCGAGACTTGTCAGCGTGTTAAAGCCGTTCGCCAACCTCCGTCCGGATTGCTTCAGCCCCTTCCCGTTCCTAGTTGGAAGTGGGAAGATATATCCATGGACTTCGTGACTAGCTTGCCGCGGACAAGTAAAGGAAATGACACTGTGTGGGTGGTTGTAGATAGGTTGACTAAATCAGCCCATTTCATACCTATGAAGATCACCTACACTTTGGACAAGCTAGGTAGACTCTATGTGGACAACGTGGTTCGTCTACACGGTGTGCCGGTGAGTATTGTGTCTGACCGTGATCCTAGGTTCACCTCAAGGTTTTGGAATGGATTGCGAGAAAGCCACGGGAACCCAATTAAACTCGAGTACAGCTCATCATCCCCAGTCTGATGGACAATCTGAGCGGACGATTCAAATTTTAGAAGATATGCTTAGATCTTGTGTGGTGGACATGGGTGGAAATTGGGATGAACACTTAGCTTTAGTGGAGTTTGCCTATAACAACAGTTATCAATCAACAATAGGCATGGCTCCTTTTAAAGCTTTGTACGGTAACACTTGTAGAACGCCTTTGTATTGGACTGAGACAGGTGAAAGAAAAGTCTTAGGCCCGGAAATGATTGAAGCTACAAGTGCTATGGTCGACATGATTAGAGAGAGGATTAAGTCTGCTCAGTCAAGACAGAAATCCTATGCCGACAAGAGAAGGACCGATCTGGAGTTTCCTATTGGAGAGAAAGTTTTCCTTAAAGTATCACCTATGAAAGGTGTGATGAGATTCAATGTGAGAGGAAAGCTTAGCCCCCGCTTCATCGGACCTTTTGAAATCTTGGAAAGGGTTGGACCTGTTGCTTATCGCTTGGCCTTGCCTCCATCTCTTGCTGGAGTTCACAATGTGTTCCATGTTTCGATGCTTCGGAAGTACATAGAGAACCCAGAACACATACTACAGCAAGTACCCGAAGGACTTAGTGCTGATCTTTCTTACGATGAAGGACCAGCTGAAATCCTAGATAAAAAAGGACAAGCAATTTAGGAATCACACCATCCCTTTGGTGAAGATTCGGTGGAAGAACCATACCCCGGAAGAGGCTTCATGGGAAAAGGAAGAAGAAATGAAGGAGAAGTTTCCTCATCTTTTTGGGAGCACAGGTACGCTTTCAATTTCGAGGACGAAATTCTTTTAAGGGGGGAAGAATGTAAAATCCAGCTTTTACCTAACCTTGACCCGACCCGGTCATTGTTATGTTTGTAGGTCCAAAGACCCGAAGTGGTGGTAGGAGGGACTTATGGGCCCTACTGGTTGATGACGTAATGTCGGGATTCCGGTTTATGGACATTGATGATCTTGCTCCTTCCTTGAGCACATTACCAGTGCTAAGTTAGAATCTGCGCACTGATGAAGAGCGAGACAGTTGAAATAGAAAACGGACTCCTGTGCATAATCCGAAGGTACTCCCTGAAACTAGACCTCTTGAGTGAACTGTAGGAGAAAACCCCATGCAATTTGACCTTGTATAGCCCTCCAAGTCCGCACCTAAAGTTGCTGAACTATTCTGTAAAATTTCTGCGAGAGATTGTTTTGGTCGATACTATTGGTCGATACCATCGACCAAAGGTATCGACCAACAAGTCTATTTGAGCCCAGATTTAAAGATTCTTAGAATATTCTTTTCTATTTATTTATTCCTCGAGACTGGACCCCTATTCTCGCGTTTTTAACATCTGGGAACGTGAGAGAGCCTCCCAAGAACTCCTCCTTGGTAGTGGTGAAGCATCTTCTTCATCAATCATTGCCAACCACTTATTCCTACTTTCTTGTTCCACTTTAAAGGTATGACTCTCTCTCCTAATCACTTTCTCACTCATCTTTTCTCTATTTTACTGTTGGGACCATGGTCAAGGTGTTGCAACCTTGCATACACCTTGCCATGAACCTTCTAAACCCCATACAATGATGTTTTCACCGATATGACTATGATTGATTCACCTCATGATCATTGACTACACATTTCCATGAGTTATTGCTTACCTACTTGCTTTATTTACCAAAACTGAGATGAAGCTCATGATTAACCTAATCTATACCTTGCATATGTGCTCCATGTTACTTCTAAACGATTCCCTACCTAATCCCCCATGTTTTCCCCTAATTTGCATTGAGATATAGCCAATGCCATGATCTACAACTCTTAACCTTGATATGTCAATTTGGGGATTTCCAAATGGACCATTGGATTATGAAAGTTTCTTGATAATTAGTGTCCCCATGTTGTGCTTAGACTATCCTCCAAGTTTCATGTCAATCCGAGACCCGGAAGACCAAATCTGGGCAAGAATCTGAAAAGCCAGCTTGCTGTCCTGGAATTGATTTGGTCGATACTATTGGTCGATACTATTGGTCGATACTATCGACCAAATGTATCGACCAATAGAGTGGCTGTCAGCAACTTTTGCCCAGTTCTGATTCTTTTGATCTCTGATTGTTCTGATTTCTTCTCTAACCTTTCATATATGCTTGTTTAGGACTTTAAGACTATTTGGGCCACTGCTTGTGATCTTGGACCATTCTCTTCTCCGATTCAAGGTAAGGATAGTTATCGATGTAATTACCTAGGATATGGAAATCTTGACTTGGTATTCCTAACCTAGTAAATATAGTTTCTATTTCATATTCTTATCGTGTTAGACTTGCTACATATGTCTTTTAACAGTAGCTTTGTGTTTACATTATATTACTTCAATGTTTTATCATGTTTATCAATTTCAATATGTGATGACTTATGTCAATGTCATGAACTGAATGTTTATTATGACGTTGTATCTTGTGAACTGATATGATGAACTTGGGCATGTGATTGCTTAAGTATAACTTGGGATTGAGGGGTACCCTACTGGTGCTTCTGTCCTTGGACATCGGAGGGAATAGTATGGGATGTTCTCCGAAGGTGTCCATTGACGCTTTCCCGGGTTATTGAATGACATGCATAGGATTTGTCTAGATGTATGGCTAGGATGTCCCTATCATATCAGACCCGATTCGGAAGGGCATTGAGACCGAACAACCCGTGGTAGTAGTGTGGATTTGTGGGCGCTCAAGACCGGTATCCACTCCGTGAGAGGACATAAATTGCATTACGGTTACCCGAAAGGGACCATTTATTGGTAGGGTTACAAATGGCTAGACTTGGGCTCACGGGCACTCAAGACCGGTGAAATGATCCGTGAGAGGGACGTGAGAGCTTCCCGTTTACCATTTGTTGATGACCAATAGGGTTGATGAGTCCGGTGAGTAATATCCGTGACTCTAGTGTGAAGGATACCGGAAAGGATCCCGAGAGGGGAGGAATGGAAGTATCTGGAACTGGCATGATATGATTAAGTAGATGACTTGCATTGGGCTAGGCTATACCCTAACATGCGCCAATACTTAGACCAAACGGTGATGTGAGAGAGCGGTGACCGAAACCCCCAACCATGGAATTGTCCGAGAGGGATGAAGGACCCAATTCCCCCCGGTGATGAGTGACTGAGACTACCTAAAGAAGTATGGTGCTATGACTTAAAGCATGTCTACCATAGATGACCAGCATACTTAGAATAAAGTCATATTGCATTATATGCCTCATATCATCTGCATCATTTTACGATTATCTTGTGGTTTATGTTTGGTGGGATAACTTCCTTGCTGAGTTCTTTTGAACTCATTCCTTTTCTGTTGCAATATTTTGTTAGGCTATTCTACAGGTGATTACTCTGATGGCACCCTCCCTGAGGCTGACCCAGATACCTCATACTACCATCCGGAGGCTGGCTACGTTGAAGACTTCGGTGACCATACCGAAGAAGATTACCAGGCGTACCAGGGTTAGCCCCGGAGTTGTATGGGAGCAGTCATGTTGGGTCTCCATGGTCCTCAACTTTGAAGAAGATATATTTATTATGGAGGAGACTTATGAGTAGTTACCCCTTCTTTTGTGACAGTATACTTAGAAGAATTGTAATAACTTTAACTTACCTTTATAACTTGAGACTTGTACTTAACTAAATTTTTGACCTCACTTCCGTTTGGTGAAGGAGTGGATTCCGCCCACTGCCTTCTTAATTTATCTGATTTGATATTTATTTCCGCACTCTGATTATGTCTGACACCTTATTTCTGAATTCCATGATCATTCATTGTTAGTTTATGATTATTATCTGTTCATGATTGTATTATCGTCGATGTGGATTATGTGGTCCCTGAACTATGGATCTTCGGGGCTGTGGATCACATCCCGGGTATGCCAGATAGGGTACCGGCTGGGTGGATGTGACAGTCACAGCCCTTTGAAAAATTTCTTCGCCTTGGCAACATCGGAACTCAAAGAATCAGGAGCGAAGAAAAAGAGTTCTTCAAACTTCTGCTGGTATTCCAGCACAGAAAGGGCACCTTGTACCAATGCCATGAATTCTGCCTCTTTGGCATCCTTTACCGACTCAGGGAAATAGTTCCTACAAAATGCTTCCTTGAACAACTCCCAAGTAACCACACCAGCATGAAGGTTCTTGAGAATAGGCCTGGTGGAGGTCCACCATGCATCAGCTTCATGTTGGAGCTTCTGTTCTGCAAACAACACCTTCTGATTATCTGAACACTGCAGGTGTCTAAATGCCTTTTCCAATTCTCTCAACCATCTATTAGGAAAGAGGGTGTCCTTGGTCATTCCGGTAAAAGATGGTACTTGGAGTTTAAGAAAACTTTCCATCAGCTTGGTATGCGGGATCTCAGTGGACCTCTCCACATACGGAGCTGCACGGCCAGGGTTTCTTGAACCACTTGCTCGGTTCTCTTCTCGCATAGCCAAAAATCCGGTCATCATTTGATTGAACTGCGCCGCTTGTTGCTGCATCATGTTGGTCATAATGCTAGCAATGTCTCTGAAGCTTCCGATTTCAGGAGCATCGGGAACTCCATTAGGGGCGGGGTGCTCTCCTTGTCTTTGCTGGTCCGGGGTCCCAGCAGGCACATCTTCAACTCCGGAATTATCAGAACCAATCAAACGATTCCTCAGAAGCACCATTCTGCAAACATCGGAAATTTACAACATCGAAAATCAACTTGTCAAAATCACTTGATCAATAGAATAGAATGCCCAAATCATGCTTAAAATCATCAACATAGCAAGATTATAGTCCAACATTGACAAGAAACAAATCACAAATCAGATTTCCACAAAAGCCCAAAAGCAGAAATTTTTCCCTATTGGTCGATACATTTGGTCGATGGCATCGACCAATAGTATCGACCAAAAACATTCTGCGTGAAAAACAGAATATATGGTTCACCCGTTTCATTTCCAAAACATTTCCATTTCAAACTTGGCTCTGGGGAAAACTTCTCCTTAAGGTCTCTAAGGGTTTTAGGGGTGATTTGAGACTTCCAACACTCTTGCAAGCTTGCATTGATCAACAACACAAGTAAGTCTCATTCTCTTCTTCTCTCTTCTTGCGTTTTCATTTACCAAGATATGATTTTTCTTTAAAACTGCAAAATGGTTGATGCTAATGGTTAGAATCATGTCTAGGGACGTTTAGAAACATGCTCCCACCATTTTACAAGCCAAACTAAGCATGAAACACAAGATTTCACATTCTTAGGATTCAAAAATCACTATTCATCTCAATATTTCCAACTTTACAAATACTTGCCTCATTTTTAAACCAAAATGAATTTTGACATGAAACCAAGTCCCACATGACTAATTTACCATGGGAAAGGTGTTCCCACATTCGGTTTGCCGAAATTCCAACTTTTGAAAAATCTCAAACATAGCCCAAAGAGGGATTTCTTCCTTCACCTTCTTGCTGAATTTTCACTTCTACATGGCCAAGATGTTAGATTTTCACCAAACGAAACATCCCAGCATGTTTATCCAAGTCTTATACACATGCTAGTATGTTCGAATCGCATTTTTGCAACAATTTCAAATTTTCGAAAAATTACAAAAATGCCCTTCATCTAACAAATGAACAAGGGAATTAATCAAAATGAATATTCTTTCTTGTCTCCGCTGGTTCATCATGCCCAGAGGAGGACGGAGGGCTGACAGAGGTATAGGACATGCTCCACGGCAGGAGGTGACCGAGGAGGACCTCTTCATATCACCTCAGGCAGAGTTCCTGTTCGAGCACTACTTCTATGACATACCGATCGAGTACGGGCGGTTGGTAGTCTTAGATGAGCTAGAGACCTTTCGCATACGGGAGAGGTTAGAGGCGATGGGATGGTTATCTTTGTACACCACGCCATATCCGGTCTACCCGAGCTTGTCGGTACTTTTATAGTAACTCGACCTACCGATCGAGGATGACCCGCGAGATGGTCCTCGGATTGTCATCCGCTCCGTGGTCGAGGCGTTGAGATCACATTCACTACCAGCGAGTTGGCTAGGATCTTGGGAGTGCCGTCTGTACCGGACTTTCGCTTGTGGATTCCTCCTCGCACCGACATTACGGAGGGTCTCATTCCATACGAGACACACGAGATATGCAAGACTCTATGGGACGATGAGAAGCGCTTCATGCCCGGGAGTGGCACTTCTATGATACCATCTGCCCGAGTCATCGCTAGCTTTGTCGGGCGAAACATTATTCCGAAGGCAGGGCATCACGATAGGGTGACGATTATGGAGGCACTAGTCATCTATTGCATTTACACTGGCGTGCAGATAGACTTGGCTCACATCATGCAGCATATCATGATAGACCGAGTTGAGTCTCCCGGGGTCGGGAACTTAGCTTTCGGCCGGGTCTTGACACACATTTTCCGATACTTCCGGTGGATTTAGAGGACACACCGATGATTCCTCGATATAGAGATAGGTGAGGACCTCTGTGCATGGTCGGTCAAGAAAATGGGGCTTGGTAATGCGGTTAGATCGGACAATGAGGCCGACATCGATGGGGATGCCGAGGATGACGATGTAGATGAGCATGGAGACGATGATGATCGGGGTGATGCTCCGAGTTCGGGATGATGACCAGGGGCATCAGGAGATTCCCGCTCCACGATTCTCCGAGGATGGAGGTCCATCTCACCAGACTTCTCAGGCTCAAGGTGTGACTTCTCATCAGTCTTCGACTTATTCCATACTCGAGAGGATCGAGGCTCGACAAATGAGGATGGAGACATACATGCACACTTTAGGTGAGAGGTTTACACGGCTCGAGGATGAGTTCAGATCGAGGAAGGATCAGACAGATCGTCGGAGTAGATCACCTAGATAGATAGCATTAGGAGTTTTCCTTTTTATGTTTCCCAGATGTACTTTCTTTCAGACTTGTAAAATTTCTTATGTGATTAATGAGATCAAGTTGTTTTGCTTATATTATTGTATCTTATTCCATAATCAGTTAAGTTTCATTTATTCAGTTACTAATCTCGGTTATCTATTATTCAACTCTAAGAATAGTTGAGTTACCCTTTTTGATCGGTAACTCGGAATGTTCCATCATCGCCTCCGTGGTTAGGGTCTTACTGAACACAGGGGCTCGATACCACTCTGTCACATCCACCCAGCCGGTACCCTATCTCGGCATACCCGGATGTGATCCACAGCCCGAAGATCCATAGTTCGGGGACCACATAATCCACATCGACGATAATACAATCATGAACAGATAATAATCATAAACTAACAATGAATGATCATGGAATTGAGAAATAAGGTGTCAGACATAATCAGAGTGCGGAAATAAATATCAAATCAGATAATTTAAGAAGGCGTTGGCGGAATCCACTCCTTCACCAAACGGAAGTGAGGTCAAAATTTAGTTAAGTACAAGTCTCAAGTTATAAAGGTAAGTTAAAGTTATTACAATTCTTCTAAGTATCCTGTCACAAAAGAAGGGGTAACTACTCATAAGTCTCCTCCATAATAAATATATCTTCTTCAAAGTTGAGGACCTTGAAGACCCAACATGACTGCTCCCATACAACTCCGGGGTTAACCCTAGTACGCCTGGTAATCTTCTTCGGTATGGTCACCGAAGTCTTCAACGTAGCCAGCCTCCGGATGGTAGTATGAGGTATCTGGGTCCGCCTCGGGGAGGGTGCCATCGGAGTAATCACCCGTAGAATAGCCTAACAAAATATTGCAACGAGAAAAGGAATGAGTTCAAAAGAACTCAGCAAGGAAGTTATCCCACCACACATAAACCACAAGATAATCATAAAATGATGCAGATGATATGAGGCATATAATGCAATATGACTTTATTCTAAGTATGCTGGTCATCTATGGTAGACATGCTTTAAGTCATAGCACCATACTTCTTTAGGTAGTCTCGATCACTCATCACCGGGGGAATTGGGTCCCGCATCCCTCTCGGACAAATCCATGGTTGGGGTTTCGGTCACCGCTCTCTCACATCACCGTTTGGTCTAAGTATTGGCGCATGTCAGGGTATAGCCTAGCCCAATGCAAGTCATCTACTTAATCATATCATGCCAGTTCCAGATACTTCCATTCCTCCCCTCTCGGGATCCTTTCCGGTATCCTTCACACTAGAGTCACGGATATTACTCACCGGACTCATCAACCCTATTGGTCATCCACAAATGGTAAACACGAAGCTCTCACGTCCCTCTCACGGATCATTTCACCGGTCTTGAGTGCCCGTGAGCCCAAGTCTAGCCATTTGTAACCCTACCAATAAATGGCCCCTTTCGGGTAACCGTAATGCAATTTATGTCCTCTCACGGAGTGGATACCGGTCTTGAGCGCCCACAAATCCACACTACTACCACGGGTTGTTCGGTCTCAATGCCCTTCCGAATCGGGTCTGATATGATAGGGATATCCTAGCCATACATCTAGACAAATCCTATGCATGTCATTCAATAACCCGGGAAAGCGTCAATGGACACCTTCGGAGAACATCCCATACTATTCCCTCCGATGTCCAAGGACAGAAGCACCAGTAGGGTACCCCTCAATCCCAAGTTATACTTAAGCAATCACATGCCCAAGTTCATCATATCAGTTCACAAGATACAACATCATAATAAACATTCAATTCATGACATTGACATAAGTCATCATATATTGAAATTGATAAACATGATAAAAAATTGAAGTAATATAATGTAAACACAAACCTACTGTTAAAAGACATATGTAGCAAGTCTAACACGATAAGAATATGAAATAGAAACTATATTTACTAGGTTAGGAATACCAAGTCAAGATTTCCATATCCTAGGTAATTACATCGATAATTATCCTTACCTTGAATCGGAGAAGAGAATGGTCCAAGATCACAAGCGATGGCCCAAATAGTCTTAAAGTCCTAAACAAGCATATATGAAAGGTTAGAGAAGAAATCAGAACAATCGGAGATCAAACGAATCGGAAGCGGGCAAAAGTTGCTGACAAGAACTCTATTGGTCGATACATTTGGTCGATAGTATCGACCAATAGTATCGACCAAATCAATTCCGGACAGCAAGCTGGCTTTTCGGATTCTTGCCCGGATTTGGTCTTCCGGGTCTCGGATTGACATGAAACTTGGAGGATAGTCTAAGCACAACATGGGGACACTAATTATCAAGAAACTTTCATAATCCAATGGTCCATTTGGAAATCCCCAAATTGACATATTAAGGTTAAGAGTTGTAGATCATGGCATTGGCTATATCTCAATGCAAATTAGGGGAAAACATGGGGGATTAGGTAGGGAATAGTTTAGAAGTAACATGGAGTACATATGCAAGGTATAGATTAGGTTAATCATGAGCTTCATCTCAGTTTTGGTAAATAAAGCAAGTTGGTAAGCAATAAATCATGGAAAAGTGTAGTCAATGATCATGAGGTGAATCAATCATAGTCATATCGGTGAAAACATCATTGTATGGGGTTTAGAAGGTTCATGGCAAGGTGTATGCAAGGTTGCAGCACCTTGGCCATGGTCCCAACAGTAAAATAGAGAAAAGATGAGTGAGAAAGTGATTAGGAGAGAGAGTCATACCTTTAAAGTGGAACAAGAAAGTAGGAATGAGTGGTTGGCAATGATTGATGAAGAAGATGCTTCACCACTACCAAGGAGGAGTTCTTGGGAGGCTCTCTCACGTTCCCAGATGTTAAAAACGCGAGAATAGGGCTCCAGTATCGAGGAATAAATAAATAGAAAAGAATATTCCAAGAATCTTTAAATGCGGGCTCAAGAGACTTGTTGGTCGATACCTTTGGTCGATGGTATCGACCAATAGTATCGACCAAAACAATCTCTGCAGAAATTTTACAGAATAGTTCAGCAACTTTAGGTGTGGACTTGGAGGGCTATACAAGGTCAAATTGCATGGGGTTTTCTCCTACAGTTCACTCAAGAGGTCTAGTTTCAGGGAGAACCTTCGGATTATGCACAGGAGTCCGTTTGCTATTTCAACTGTCTCGCTCTTCATCAGTGCGCAGATTCTAACTTAGCACTGGTAATGTGCTCAAGGAAGGAGCAGCATCATCAATGTCCATAAACTGCAATCTCGACATTACGTCATCAACCAGTAGGACCCATAAGTCCCTCCTACCACCACTTCGGGTCTTTGGACCTACAAACATAACAATGACCAGGTCGGGTCAAGGTTAGGTAAAAGCTGGATTTTACAGTAGGGCATGCTATGTTCATGTTTATCACTTCTATATGATTCCAATCGAAATTCTATTAGTTCCCCTAGATATTACATGCCATTTCCATGACAATGCAATCAATCCCAACTCATGCCATGATGTTTGTCACTTGAACTTGTTAGCTCAATTTGGGGCTTTTTGTTTAGACCATTGGATTGGGTAAATTTCTTGACTTATAGTGTCCTACTACTGTTGTTAAATATTCCTCCAAGTTTCAGATTGATCCGAACACCGGAAAACCAATTTCGGATGAAAACACCCAAAATCCATCATTCTGTCCCGAAGGAAATTTTGGTCGATCCTTTTGGTCGATACCATCGACCAAAGTTGTTGCTGACAGCAACCTTGGCAAGTTTTGATCCAATTAATATCCAATCTTCCTAATTTCTTCTCTAACTTATTATTGATGTTTGTTTAGGGCCTTAACAATTATTTTTGACTATTTCTTGGTACTCTCAATTCATCATCAATTCAACCCAAGGTAAGGATGGTTATCTCCATAAACATATAGATCACCAACTTATGATTTATGTTCTTGTTTATGAATAGGACCTTTTGATTACTTTTAAATCTTTGTAAGACTGTTATATATGTGTTAGAACAGTAGTAATGACATCTTTATACTCTTGTCATGTTACCTTACTATTCTTGTTTACTTATGTCTATGATGATTCATTTCAATATCATGATTTAAATTTTATGATAAGATGCATTGGACGCAGGAAAGATGATGAACTTGAATATGTGATTGCTTACGTATGACTTGGGATTGGGGAGTGTTCTATTGACACTTCTGTCCTTAGGCATCGGAGGGAATAGTATGGGATGTTCTCCGATGGTTCCTATAGACACTTTCCCGGGTTATTGGATGACATACATAGGACTGTCTAGTTGGCTGGCTAGGTTTATCCTTGTCGTGTCAGACTCGAATCGGAAGGGCATTGAGACCGAACAACCCGTGGTAGTGTATGGTTGGATGGGCGCTCTAGGCCGGTAACCAATCCGGTAGGGGACATAAACCATGCTACGGATACCCGAAAGGGGCCATTTATTGGTAGGGTTGCAAATGGCTAAACTTGGGCTCACGGGCGCTCAAGACCGGTAGCCAATCCATGAGAGGACGTGAGAGCTTCCCGTTTACTATTTGTGGATGACCAATAGGGTTGATGAGTCCGAAATCCGGGATTTCGCTGACTCTAGTGTGAAGGATACCGGAAAGGATCGTCGGGGGCGAGGAATGGACGTATCTGGATCTGACTTGACCGACTGAGTAGATGAGTTGCATTGGGCTAGGCTTTACTGTGACATGTGCCAGTACTTATACCAAATGGTGATGTGAGAGAGTGGTGACCTATTCCCTTACCATGGTTTTTGAGATGACTTTATCGAACTTCCTTAGCAGACCCAAGATATCTTGTATGATTGAGGGGGAGTGACTGACCACCCAAAGAAGTATGGTGCTATGACTTAAAGCATGTCTACCCTAGAGACTAGCATTCATAGAGTTAGAATCATACTGCATCATATGTTCCATATCACATTGCATCATGTATGTTCTGTATGTGTGTGATTTCTAATTATGGAATAACTGCCTTGCTGAGTTCTTTGAACTCATTCCTTTTGTACAAATGTTTTTAGATTATCCTATAGGTACTGAAGACTATGATGGCACCCCCTTCGAGATGGACTATGATTCCGCATACTACCCTTCGGGTAGTGGCATCTGTGAAGATCCGAGTGTTGGTGCCGAGGAGGATTACTATCCACACCAGGGTTAGCCCCATGGTTGTGAGGGAGCGGCAAAGCTGGGTTTACTTCATTCTTACCATTGAGGAGACTATTATTAGAGTAGAGGAAACCCTAGCTTAGTGCCCCATTCCTCTGGTGTATTTTTGGAGTATTTGGGCATGTACTTAATTAACTTGTTGGATTTATCTTTTAGATACTTGGACATGTAACTAACGTTATCACACTTCTTTTCCGCTGCTCTGAGAGAGTGGTTATCATACCTTCTCTCAACTTTATGATTATGTTCACACTTTACTGTTCTGTCTTCCGCACTCTGATTTATTTAATCTTATCTTATTCATGATACTTAGTATTAATCGTTTTTACTTTGATTATCTTTGTTCATGATTATGTCATTTTGTATGTGGGGGGCATGGACCTACGAATCTTGATCCTTGGACTGTGGATCACATTCCTGGGTATTCCAAATGGGGTACCGGCTGGGTGGATGTGACAACCTCTACGGTGAGAAGATTGCCATTTTCATGGATCATAAGAGTTTAAAGTACTTCTTTACCCAAAAGGAGTTGAACATGAGGCAAAGAAGATGGTTGGAATTGGTTTCGGATTATGATTGTGATATTCAGTATCACCCTGAGAAGGCAAATGTTGTTGCGGATGCTCTTAGTAGGAAGATTCAGAAGAAGACCATGAATTTGAATACTTTGAGTCTACCATTGTTGTCTTCTATTAAGAGTTTTGATTTGGAAGTTGTCCTTGAGAATGCTGATTTTGTTCTTTCCGCCATGACGGCAAGATCTGGTCTTAGAGATAAGATTGTTGCTCAACAGTGTTCTGATCAAGAACTTAAGGATAAGTTTGAGAAGGTTTCTTCGAATCCCGAGTTGGACCCCGACTTTGGTATATCCATGGATGGTGCTTTATTGTTTAGAGGTAGATTGTGTGTGCCGGAAAATGATGAAGAGCTAGCCTAAAATTTTGATAAGAAGGACAAGCAATTGCGGAATCGCACCATCCCTTTGGTAAAGATTTGTTGGAAGAATCATACCCCTGAAGAAGCTTCTTGGGATAAGGAAGAAGATATGAAGGAGAAGTTTCCTCACCACTTTGGAAGCACAGGTACGCTTTCAATTTCGAGGACGAAATTTCTTTAAGGGGGGGAGAATGTGAAACCCCCCCCCCCAACCCCCCCCCCAAAAACCCCCCCCTTTGGTTGCCCCAACCCCCCCCAAAACAAAAGGACCCGCCCCCCCCCCCCTCCCCAAAACCCCCCCCCCAACCTGCCCCCGAAACCTTGTTATTTGTAGGTCCGATGACCCGAAGTAAAGTAAGAAGTCAGCTTTGGGCCATCCCAGTGGAGGACTTGGTGTCTGGCTTTGAATCCATGAAAGTTGATGATGAAGTTCTATTTATGGAAACTGAATCTTGATGAAGATCGGATTAGTTGATGGACTTGGAGTGCTCTCTATCTTGGTTTGAAGGCATTTCTACCTATTAGGTAAGTCACTTGACATGTGTGCAAAACCCCTTTGGGATTGGATTTGATCTGGGTCTTCAATTCCCTGTTTTGGATTTGCTGTCAGCATTGGTCGACCGATTGGTCGATGGACCAGTCGACCAATCCACTCGACCAATGAGTCCTGTCTTTGGCAATTAGGTTTTCTTGCTCTATTTAAGTCCAATCTCGAGTCCACTTCGTATTTGCTGCCTCCAAACTCTTTGGAACGAACCAAAGACCTCTGCAAGTCATCTCCCTTGCATCCTTGGTGATTTTCTTGACGGATCTTCGTCGAAACTCTTCCTTTTGCATCAAAAGGTATGTCTACACTCTCTTCTTCTCCTCTATCTCTTATTTTCTTTCCTTTTTGAGT
Source organism: Hakea prostrata (assembly GCF_041222555.1). Taxonomy (NCBI): domain Eukaryota; kingdom Viridiplantae; phylum Streptophyta; class Magnoliopsida; order Proteales; family Proteaceae; genus Hakea; species Hakea prostrata. The sequence goes on along the minus strand of NC_142607.1, from coordinate 19,303,273 downwards.
TGAGACAGTAGAGGAGATGCTGCATTCTCTGTTGCAAACATCTCTGGACTTGTTCTCATGATCATCCTAAGGATTAGAGGCTAGAACAATGATCTTAACCATGATCATTGCAAGCTTTTGAAGGAATCATGATCAAACCATGATTTAATCTTGTTAAACTTCTAATTTGAATTCTGATCTCCTTGGATCTTCTATATTGATCATGTTAGTAGTTAATTGCTGTGTTTTCTTTTCATGATCCATGATCTATCAATCTCTAGTTGTTCTCTTCTACCATACTATGTGTTCTTCATGAATCATGGTAGTTACATATATGGTAGGTTTTGTTTCCTTATTTAGATTTATGCTTCTAAGCCTATTTCCTTGAAGATCTAAGTATGTTTTCATGATACCTTTACCTGAAGCAATGATCCATCCTCCTATTGTTCTTGTCTTTGATTTCTATTTCGAATTCATCAAGATCCATGGTTGATCTAATTATGGTAACTTTTTGTTTCCTAATTTGGATCTTGATGTCTTGTTTGGATTAGTGTTTTGAGGTCCCCTATATGTTAGAATACTACTGATGTAGTTTACCCCTTGATTAGTACCCTTTTGAACCACCAAATTCGGATTTGATATCTTAAAACTCTGTTTTTTCAGGCTACTGTCTGCATTGGTCGACTAATTGGTCGACTGGACCAGTCGACCAATCCACTCGACCAATGAGTACAGCAACTCCAGAATTGGTCTATGTTGGATGTTTTGGTATCTTTTCTGTTAGGGATCTTTCCTAATATGTTGTATACACTTGTTTAGGACCTTCTTCTCAAGTTTGCCAAGATCTTACTTGATTTCTTAGGATTCCTGTGCGAGTTATAAAAGGTAAGGATGGTTATTTCCTTAATTACATAGATAGCATGAATCTAGTTTCTATATTTGAATATCATTGACATGTTTCCTAAATTAGATTCTTACAATGATATACTACTGTTGCATAACCTTGATTACAGTAGCATTGCTTAATCATATTAAATTGATTCATGTATGATTTACTTACCAATTATATACAAGTGATTGTAATTATTGATTTCTTTCCATATATGAAGTTACTATATATGTGATGATATGTATTGATGCATGTGTATGCTTAAGTATGGTTTGGAAAGGAGAGGTGTCCTTTTGACACTTCTGTCCTTGGACTACTACGGGAATATTATGGGATGTTTCCGGAGATGCCCTCTGGACACCTTCCTAAACTGTTGGATGACATATCTAGGATTGTCTAGTAGTGTTTGGCTAGGATGTCCTGTTATGTCGGACCCTAATCGGAGGGGTATTGAGACCGAACGACCCGTGGTAGCAATGGGGATTCATGGGCGCTCAAGACCGGTAACCAACCCGTGAGAGGACAGGAATCACATTGTGGGGGCCATTTATTGGTAGGGTTGCATATGGTTAGACTTGGGCTCACGGGCGCTTAAGACCGGTAACCAACCCGTGAGAGGACGTGAGAGCTTCCCGTTTACCATATGTGGATGATCAATAGGGTTGATGAGTTCGTAGTCAGGGACTATGAGGACTCTAGTGTGAAGGATACCGGAAAGGATCGTCAGGGACGAGGAATGGACATATCTGGATCTGACTTGATGTAACTAAGTAGAAGACTTGCATTTGGCTAGGTTTTTCCTTGACATGCGCCGGTACTTATGCCAAATGGTTGTGAGAGAGTGTGTTGACTTAACCCCCTGCCATGGTTAGTCCTGAGGGATGAAGGACCCATTACCAATCGGCTGCTCAAGACCGGTGAAATGATCCGTGAGAGAATCCAAGATATCTTAAATGGTTGAGGATGTGAGCGGACCTTCCTAAAGAAGTACGGTGCTATGACTTAAAGCAAGTCTGCCAATAGAGACCAGCATACATAGAGTTAGATTCATTCATTCATTGCTTGTCTCATATCATATTGCATTTATGTTTGTTCTGAAATTCTGCCATTTATGATGTTATGGATTTAACTGCCTTACTGAGTTTCTTTGAAACTCATTCCTTTATTGTACAATGTTTGTTAGACTATCCTGCAGTCTTGAGTACTATGACGGTCCCTATGAAGAAGCGCAAGGCGAAGAGGCATATCTCCAGGAAGGTGATTGCGGTTACCACAATTACACTGAAGATCCCGCGAGTGGTTATGCTCCGTACGATGCTTAGTCCGACCATTGAGTGGAAGCGTCCTTGTGCCATTTATGAGATTTACACTTATAAGGATGTTGTCTATAAAGTGGAGAACAATTTAGTTACCCATTGTACTTGCTACTGGGATTAGGTTTTTGTCTAGTTTATTCTCTTTAGAGCTACTTTTCCGCTGGTTGTAGAGTGGGATTTTTGCCTCACTTTACTTATTTGTTTGACACTCTGATTATATCTATTATTCTGATTTATTTATGATTCATTCTTTCCTTATTGGATCTATGGTTTATCTTCCGCACTTTTATTATGATTGTTCATGATTATGTTATTGTTTATGTGGGAGGTTGATCACTCGATACCTGATCTTCGGGCTGTGGATCACACTCTCGGGTATGCCAGATAGGGTACCGGCTGGGAGGATGTGACAATTTCAGTTGAAGACTTGATGGCTGGAGTGGAATCCTTGAGTGTGGATGCCAGTGTCCCTTCTATGGAAACTGCACACTGATGAAGATTGGATTAGTTGATGGATTTGGAGTGCTCTTTGTATTGGTTCGAAGGCATTTCTACCTACTAGGTATGTCACTTTAGGTGTGTGCAAAACCCCTTGATGTTTGGACTTGATCTGAGCCTTCAATTCCCTATTTTGAAGTTGTTGTTCTGATTGGTCGACTCATTGGTCGACTGGACCAGTCGATCAATCAATCGACCAATTGATTCTGTTTTTGAAATTTAAATCGTGGCTACTCTATTTACGTCTAATCTCGGGAATACTCCGCTTCATCTGCCTCCTAAGCCTCTGGATCGAGTTAGAACCCTATTCTAATCGCTTCCCTTGCATCCTTGGTTGATATCTCACAAGAACTCAAGCAATCTTCATCCTCCTGCATCAAAGGTATGTATGATCTCTTTCCTCTCTATCTCTGATTTTCTTTTCTTGAATCTATTCTTGATTGAGATCAGGAAGATGATGTTGCATTCTTGCAACCATCTATTTCATGATCTCATCATGTTCCTTGTGATCTATGATCATCATCATGATCTCAACCCTTGCCAGTTGAATCCTGGAAACCCTAACCTTGTGTGGTCATCTGGAGAACCTTTGGTAATTCCCCATGAGAGGGAAACCTCTTGGGTAAAATTTATATGAACCTAAACTTTATCATTGAATGATTCTTCTTGTTATTTTTGACTAACAACTTACCTCCCTTCATCCGGAACTCTCAACCTTTTCATGGGAGCCAAAAAGGGTGAAACCCTAATTTCTTGGGAAAAATAAGGAACCCCTATTTTGATCATGTTAGAAGACTCTCACTTTATTTTCTTTACTAGAATTGTAACCTATTAATCTTTAATTCCTTACCCTTGATCATACTATATTGTCCCTTCATGATCTATGTTTAACCTATTTAGGTTAACTTTCTGGTTCCTAAGTTGTGACCTGGAAACTTGATTTGATTAATGGTTTGTTGTCCTCTATAGACTTAGATGTTTCCATTAAAGTTTCCCCCTTATTTTGTACCCTTTTGAACCACCAAATTCGGATTCATATTCTAAAAATTCTGATTTTTGAAGGCTACTGTCTCTGTTGGTCGACTCATTGGTCGACTGGGGCAATAGACCAATCAATCGACCAATGGGTACAGCAACCCCATTCTTGGTCTGTTTTGATTGAATTGTGATCTTTCCTTCTATGTATCTTTCCTAACTCATAGTATACACTTGTTTAAGACTCTTTTCTCAGGTTTAGTCAAGGTCTTACTTGATTCTCTAAGCTCCTTTACGAATTAGAAGGTAAGGACAGTTATCTCCTTAACTACATAGATTGCATACTCTCTGGTTTCTACTTTACGAAACTATGAGTTGTTTACTGTTTGTACACTTTATATTCTGATGTACTACTGTGAGAACAGTAGCTCTTTATCATGTTTCTTTTATTACTTAGACTTATGTGAGATTGCTTATTACTATATTGTTTTATGTTTTGATCATGACTTTACATTCTCTTTTATATAATGAGTTGTTGATTGTATATGTCATGACTGATCTAAGACTGTGTTTGATTAAGTTTGGTTTGGGATTGGGAGGTGTCCTTTTGACACTTCTGTCCTTGGACATTATCGGAAATAGTATGGGATGTTTCCGGGGTTGCCCATCGACACTTTCCTGAATCATTGGTTGTCATACCTAGGGCTGTCTAGCAGTGTTTGGTTAGGTTGTACCCCAATTATATCATACCCGATTCAGAAGGGTATTGAGACCGAACGACCAGTGGCAGCAATGGGGATTCACAGGCGCTCAAGACCGGTAACCAACCCGTGAGAGGACGGGAATCACATTGTGGGGGCCATGTATTGGAGGGTTGCATATGGCTAGACTTGGGCTCATGGGCGCTTAAGACCAGTAACCAACCCGTGAGAGGACATGAGAGCTTCCCGTTTACCATATGTGGATAACCAATAGGGTTGATGAGTCCGTAGTCCAGGACTATTAGGACTCTAGTGGAAAGGATACCGGAAAGGGTCGCCAGGGGCGAGGAATGGAAGTATCTGGACCTGAGTTGATGTAACTGAGTAGATGACTTGCATTGGGCTAGGCTTTTCCCTGACATGCGCCGGTACTTATGCCAAATGGTTGTGAGAGAGTGTGTTGACTTAACCCCCTGCCATGGTTTGTCCTGAGGGATGCCGGACCCACTACCAAAAGGTGTTGTGTGATTGACCTACCCAAAGAAGTACGGTGCTATGACTTAAAGCATGTCTGCCATAGAGACTAGCATACATAGAGTTTAGATGCATACATACATTATTTGTTTCATATTGCATTGCATCTTGTTATGGTTTGCTTCCATGTTATTTATGTTGTTATGGATTAACTACCTTACTGAGTTTCTTCGAAACTCATTTCTTTTGTACATTGATTTTGTTAGACTATTCTACAGGTACTGATTACTATAGAGAACAGTACGATGAAGCGCAAGCCGATGAAGCGTACTACACGCAAGGTGTTGGCAACAATCAAGATTACTCTGATGATCCCTCAATTGATCAAGCTGCGTACTATGATTAAAGACAACGTATATGTGGAACATCTCAAATGGATTGATGAAGTCCACTATTTTGAAGACGTTATCTATAGAATAAAAAACCCTGATGTTTAGTTATTTCTCTTAGTCCCTTTGATTTAGTTGTTATTTCTTTTAGACTTACATTCTGCGTTCCGCTGTATTTTGTGGAGTGAGTTTCCGCCTCACTCTACTTCTTTTGATGTGATTACATCTGGTATCATTTTTCGCACTCTGATTATATTGATTATTCAAAACTTGACTTTAATTTTTTGTTTATAATATTTTAAACCTTAACTATTTCCTGTTTATGATTATGTTATTGTATATGTGGGAGGATGATTTCCTCGATACTTGATCTTCGGGGCTGTGGATCACGCTCTCGGGTATGCCAGTTAGGGTACCGGCTGGGAGGATGTGACAATTTTAATATTATGATTTAACTTTTATCGTGAAGATGTATTGGATGCATGAGAAATGATGAACTTGAATATGTGATTGCCTACGTATAACTTGGGATTGGGGAGTGTCCTATTGACACTTCTGTCCTTGGGCATCGGAGGGAATAGTATGTGATGTTCTCTGAAGGTGCCTATCGACACTTTCCCGGGTTATTGGATGACATACATAGGATTATCTAGTTGTGTGGCTAGGATTGTCCTTGTTGTGTCAGACCCGAATCGGAAGGGTATTGAGACCGAACGACCCGTGGTAGTGTATGGTTTGATGGGCACTCTAGGCCGGTAACCAATCCGGTAGGGGACATAAATCATGCTACGGATACCCGAAAAGGGCCATTTATTGGTAGGGTTGCAAATAGCTAGACTTGGGCTCACGGGCGCTCAAGACCGGTAACCAATCCGTGAGAGGACGTGAGAGCTTCCCGTTTACTATTTGTGGATGACCAATAGGGTTGATGAGTCCGTAATCTGGGATTACGCTGACTCTAGTGTGAAGGATATTGGAAAGGATCGCCAGGGGCGAGGAATGGACGTATCTGGATCTGACTTGATACGACTGAGTAGATGACTTGCATTGGGCTAGGCTTTACTGTGATATGCGCCAGTACTTATACCAAACGGTGATGTGAGAGAGCGGTGACCGATTCCCCTACCATGGTTGAGAGGACTTTACCCAATTACCACGGCATTCCCAAGATACAGAATGGGTTGAGGGAGAGTGACTGACAACCCAAAGAAGTATGGTGCTATGACTTAAAGCATGTCTACCATAGAGACTAGCATTCATAGAGTTAAAATCATATTTGCATCATATGTTTCATATCACATTGCATTATGTTATGTTTTGTATATGTATGATTTTAAATTATGGAATAACTACCTTGCTGAGTTCTTCGAACTCATTCCTTTTGTACAAATGTTTTTAGATTATCCTACAGGTACCGAAGATTCTGATGGCGCCTTCATCGAGACGGACTTTGATCCCGCATACTACCCTCCGGGTGGTAGCTTCAGTGAAGATCAGAGTTTTGGTGCCGAAGAGGATTACTCTTCGTACCAGGGTTAGCCCCACGATAGTGCGGGAGCGGCGGAGCTGGGCTTTCTTCATCCACACCTATGAGGAGATGATCATTAGGATAGAAGAAACCCTAGTCTAGTGCCCCATTTCCCTGGTTTATTATGGAACAATTGGTTATGTAATTAACTTCCTTTGAATTATCTTTTGAAACATGGGATTGTAACTAACTTGATTATACTTCATTTCCGCTGCTTCGAGAGAGTGATTTTCACTTATTCTCTCATATTTATGATCACACTTACATATTGACATTATCTATTTTCCGCACTCTAATTTATTGAATCTTATCTTATTCATGATACTATTACTAGTTGCTTTTACCTTGATTATTATTGTTCATGATTGTGTTATCGCGTATGTGGGAGGTATGGTCCCTCGATTCTTGATCCTTGGACTGTGGGTCACATTCCCAGGTATGCCAGATAGGGTACTGGCTGGGTGGATGTGACAATAACTCCTGAGTGAGACATCGACAATTCCAATTGGGGGATTTAGTATTAAGGAACACTTTGGCTTCAGATCCGTGTCACCAAAAGAAGTTGGATCCTTCGTGGGAAGGTCCATACATGATAGTTAAGCCAGTCGGTTCGGGAGTGTACAAGCTAAAGCATATAGCAACTGAACGCGAACTTGATCGATCATGGAATGCAAGACATTTGAAGAAATATTATCCTTAGTGATTCAATTTTATTCAATTTTGATGTAGAAGATCTACAGTTATGTAATGCAATTTCTAACTTTGAGTACCAAATCCTTTGATTCGGGGTAATACAATATATCAGTATATGAATGGTGTTTGTGTTAAATCAAAAGGCTTCGGTTTAAAACCCGAATGAGACCTTCGAACGCCTAGAAAAAATTCTAAGGAATTTATTAGGCAAAAGGCATCGGTTTAAAACCCGAATAAGGCCTTCGAACGCCTAGAAAAATTTTAAGGAATTTATTAGGTAAAAGGCTTCAGTTTAAAACCCAAATGAGACCTTTGAATGGCTAGAATAAATTCTAAGGAATTTATTAGGTAAAAGGCATCAGTTTAAAACCCCAATAAGACCTTCGAACGCCTAGAAAAAATTCTAAGGAATTTATTAGGTAAAAGGCTTCGGTTTAAAACCCGAATGAGACCTTCGAACGCTTAGAAAAAATTATAAGGAATTTATTAGGTAAAAGGCTTCAGTCTAGAACCCGAATGGGACCTTCGAACGCCAAAAACTGAAGGAATTAAAGGATACTTCTTCATTTCTTTAGTGACCAGAAGGGGTCAACCTTTACAAAATTAAAAATACTTCTTTTGAATGATACATATGAAACAACGATTATCAAGTCTAGCTTCTTCATTCGGAATGGTAAATTCTGGGTAGCATCATCAATGATTGCGAAGAGTTCCGTAAACTACCACTTGCTAAAGGTAAGAAGAACAAAGAATGCGAAGAACCACAAAATCTAGATCTCTTTTATCCTCGATGATTGCGAAGAGTTCTGTAAGTCGCTACCTACTAAAGGTAAGAAGAATGAAGAATGGGAGGAACGACGAACTCTAGGTTTTATCCATACCCTTCGTCTGGCCCATAAACCTCATTCTCGGGGACTACGAAGAGTTCCGTAAGCTTCCTCCAGCTAAAGGTAAGAAGAAGAACGTGAGGAACGACGAACTCTAGGCCTTATCCTTTGTAGGAGCAACTCCGTCAACCGAAGTGGACGCCCGATCCTTAGCAATGTTGACGTTCAGGACGGACTCTTCCTGAACCACTTCCTCAATCTGAGACAAAGGAGGAGAATCATCAAGATAGAGCTTTAGATCTATATCGAGAACAGGCTGGTCCACCAAGTCTTCAGCACAATCGGGAAAGGGAAGTTGCAGTTTTTCATATACTTTGAGATGACAATGTTTCTGATGAGGAGCCGTGTCAAAACTCGGATTTCTCTTCAGAGTCGACTTCCAAACCTCGTTTTGACCATCTCGGTAAGCCTGAGTATTGAAGATATTCAACAAATCATAGAAAGGCTTATTGTTCAAGTATTTGAAGATACAGGTCCTCCGAGTTTCGACAAGAACATGTTCAGGTTTAGAAGGAATTGCTCGATTTTGGAGTTCAGTAATCTTTGCTCCGGATTCCGTCAGTTCCCCCGAAAGCCTCCCAATTTGCCGTTCAAAACCACGGATACTCCCCTTAGCAACATCCAGGTCCATGGAAAGGCGCTCGATCTCAGTGTTCTTCACTTTGGCTTCTTCCCAAAGCCTGTCCCGAAGGATCTCAATCTTAGCATCCTTTTGTTTGGCTTCCTCCCTAAGCCTGGAAAGATCAGAGTTGATTCTCTCGATCCAAAAGGCTGACTCCACTTGTTTGTGGAAATTGTGGAAATTATCAGCAGTACTCCTGCAATATCATAAAATTCATTCGGGAATTAGAGAGATTCCAAAAGGAGAAAAAGATATAAAATCAAAGGATTCACATTACTAATGGGTTCACGAAGGCTTCGTCGGGAACAGAATTAAAAGCTCCGCTTTCTGCAAGCATCTGGGCAAAAGTACACCATTCTAACGCCTTGTCAAAATTGCCCGTCACAAAGTCAGACCTTTTCAACTTCCAGGAAGGCTTATACACTTCGTTGTCAAGATGCGAATGCCTTTTTCTTGAAAATAACATTTCGGCCTCCTGGTGAACCTCTCGATTCTTCTTCATCGGGGTGGAAGTAAGACACACAACATCCTCCAAGACTTAGGGAGACTTATCCTTAGCCGAAGGTGCTAAAGGGGCTGTAACTGATGCCTTCGGGATTTGAACTTCTTTGGAAGGTGGAATCACGCTGATGAGCACATTTGTGTGTGAAATCTTAGGGCATAAAGCATGCATTTTACACACTTAGAGTGGAGCTACCTTGGGTTTTATGTTGTTTTTGCAGATTTTAGGACTTTTCAATATTTAAGCAAATATTTGGAGTTTTGGGTATGAATCATGCAAATTTTACACGTCAAGAAGTCCATTCAAATTCTCAAATGCGAAAATGGGCCTGATATGGAGCATGATGGGCTAGAGATGTGATTATGGGCCAACTCCGAAATATTTAAGAGATAAAGAAGGCAAATTTGATCTATGTCTGAGATTATAAATTATCAGTCAAATCTATAGAGATATTATTGAGAGAGTCCAAATGGAGAAAGAGTCCTTGCATACCTCAATATCTTATTTCCTATTTGTGATTTGATTAAAGAAAGAAAAGAAGAAAAAGAATTATATTCAGATAAGGAAGAAGGAAAGATCCCATTTTTGAATGTCTCTGTTCAATTTCGATCAAGCCCTTCATCTAATGGTCATCCGGTGTCCGATCGAGCTGATTTTTGGAGGAGAGCTTCACGACTTCTTGATCCTCAAATCCAAATGGAATTGTGCATTTGATTTCTCTAAGTCAGTCCGATTAGTACGTCGAAACCCTGATTGGTTGAGTTAGATAGAAACCTTGAGTTTGATTCAAATTCTGTCAAGATTCATATCCCATGTAAACTCTATAAAAGGAGAGCATACTCCATCGAGGGAGAACGTGTTTTAGAGCTTAGTAGAAGCACTCTTTCTTCTCTCTTCAGTTTATTTAGGCTTTCTCTAGTTTTCTTTGCTTGCATTTGTGAGATTTAAATTTCTAGATTGAATGTTTAGGTTTAATTTTTCTATGTAATGCAATTCAAGTTCAAGTTTCAAGTTTTAAAATTCGTTTTTCTATGGGTCTAGCAATTGCAAATCTAGATCATTCTAGATCTAGATCTAGTTGTTAGGGTTGGTTGAGATTCGAATCGTTTGTTCAATTCGCAAGTAAATAATATTCTTCAATAATCTTCTCTCCTCCCTCCATTCTCACTTCTATCTACCCCTCCATATTCTTAATTTAGGATTTACTTTCAGCATTTATTTATTGTTCTCCCTTCCCTTGGGTCCTTGATCAGAGATGCCTATAGTCATGCCTCTCTTTGGTTAAGGTTTCCCTTTCCTTTTATTACTCTGTTATTTACTTTCTGCAATTTACTTATTGTTCTCCCTTTCCCTAGGTCCTTGATCAGAGATGCCTACAGTCGTGCCTCTCTTTGGTAAGGTTTCCCTTTCCTTTTATTGCTTTAATTATTTCTTTTCTGCAATTTCTTTTTCTCTAATATCCTTTCCCCCGATCGGTGGACTGTAAGCTACGGCAAAGGGTCCACGGTCAAATTCATTATAATTATACTCCCCTTCCCCAGATCCAGAGCTAACACTCGGATCACTTCCCTTTTATTTTTATTTATTTATTATTCGCATTTTTTCTACCTTTATTAATTATACATTGATTATGTTTGCTTTAATTTTCGTTTCAATTCGATTGCATTAGATGTATGGATTAGGACCGTTCGTTTAGTTTAATTAAGTAATTAACAAATTTGAATCATTGCACTCTCGCATTATCATTAAGAAGTTAATTCTAAAGTGGCATATCTCCTTGAGATCGACCCATTAGCTACACGATGTCATGCGCTTGCGGTAACTTTTAATTTCACAAACACACGCCATCATCTTCGGACCGAACGATCTTTTTCTTGGCCGAAGCAACTTTCTTAGCAGCGTTGGCCCGAACGGCGGCAGGGTTATATTTTGGAGGCACTGTAAAAGAAGAAAAAACATTATTCAAAAAATAGAATGCCAAGATCCTAGGGTCTACGGGGCAACCAAGAAGAAAGTTGAAATGAAAATTCTGGTTTTCTCTTGGAAACACTCGTGAGAGGTTCGTTGGCTTCCAAGGGATGAGATTCCTGCACCCAACAATGACTCTCTCACTTACTACCAGGTAATCCAAAGTGCACGAGTGGTTGATAGAACCTGCACCCTCAGGTAGAAAAGTGATAGAATCACTGCTTTGGGAATCCTCAGAAGGAAAACCAAGGGAAGAAATCAAAAGGCTGTTATGAAGGAACAACGAAATGAACAAAAGAAAGGAGGAACTTACTTCTGAAGACCTTCAACTAAGAAGAGTACCAAAACAAAGAGACAGTCGTGAAGAAAAGCTATGGGACTTCAAACATTGATGAGTTCGCAAAATGAGGAAACAAAAGTCGAAGATCAACAAATGGGTTTAAATTACCTCAAGTAATAAGGCATGGAAACATGATCCAATCAAATCAAGGGCAAAGAATGAGTGACGGTTCAAATACCGATCATTCAATCCAAGATCAACGGCTAGCAATCAATGACCCTTCAGATTTGACAAAAGGAGAAATTAAAGCCATCATATGCATCCACGTTGAAGTTCCGGGGCCTGTTACGAAGATGTGCGACTCGAGAAGTGAACTGTCAACCAAAGCAATAAATGCAAAGGGACGTTTATATTTCTTTGGATGATTAACCTGGAAATAAATGGAAAGGAATGTTTGAGTTTATTGCGATGATTAACCGGAACGCAATACTTGGAAAATCAAAAGAAGTAAAGGCGGACTGACAAGAATGGGAATCGGAATGCGGAAAGAAAACAAAAGCTTAGAGAAACTCCAAGAAATTTCAAGAAGTATGAGGCTTCGGGAACATTCAGAATGAGACCTTCGAATGAAGCATCACCAAATGAGACTTCCGAAAATGAGGCTTCGGGAACAACCGAATGAGACCTCCTAACCGAACGTCGATTTCAACTGAATAGACTTCCAAGAGGTAGACTTCGGAAGCGTCCAAGTAAGACTTCAATACGGAGCAAAGGTCACGCCCGAACAAGGCTCCAAAGAGTAAGGCTTCCACATTCCGGATGTCTATGAAAGGGAATCCCAATGGATTTATCATGACTACAATTACAAATTCCAAAGACAATGAAGTCAAAAGATCTTTTCATTACAGCATAAAGCGGCCATAGGGGGCCAACCCTTACACACACAAAAAAAAAAAAAAAAAAAAAAAAAAAAAGAAGAAAAAGGAAAAGAAGACATTTCATTCTTGAGCAGGTTCGTGAACAGGCGTGGCCAAAGGATCAACCGCTAGGGGTTGCTCCTGAGGGTTTTGATTTTCACACACCACTTCATCTTGGGAGAGCTGGAGAATCACTGAGATAAAGATCTATATCCAAGTCAGCTAGACGAGGATCGTCATCAGCCAGAGCCCACTCAGAAAAAGGCATTTGAAGTTTCTTGAATACTTCCGGATGACAAACTGTCTGAAAAGGAGTAGTGTCAAAGGAGGGGTCAATTGCAGGTCATCTAGACGAGGATCGCGTTTGTAACAACCCCCGTTTTTCTAACCCGGAATCCGTATTGCAGGTCTGAGAACCCGAAGGTCTAGTCGAATTTATTTTGTGGAGTGTCCAGATAGAAGTCCATGATCCATATCCAGAACCCATGGATCTGGATTCTCTTGTTGAAGAATCTGCCTTACTGGGAAGTTGGATCTCTGGTAGAAGGCAAGTGGTGTTTGGAGATGTCTGGAATGAAGGTAAGACTTTCAACCCCCTGAGCAAAGCACCCTTGTATAGCAATATACTTGGGGGCGGTTGATTAAACCAAGCGACCGCCTTAAGCGACCGCCCAGTTCTGCTTGCGGGAAAATGCCCTATTTTGCCCCCTGTTCGTAATAAATAGCATCCCTCGCCCTATTAACGCATTATTATGTTCGGGATTGCTATTTTGGGCGATTAGGCGGCAGTGGAAAAGTGCTGGAAGGTGGGCGAAGTGCTGTTAATGATTTGAAACCTTTTCTCTTCTATTCTTGGTGATTCTAGTTAAGGTAATGAATCTCCATCTGCAATTCTCGTCTTTCTAACCTCTAATTGATATGAACCCATCCCCATTTTGTTAGTGGTTACCCAATTGATTAGTTGTATCTCCCTTTTCAATGTTCTTGATGAGATCCTGTCCAGGAACAAATCCCTGCATTTGTTAATGGATGGATCTAATCAAAGGGAATGATTTGGGTAATAGATCTTTGTTAATTTTAGGGTTTCTTGTTACCCCTTTGTTCTAGACCTATTAAGATTGAAATTCGGACTAAGATCATCCCAAAACGGATTGAAATCGGATGATCAAAAGTCTGATTTTCGGAGTTGGAAACTGTCTGAAATAGGGGTGGTCGCTTGTGGAGGTCGCTTAACCTAAGCGACCGGCACAAGCAACCGGCTGGTTTTTAGTGACTGTGTAGGTTTGATTTTTGAATTGTTTTAACTCTTGACTCTTATACATTCTTGTAACCCTATGCCTAGGTGTTCTCTGTTTCAAATAAAATTCTTATAATAGTTTTGGATTGCAAGTTAGAGGAATTCTACTAAATTACAGGTAAGGACATGCATTCTTATTTATATGCAAGTACATATACATGATGATTCAGCTGTTCTATTTACTATTCTTTGATCATGTATCTTGTTGTAATTGTATAAAGCATGTGAATCTTATTGTATATTTGTTGTTTGTGCTGTTCCTTGATATACTTCATCTTTTATGATATTGCACAACTGTTCATGGTATGATAATGAGTGATGTAGTGTAGTTGTGATGGAAGGGGTATTCCATTGGGATATCTTGGCTGGAGATATCAGAGAGCTGTGGTATGGGACACATGCTCACTGATGCCTCTAGCACTATCATGATTACTGGATGACATACTTAGGAGAGTCTAGAATTGCATGGCTAGGTACCCCACATACTATTACCCTTTCGGCAGGGGAATTGAAGCTGGGTGACCCGTGACAATGGTGACGTGACTCTGTTTCATCCTACAGCGGTAACCAGTCCGTGCGGAGACTTAGTGGTCCACTGTTGGTCATGCAATGGTAGGGTTGCATATGTTAGGGTTGGGCTCATAGACGTCCAAGGAATGGACCGAGTGTCGTGAGGAGTCATGAGAGCATCCGCCCCAACAATATGTGGATGACCATTGTAAAACCCAGCCATAACCTTGACCTGGAAACCTTGTTATTTGTAGGTCCGATGACCTGAAGTAAAGTAAGAAGTCAGCTTTGGGCCATCCCAGTAGAGGACTTGGTGTCTGGCTTTCAATCCATGAAAGTTGATGGTGAGGTTCTATTTATGGAAACTGAATCCTGATGAAGATCTGATTAGTTGATGGACTTGGAGTGCTCTCTATCTTGGTTTGAAGGCATTTCTACCTATTAGGTAAGTCACTTGACTTGTGTGCAAAACCCCTTTAGGATTGGATTTGATCTGGACCTTCAATTCCCTGTTTTGGTCTTGCTGTCAAGCATTGGTCGACCGATTGGTCGATCGGGCCAGTCGACCAATCCACTCGACCAATGAGTGCTGTCTTTGGCAATTAGGTTGTTCTTGCTCTATTTAAGTCCAATCTCGAGTCCACTTCGTATTTGCAGCCTCCAAACTCTCTAGAACGAACCAAAGACCTCTACAAGTCATCTCTCTTGCATCCTTGGTGTTTTCTTGACGGATCTTCGTCGAAACTCTTCTTTTTGCATCAAAAGGTATGTCTACTCTCTTTTCTTCTCCTCCATCTTTGTTTTTCTTTCCTTTTTGAGTTGAGACAGTAGAAGAGATGCTGCATTCTCTGTTGCAAACATCTCTGGACATGTTCTCATGATCATCCTAAGGATTTGAGGCTAGAACAATGATCTTAACCATGATCATTGCAAGCTTTTGAAGGAATCATGATCAAACCATGATCTAATCTTGTTAAACTTCTGATTTGAATTTCTGATCTCTTTTGATCTTCTTTATTGATCATGTTAGTAGTTAATTACTGTGTTTTCTTTCCATGATCCATAATCTATAGATCTCTAGTGTTCTCTTCTACCATACTATGTGTTCTTCATGATGCATGGTAGTTACATATATGGTAGGTTTTATTTCCTTATTTAGATTTATGCTTCTAAGCCTTATTCCTTGAAGATCTAAGTATGTTTTCATGATACCATTACCGAAAGCAATGATCCATCCTTCTATTGTTCTTGTCTTTGTTTTCTATTTCAAATTCATCAAGATCCATGGTTGATCTAATTATGGTAACTTTTTGTTTCCTAATTTGGATCTTGATATCTTGATTTGATTGGTGTTTTGAGGTCCCCTATATGTTAGAATACTACTGATGTAGTTTACCCCTTGATTAGTACCCTTTTGAACCACCAAATTTGGATTTCATATCTTAAAACTCTGTTTTTTTTAGGCTATCGTATCTCGCATTGGTCGACTGATTGGTCGACTGGACCAGTCGACCAATCCACTCGACCAATGAGTTCAGCAACTCCAGAATTGGTCTATGTTGGATGTTTTGGTATCTTTTCTGTTAGGGATCTTTCCTAATATGTTGTATATACTTGTTTAGGACCTTCTTCTCAAGTTTGCCGAGATCTTACTTGACTTCTTAGGATTCCTTTGCGAGTTATAAAAGGTAAGGATGGTTATTTCCTTAATTACATAGATAGCATGAATCTAGTTTCTATATTTGAATATCATAGATATGATTCCTAAATTAGATTCTTACAATGATATACTACTGTTGCATAACTTTGATTACAGTAGCATTACTTATTCATATTGAATTGATTCATGTATGATTTACTTACCAATTATATACAAGTGATTGTAATTATTGATTTCTTTCCATATATGAAGTTACCATATATGTGATGATATGAATTGATGCATGTGTATGCTTAAGTATGGTTTGGAAAGGAGAGGTGTCCTTTTGACACTTCTGTTCTTGGACTACTACGGGAATATTATGGGATGTTTCCGGAGATGCCCTCTGGACACCTTCTTAAACTGTTGGATGACATATCTAGGATTGTCTAGTAGTGTTTGGCTAGGATGTCCTGTTATGTCAGACCCTAATCGGAGGGGTATTGAGACCGAACGACCCGTGGTAGCAATGGGGATTCATGGGCGCTCAAGACCGGTAACCAACCCGTGAGAGGACAGGAATCACATTGTGGGGGCCATTTATTGGTAGGGTTGCATATGGTTAGACTTGGGCTCACGGGCGCTTAAGACCGGTAACCAACCCAGTGAGAGGACGTGAGAGCTTCCCGTTTACCATATGTGGATGATCAATAGGGTTGATGAGTCCGTAGTCAGGGACTATGAGGACTCTAGTGTGAAGGATACCGGAAAGGATCGTCAAGGACGAGGAATGGAAGTATCTGGATCTGACTTGATGTAACTAAGTAGAAGACTTGCATTTGGCTAGGTTTTACCCCGACATGCGCCAAGATTTATACCAAATGGTTGTGAGAGAGTGTGTTGACTTAACCCCCTGCCAAGGTTTGTCCCGAGGGATGAAGGACCCATTACCAATCGGCTGCTCAAGACCGGTGAAATGATCCGTGAGAGAATCCAAGATATCTTAAATGGTTGAGGATGTGAGTGGACTTTCCTAAAGAAGTATGGTGCTATGACTTAAAGCATGTCTGCCAATAGAGACCAGCATACATAGAGTTAGATTCATTCATTCATTGCTTGTCTCATATCATACTGCATTCATGATTGATCTAGAATCCTGCCATTTATGTTATTATGGATTTTTAACTGCCTTACTGAGTTTCTTTGAAACTCATTCCTTTATTGTACAATGTTGTTAGACTATCCCTGCAGTCTTGAGTACTATGACGGTCCCTATGAAGAAGCGCAAGGCGAAGAGGCATATCTCCGGGAAGGTGATTGCGGTTACCACAATTACTCTGAAGATTCCGCGAGTGGTTATGCTCCGTACGATGCTTAGTCCGACCATCGAGTGGAAGCGTCCTTGTGCCATTTATGAGATTTACACTTACAAGGATGTTGTCTATAAAGTGGAGAACAATTTAGTTACCCAATGTACTAGCTACTGGGATTAGATTTTATTTAGTTTATTCTCTTTAGAGCTACTTTTCCGCTGGTTGTAGAGTGGGATTTTTGCCTCACTTTACTTATCTGTTTGATACTCTGATTACATCTATTATTCTGATTCATTTATGATTCATTCTTTCTTTATTAGATCTATGATTTATCTTCCGCACTCTTGTTATGATTGTTCATGATTATGTTATTGTTCATGTGGGAGGTTGATCACTCGATACCTGATCTTCGGGCTGTGGATCACACTCTCGGGTATGCCAGATAGGGTACCGGCTGGGAGGGCGTGATGATTGGTATCGAGCCCAAGGTTCGAGGAGATCCTAACTACAAAAGACAATAACTGAACATTCCTGAGTCATTGATCTGAAATGACTCTTCTACTCTTAGAAGTGAATAATAGAACACTGAATTAGAAACTTGACCTTTGAAGCATAACAGAACATTTCCAAATAACATACCATAATTATACTTGAACGAATGTCACTAATGCAAGGAAAAGAAAGGTGCATAATATACAATAATTAAAGGGAAACAAAATGAACTTCATTAATTTCAAAAGTTTTTACAACGATTACATCTGAAATGCATAAATGGAAATCCTAAGGTACAATCTATCTAGGTGATCTTCTCCGATCTCTCGTATGCTCCGAACTCCTATGCTAGCTGAGTCACCCGATGCTCTATCCTATCCTGTCGTGACTCCATCCTCTCGTACATCTGCTCTGTCCGACCTCCATTCTCTCTAGCATGGAAGTCATCGATCTCATCTGTGCTCCAAGATCCGAAGTCTCCGGAACCGCATGTGAAGGGCCACCCGCCTCGAAGTGTGATGAAGGAAACTCGTGATGCACGAGCTCAGCCTCGCGCATATCTGCATCATCTCCGGCCCGATCATCACTATCGGGACCGATATCCTCTCCTCCATCCTCCGATCCCCGATCCTCATCCTCCGATTCATCATCATCCTCACCCTCTCGGACCAGGAGATCTCTCCGATCGCCGTAGTCTCATCTCGACGAATGGTCCGAGTCCCAATAGAGTATCCCCGTGATCCAGTGTCCACTGGTGTATCCTCGAAACTCACCCCGAAATGCCCGAAGATCGAGTCGGTAGCCTCCCATAGCAAAGGTTCCGCATGCTAGGCCGCAGAAACTAAGTCCAGCATGACCTGCTGAATGATGTAGGAGAGATCGATCTCGAAGCCCATGTAGATGCGGTAGATGACTAAGGCCTCCATCACCGTGACCCGATGGTGATGTCCGGCTTTCGGCATAATGTTTCGGCCGACTATGCGACCGATAATCCGTGCGAGAATCCGTCATCCGTCCGCTAGTCCACGGTGTGAAGCATCGACGGCTATCCCATAGCGTAGAGCATATCTCGCGTAGCTCGTACGGCATCGGATGGCTGTCCGGATCTGCTCCTGCGGTATCCACACACACCGCCTTGTGGATAGTAAGGAACCCGCAAGATCTCAGCCGGTGTCCGGGTAGAGAAGCGAATCCGAGTCCGGAAGACCCGCTCCCGAGGACAAGTCTAAGTGGATGTCCTTGGCCTCGAGCCTCCTCTGTGTAGGTAAGGTTGCTGAAGAACAACCTCACTAGTTCCGGGTATACCGGCAGATCCTCGGTGAAGAGATGAGTCCACTACAATGTGTCGAACCTCTGCCGAATCCTAAAGGCTCTGAGCTGGCGTAAGTGAAGTAGACGTCCCATCTCGATATTGCGATGGCTGAAGTAGGCCTCGTATAGGAACTCGGCCTGAGGTGTGTCAAACATTTCCGGTCTCCTAACCTCCTGTCTAGGCTCTGAAGGAACCTGACCTCTGCCCCTAAGAGCACCTACGATGCGACCACGACCTCTACCTCGTCCTCGCCCTCCCCTCTGCATAGTGGGTATCTGTGAAAGAGACAAGAGACAATTCCAGTTAGTGCTATTTGAAGATTTGAGCCAAAAGGGTATTTTCGTAATTTTTCGGAAAATTTCAAATTTGGGGGAAATTTGATTTGAACATACCAGCATGTGCGCAATACTTGGAATTTCATGTCTATGAAGTTTGTTTGGTGAAAATCGATCGAAAACTTGGATTAAAGCGAAAAATTCAGCAAGAAGGAAATTTGGGGATTTTGCAATTTAGGTCAAAATTGGATTTTTGAAAAGTTGAAATTGGTTAAATCAAATTGTATGGACCTACCTACAATGTCATCTTGAGCATGTAGCATTTGATCTCGTGCGAAAATTTCAAGCGGTTTGAGAGGAAGCGAAATTTTTCTAAAGTTATCGATTTCGGTATAAAACTTTGCGAGATGAACACCATCATGTTAAAACTTGTTGTCTATGCATGGCATTGTGTTTAAAACCTAGGGAATATGTTTCTAAGCATTCCTAAGCATGATTTCTAGCATTGGATACAAGTAAAGCATGGTTTTATTGAAATGCAAGCATGAGAAGATGAAAATGGAAGAAAGAATGGGAAATTTACCTTGTTTGTGAAGATGGTGTGTTGTGGTGTTGTTGTTGAAGCACTAAATCACCTCAAGAACACTTGTGGGAACTCTTGGAGACTTTCCCTAGAGCCCTCTCACCTTTGGAAGAAGTTGGAATGAGGTTGGAATGTGAAAGTGAGGCTTATAATGCGAATTTTCGCATTCTGTCTGCATTGGTCGACTCATTGGTCGACTGGGTCAGTCGACCAATCACTCGACCAATGGTCACAGAGACCTCATTTGCTGTTGAATTTTTTGAAAATGTGATTTTTGCCTTATGGAATATTGTTTTATGACTATATGGATATATTTGAGCATGATTTAAGTTTTCAAATCATTTGGACTTGTGGTTTATGTCGAATCTTCGAAATTCGGTATTTTGATGTTCTCGGTTTTGCAGAATGGTTACTCTGAGAAGTGGGCGTGGTGAATCCAGTGGTCATGGAGGTGGTGAAATACCTCAGGGAGGTGGCGAAGTACCTCATGGAGGTGGTGAGATACCAAATGTTGATCAGGGTACTCATGAGATACCTGGTGCCCCGAATGTTGGAAGTTTCAGAGATATTGCCAATATTATGGGCAATATGATGCAGCAGCAAGCAACTCGGTTCAACCAGATGTTGGTGGGTTTCATGACTCGCATAATGAGACCCGGGCTGGTGCTAATGTGAATCCTCATGCCGCAGTCCTGAATGCGGGAGGTTTGGCTGGAACTCCTCATACTCGCTTGATGGAGAGTTTTCTGAAGATGCAAGTACCCACTTTCACTGGAGTTACAAAGGACCCCTTGTTTCCCAACAAGTGGCTTCGTGAGTTGGAGAAGGCTTTCCGACATCCGCAATGCTCGGAAGCTCGAAGATTTTGTTTGCTGAGACCGAAGTTGCAACAAGAAGTTGATGCATGGTGGATCTCCACTCGGCCTGTTTTGGAAGGTTTGCATGCAGGAGTTGTAACTTGGGAGTTATTCAAAGAGGCTTTTTGTATGAATTACTTTCCCGAGGCGGTAAAAGATGCGAAGGAAGCTGAGTTCATGATTCTTACTCAAGGATCTCTGTCTGTGTTGGAGTACCAACAGAAGTTTGAGGAGCTTCATTTCTTTGCTCCAGATTCTTTGAAGGAAGACCTCGCGAAAGCAAAGAAGTTCTTCAAAGGACTGCGCCACTGCCATTAAAGCTTACCTCACGATCCGGCCTATAGTGAGCTATGCTCAAGTGGTGCGAGAACTCGAAGAAGTTGGAAGAAACAGAGAAGGAAAGTGCTCGTGTGCAAAAGCCTTGGCAGTCAAGGAATTCTGGTTTGATGGATCGTAATGACCGTCGTTTTGTGAGACCTACACCCTACCCCACTCCTACCTTTCGGGCTAAGAGTGTAGGTTAGAACACGGGTTTTCAGCGAGACCGGCCGTTTAGACAAGATGGCGGAAACCGACCACCAGCAAGTGCAAGTGCAAGTGCAAGGCCTTTTGTTCGGAAGCCCTCTGTTGCAGCTACCCCTATTGGATCCAAGCAATCCTGTTTGCTTCTCTTGCAAGCAAGATGGTCATTTTGCTCGTGCTCAGTCCGGGCGGCCCGCCCAAGACAGCCGCCCCTGGTGGTGAAGAGTGCTCCTGCTCCTCCCTCCGGTAGAGTTTTCAGTATTTCCGGTCTTGAGCAGGATCCAAGCCATGAAGTGATTACGGGTACATTGTTAGTCGCTTCTATTTCTGCATTTGTCTTATTTGATACGGGTGCATCTCATTCGTTCATGTCATCTCGCATTCATCAAGAAGACTAACCTAAGCCCCGAGAAGTTGTCTAGTTGTTTATTGATTAGTACACCTACTGGTCCTTGTTGTGAAACTAGATAAGGGGTTATCTAAATGTCCTGTGTTGATTGGTGAGAAGAACTTGGAAGCCAATTTTGTGATTCTTGACATGAAGGACTTCGATGTTATTTTGGGAATTGATCGGTTGACAGCCCACAAAGTTGTGTTCCTTTGTTCCTCAAAGAAGATTCAGTTCCATATTTGTGGAAGTCCGGTCTTTGAATTTCGGGGTGAAAAGAGAAGGGTTTGTAAGAAGGTGCTGTCTCAGCACCGATGCAAGTCTATGCCCTAGTGGATGATGCTTCATCCGAAGGCAAGGGTATAGTGGAGAAAAGAGTCGATGAAGTCGAGTTGTCTGCGACTTTGTTGATGTCTTCCCCGATGATCTATCAGGAGTGCCTCCGGACAGAGATGTCGAATTTTCTATTGATCTCGTCCCTGGTGCCGCTCCGGTATCTAAAGCTCCGTATAGGATGGCTCCTACTGAGTTGAAAGAGTTGCAAAATCAGTTGAATGAGCTCATTGATAGAGGTTTCGTGCAGCCTAGTGTGTCACCTTGGGGAGCTCCGGTCTTGTTCGTCAAGAAGAAAGACGGTAGTATGCGCTTGTGCATCGACTACCGTGAGTTGAATAAGTTGACTATCAAGAATAGATATCCGCTGCCCGTAATCGATGATCTCTTCGATCGGTTGAAGGGTGCAGTTGTGTTCTCAAAGATTGACTTAAGGTCCGGATATCACCAATTGAAAGTGAACTCTAGTGATATCTTCAAGACAGCTTTCCGAACGCGGTATGGTCACTACGAGTTTAGAGTCATGCCCTTCGGATTGACCAATGCTCCTGCGGTGTTCATGGACCTCATGAACCGAGTATTTCATGATGTGCTTGATAAGTTCGTGATTGTTTTCATTGATGACATCTTGATCTATTCGAAGAGCGATGAAGAGCATGCGAGTCATCTAAGTTTCACTTTGCAAAGGTTGCGAGAAAAGAAGTTGTTCGCTAAGTTTAGCAAGTGTGATTTCTGGCTTAAGAGAGTGGTATTCCTTGGTCATGTAGTTTCAGCCGAAGGTATTCGTGTCGATCCTGAAAAGGTCCAAGTCAGGCTGATTGGGAAAGACCGAAGTCGAGAACGGAAATAAGAAGTTTTCTTGGATTGGCGGGTTACTACAGAAGGTTTATTGAGAATTTTTCTCGGTTGGCTGCTCCTATGACTAAGTTGACCAGGAAAGAAGAAAAGTTTGTTTGGTCTGACGCCTGTGAGAAGAATTTCCAAGAGTTGAAGGATAGATTGACAAGTGCCCCGGTTTTGACTATACCTGATAGTTCCGGTGGTATGACAGTTTATACCGATGCGTCAAAGATTGGTTTGGGTTGTGTATTGATGCAACATGGCAAGGTCGTAGCCTATGCTTCTCGGCAATTGAAGGATTATGAGCGGAATTACCCCACTCACGATCTAGAACTTGCCGCCGTTGTCTTTGCTTTGAAGATTTGGAGACATTATCTTTACGGTGAGAAGATTGCCATTTTCACGGATCATAAGAGTTTGAAATACTTCTTTACCCAAAAGGAGTTGAACATGAGGCAAAGGAGATGGTTGGAACTAGTCTCCGATTATGATTGTGATATTCAAGATATCATCCTGGGAAAGCAAATGTTGTTGCTGATGCTCTTAGTAGGAAGAACCGAAGAAGACTTTGGATTTGAATGCTTTGAGTTTACCATTGTGGTCTTCTATTGAGAGTTTTGATTTGGAAATCGTCCCCGAGAATTCTGATTTTATTCTTTCGCCATGACGGCAAGATCTGGTCTTAGAGATAAGATTGTTGCTCACAGCAGTTCGATCGACAAGAGTTTTTGATCAAAGTTGAGAAGATTTCTTCGAATCCCGAGTCGGACCCCGACTTTGGTATATCCATGGATGGTGCTTTGTTGTTTAGAGGAAGATTGTGTGTGCCTGCAAATGAAGAAGTTAAGAAAGAAATATTGAAGGAAGCACACCAGTCAGGTCTTTTACTATACACCCGGAAGCACCAAGATGTACAAGGACTTGAAGGAACATTTTTGGTGGATTGGTCTAAAGGCGGATGTTGATGATTTTGTTGCCAAGTGTGAGACTTGCCAACGTGTGAAAGCCGTTCAACAACCTCCATCTGGATTACTTCAGCCTCTTCCTATTCCTAGTTGGAAGTGGGAGGATATCTCCATGGACTTTGTGACTAGCTTGCCTCGGACAAGTAAAGGCAATGACACTTTGTGTGGGTGATTGTTGATAGGTTGACCAAATCAGCCCATTTCATTCCTATGAAGATCACTCATACTCCGGATAAGCTAGCAAGGCTTTATGTGGATAATGTGGTTCGTCTGCATGGTGTGCCATTGAGTATTGTTTCGGATCGTGATCCCGGTTCACCTCAAGGTTTTGGAATAGTTTGCGTAAGGCCTTGGGAACCCAATTGAACTTGAGTACAGCTCATCATCCACAGTCGATGGACAATCCGAGCGGACAATTCAGACATTGGAAGACATGCTCGGATCTTGTGTGGTGGATATGGGTGGTAATTGGGATGAACACCTAGTTTGGTTGAGTTTGCCTATAACAACAGCTTATCAAGCAACAATAGGCATGGCTCCATTCAAGGCTTTGTATGGCAAGACTTGTAGGACACCTTTGTACCGGACTCGAGACAGTGAAAGAAAAGTCTTAGGTCCCGAGATGATTGAAGCTACGAGTGCGATGGTAGATATGATAAGAGAAAGGATTAAGTCTCGCCTATCAAGACGGAAATCTTATGCTGATAAGAGAAGGACCGATTTGGAATTTCAAGTTGGAGAGAAAGTCTTTCGAAGGTCTCACCAATGAAGGGTGTGATGAGATTCAATGTTAAGGGAAAGCTTAGCCCTCGTTACATTGGACCTTTCGAGATTTTGGAAAAGGTTGGACCTGTTGCGTATCGATTAGCATTACCTCCGCCTCTTGCTGGTGTTCACAATGTGTTTTATATTTCGATGCTCCGAAAATACATAGAGAATCCGGAACACATTTTGCAGCAAGCACTCGAAGGACTTAGTGCTGATTTGACCTATGATGAAGAACCGGCCGAAATCTTGGATAGGAAGGACAAGCAGCTGCGGAATCGCACCATTCCTTTGGTGAAGATTCGGTGGAAGAACCATACCCCTCGAAGAAGCTTCTTGGGAGAAGGAAGAAGATATGAAGGAGAAGTTTCCTTACCTCTTTGGAAGCACAGGTACGCTTTCAATTTCGGGGACGAAATTTCTTTAAGGGGGGGAGAATGTAAAACCCAGCCCTAACCTTGACCCGGAAACCTTGTTATTTGTAGGTCCGATGACCCGAAGTAAAGTAAGAAGTCAGCTTTGGGCCATCCCAAAGAGAGGACTTGGTGTCCGGCTTTCAATCCATGAAAGTTGATGGTGAGGTTCTATTTATGGAAACTGAATCCTGATGAAGATCTGATTAGTTGATGGACTTGGAGTGCTCTCTATCTTGGTTTGAAGGCATTTCTACCTATTAGGTAAGTCACTTGACTTGTGTGCAAAACCCCTTTAGGATTGGATTTGATCTGGACCTTCAATTCCCTGTTTTGGTCTTGCTGTCAGCATTGGTCGACTGATTGGTCGATCGGGGCGATCGACCAATCCACTCGACCAATGAGTGTTGTCTTTGGCAATTAGGTTGTTCTTGCTCTATTTAAGTCCAATCTCGAGTCCACTTCGTATTTGCTGCCTCCAAACTCTCTGGAACGAACCAAAGACCTCTACAAGTCATCTCTCTTGCATCCTTGGTGTTTTCTTGACGGATCTTCGTCGAAACTCTTCTTTTTGCATCAAAAGGTATGTCTACTCTCTTTTCTTCTCCTCCATCTTTGTTTTTCTTTCCTTTTTGAGTTGAGACAGTAGAAGAGATGCTGCATTCTCTGTTGCAAACATCTCTGGACATGTTCTCATGATCATCCTAAGGATTTGAGGCTAGAACAATGATCTTAACCATGATCATTGCAAGCTTTTGAAGGAATCATGATCAAACCATGATCTAATCTTGTTAAACTTCTGATTTGAATTCTAATCTCTTTTGATCTTCTTTATTGATCATGTTAGTAGTTAATTACTGTGTTTTCTTTCCATGATCCATAATCTATAGATCTCTAGTGTTCTCTTCTACCATACTATGTGTTCTTCATGATGCATGGTAGTTACATATATGGTAGGTTTTATTTCCTTATTTAGATTTATGCTTCTAAGCCTTATTCCTTGAAGATCTAAGTATGTTTTCATGATACCATTACCGAAAGCAATGATCCATCCTTCTATTGTTCTTGTCTTTGTTTTCTATTTCAAATTCATCAAGATCCATGGTTGATCTAATTATGGTAACTTTTTGTTTCCTAATTTGGATCTTGATATCTTGATTTGATTGGTGTTTTGAGGTCCCCTATATGTTAGAATACTACTGATGTAGTTTACCCCTTGATTAGTACCCTTTTGAACCACCAAATTCGGATTTCATATCTTAAAACTCTGTTTTTTTTAGGTTATCGTCTGCATTGGTCGATCGATTGGTCGATCGACCAATCGACCAATCCACTCGACCAATGAGTTCAAAGCAACTCCGAATTGGTCTATGTTGGATGTTTTGGTATCTTTTCTGTTAGGGATCTTTCCTAATATGTTGTATATACTTGTTTAGGACCTTCTTCTCAAGTTTGCCGAGATCTTACTTGACTTCTTAGGATTCCTTTGCGAGTTATAAAAGGTAAGGATGGTTATTTCCTTAATTACATAGATAGCATGAATCTAGTTTCTATATTTGAATATCATAGATATGATTCCTAAATTAGATTCTTACAATGATATACTACTGTTGCATAACTTTGATTACAGTAGCATTACTTATTCATATTGAATTGATTCATGTATGATTTACTTACCAATTATATACAAGTGATTGTAATTATTGATTTCTTTCCATATATGAAGTTACCATATATGTGATGATATGAATTGATGCATGTGTATGCTTAAGTATGGTTTGGAAAGGAGAGGTGTCCTTTTGACACTTCGTTCTTGGACTACTACGGGAATATTATGGGATGTTTCCGGAGATGCCCTCTGGACACCTTCCTAAACTGTTGGATGACATATCTAGGATTGTCTAGTAGTGTTTGGCTAGGATTGGTTTTTCTTACCCCCCCCCCCCCGGGGGGGGGCCCCCCCCCCCCCCCCCCCCCCCAACGGGGATCCGGCCCCCCCCCCCCCCCCCCCCCCCCCCCCCCCGGGGCCCCCCCCCCCCTTGGGGGGCCCATTTATTGGTAGGGTCGCATATGGTTAGACTTGGGCTCACGGGCGCTTAAGACCGGTAACCAACCCGGTGAGAGGACGTGAGAGCTTCCCGTTTACCATATGTGGATGATCAATAGGGTTGATGAGTCCGTAGTCGGGGACTATGAGGACTCTAGTGTGAAGGATACCGGAAAGGATCGTCGGGGACGAGGAATGGAAGTATCTCGGATCCGACTTGATGTAACTAAGTAGAAGACTTGCATTTGGCTAGGTTTTACCCTGACATGCGCCAAGATTTATACCAAATGGTTGTGAGAGAGTGTGTTGACTTAACCCCCTGCCAAGGTTTGTCCTGAGGGATGAAGGACCCATTACCAATCGGCTGCTCAAGACCGGTGAAATGATCCGTGAGAGAATCCAAGATATCTTAAATGGTTGAGGATGTGAGTAGACTTTCCTAAAGAAGTACGGTGCTATGACTTAAAGCATGTCCGCCAATAGAGACCAAAGCATACATAGAGTTAGATTCATTCATTCATTGCTTGTCTCATATCATACCGCATTCATGATTGATCTAGAATCCCGCCATTTATGTTATTATGGATTTTTAATCGCCTTTACCGAGTTTCTTTGAAACTCATTCCTTTATTGTACAATGTTGTTAGACTATCCTGCAGTGTACCGAGTACTATGACGGTCCCTATGAAGAAGCGCAAGGCCAAGAGGCATATCTCCGGGAAGGTGATTGCGGTTACCACAATTACTCAGAAGATTCCGCGAGTGGTTATGCTCCGTACGATGCTTAGTCCGACCATCGAGTGGAAGCGTCCTTGTGCCATTTATGAGATTTACACTTACAAGGATGTTGTCTATAAAGTGGAGAACAATTTAGTTACCCAATGTACTAGCTACTGGGATTAGATTTTATTTAGTTTATTCTCTTTAGAGCTACTTTTCCGCTGGTTGTAGAGTGGGATTTTTGCCTCACTTTACTTATCTGTTTGATACTCGATTACATCTATTATTCCGATTCATTTATGATTCATTCTTTCTTTATTAGATCTATGATTTATCCCCCCCCCCCCCCCTCCCCCCCTCTTATATTTATTTTTATTTTTTTTTTTATTTATGATGAGGAAACCCAAACACCAGACCCCCGACCCCCCGCCCCGCCCCCACCCCCAGGACCCGGGGCCGGGGGCGGGCCCCCAACCACAACAAACAAAAGGGGAAAAACCAAAGCGACAACCGCCGCGCCGCCGGCCCCCCCCCCCGCGGGGGAGAAAAACACAACCAAGGGGGGTGGGGCCAAAGGGGGAAAACCCCCCCCCCACAAAAAAAAAACCACAAACCAGCCTGGCTTTGGTGGCCCCCCCCCCCCCCCCCCCCCCCCCCCCCCCGGGGGCGGGGAGAGAGTGTTGACTTAACCCCCAGCCATGGTTTGAGAGCCAGGTGTGGACTTACCCCTTTGCCCAGGATCCCTACAGAGGTAACCAGTCCTTGCCGGATCAGAGAGACTAGACCTACCCAGAGGAGGGGTGGTGTATATCTTAAAGCATGTCAGCTATTAAAGACTTGCATAGTTAGATCTTAGTAGCATTCATATTTTTGCATACCATTCATATCATTTCATGCATGCATTCATGGATTGTATTGACATAGATATGAAAATTGTCTGTTCCTTACTAAGTTCGTCAAAACTCACTCCTTTCATTGTATATATTATATGAGTTGTACAGATGGTGGCTCAACGTCAGAAGTTGGAGATGATTCATATGAAAGAGCCTTCTCGTATGAAGCTGATGTGAGACAGACAGTGGTACATGGACTTGCAGAGCATGGAGCCTCCTGAAGATGCTTGTGTGCACTTTTAGCACCCATTGATGGCCGACGGAGGCAGATTCCCAGGATTTTGATGATCGTGTGGAGAAAGATTGGAGGATATCTTTACTTGCTAATTTAGAAAACTAGTTTTTCGATTTAGAAAAGAAAACCAAAGAGAGGATTATTTAGTTTATTTATTTTGCTTCCGCTGAACTCGATATTACATTTGATTCTTGATTCTTTCCTTTGACTATTTCTTGGATATTTATTGGAGTATTTGGACTCCTGTAACCTTTTTATTAATTATTGCACTATTCTTGCTCTTGGTTACATGTATTTGTATTTATTATTATTCATAGACTAAAATCGTGGATCCTGTGACGGATCGCACCCATGGGTTGTCGGGCGGGTAACCGAGGCCGGCGGGCGGGGTGTGACAGCGTTGGCCCGAACGGCATCCAGATTGTATTTTGGAGGCACTGTGAAGAAAGCCAAAGTTAGAGAACTCGATGAAGTTGTATTATGATCAGGTAGAGCACAGAGATTAGGAAGCTCACAAGGGGCCTGCCCCCAAATTGAAGGATAGCTTTATATTCCATCTCCAAACCATGAATCTCTTGGTACCATGCGATTGACTTAGTCTTTTTAGCAACCGTTTGTTCAACATCGGTCAATGGGAGAGCATAGTTGGCTTCGGTATAAGAATCAAGCTGGTTCCAAGCAATCGGGAAGTTTAGATCTGATATGGGTGCTTGGCAGAAAAATTACCGATTACACCACCCTTTGTGGTTAGAAGGGGAAGTACCCTTGGCTAGGATGCTACCCAACCATCCAAGGTCGGTCTTGTTACGCTTGGAAAGAAAAAGCCAACCCGGAGGGTTGGATTGAGACAAAGTATAGAAATGTACAAACAAAGCAAGAGAGGGCTTAATGCTAAGCTCGAAGCATAGACCGAGGAAGCCAATGATGTGACGCCAACTGTTAGGGAGGAGCATTCCAGGACAAATATCCCAGTGATTCAGGACTACGGAAAATAAAGGGTTAAAAAACGAAAACCGAACCCCACTCTCCAAGGTATCAAGTATAGCAAGAATTCGAATTAACCCTCTCATCGGGATTAGGAATTCGAAGGAAATAGGAATGAGGAAAAGAATAGTGTTCGGACGCCAATACCAATTCGGCTTCGGTATAGCTAGAAACAAAAAGCCTGGACCTTGTGAAGGTCTTTTGGATGGTCGGGAGGCCTTGGCGGCAGATTTTGAAGTTTTTGACGATCTGGAGTAGGGGGTAGGGTTGGAACCTTAGGTTTTTTCTTTTGGTTCACTTCTTCAAGCCAGCAATCAGTTATTTTCTGCTCCTCATTACCAGATTGTTCAACGGAGAGAGAAGCAGTAGCCTCATCATCGGAATCGCCTTGACCAGCATTATGTTCAGAGGATCCCTCGTTAGAAGTTCTATCGCTTCCCATTACAAGGAAAGTCTGGTTTTTGTTTGTAAATTAGAAGAAAATGAGAGTACGAAAACGAAAGGAGTAACTAAAGCAAGTAAAGAAGGCAGAAAGGAGTCAATGAACTTTCTTGTTCACCGGAGAAGAAGAAAGCTTGAGGAATAGGAAGACTGGCAAATTGCAGAGGAGACAGCGACAAGGTTCAAAATGTAGACAAGAAAATGAAATTCGAAAAAGGCGAACGGACTTTAAATAAGCAAATGAACGAATGCGTGTAGGATCAGGATCAATCTAAATCAACGATCGCGATTTGGAGACATTTCGAAGGATCGTAAACAGGATCAAATCGGAATTGACGTTTGGAAAAAAAACTGTCGTTTCGAATTTGAGAACAATGATGATTGTGGCTGAAGCAGACACGTGGTGGCCCCCGCATGAAAAATGAAGACGTTTGGGTGGCCTAGGGAAAACAATGACGCAGCATAATAAATGCGACTTGACATTCAAGCGAGCGTCAAACCGTTCGGATTCTTCATCAGATATTCATGTTCGGTTTGAACCAAACCAAGCCCTCGGCGTTCCCGAACGCTTGGTCTGGGGGGCTCATGATACAGGAAAATCATGATTGAATCGGGTCCACCCTCGGTTCAATCCTTGACCCAATCGGGAACGACCCGACCATCTCAGATTCTAATTAACCGGGTTAAAGGATAACGTGTTAAGGAAGGAACCTTGCAGCTCCAGAAGGCAAGCACACGCCTAGGAAACTCGGGATAAATAATCCACCAAGGGGTGGTTATTAACACTCACAGAAGTGGACGATCGTGCAAGACAGGGTAACTACCATACCCTCAGTAAATGATTGTGTGATTAAGGGAAGTTATCCACTACTCCAAGAAAGAGGTCTAATCGTAAAGATCCGATGGCTACCAAGAGAAGGCTCGAACGAATCCAACGGATGGGATTAGAAGGTAAAAACTATATAAACCACAACCTATGTACAAAGAAGGAAACTGAATCATAGTCCCAATATTCGTATTCAAATTTACGCTGTGCAACTAGCCAGAGCATTGTGACCAGTTCCTTAACTAATTTAGCCTTCGGATGTGGCTTCCTGACCCCCACGGTCGGGCCACGTCTGACGTTGTTTTGCAAGTCATTCACTAGTGATCAAAGGGCTAAGCAGATTTTGGACGCATCAGGGTGGTTCTCAAGATTTCCCTCCTAAATATTTTAAGAATGCGAACTCTCAAAATTTCCCTTCTAATTTTAAGAACACAAAAATATCATCATTCCAAATATTTTAAAACCTTGAAAATATCCTCATCCCAAATATTTAAGACCCAAAAACATTCTCAAAGATATTTGAAATGCCTACGTTTTTTATTTACTAAAAGGCTTGCTTTTTTAGCTTCTTATAATAAAATATAGGAACGTCTAAAAGAAAAATTGAAGAGCAATTATGTCTTTTCCTAACCTTTTTTCTAACTTAAAAGTAAGGCGGTCAAGCATTAAGGGCACCTTTGCAATTTAAATAACTAAAGGATGGTAAACATAATTATGTGCAACTCTAAGGGTGTATCTTTTCTTTTCGTTTTACACGTGTTATCCTGCCCTTTACTGCACACGCTCCAGATCAGATTCGGAGTTAGGGACACATTTGAATGTCTGCCAAGTCAGCCATTTGGACGTGTGCATCCAACGAAGGGAGTGGATGCCCTAAAATTCGTTTTTCTCTCTCTCTGCAGGCCGAGTGGAAGTTTTGTTAGTCTTTCACGAGAATCCTACAAGTTAAAATCCTCACACAGATTTAATCGCTGATTCTGACCTTGAGCTTTCGAGAAATCTGGTAAATCTTCTCACGTTGATCTTTCAAGTAGGTATTGTTCTCAAGTACGAATGGTTCGGAGAATTTCTGTAGATTCTAGCTTGTAATTGGTCCGTATCAGGTGGTGTTTTGCTTCCTGTATTGATTACTGTTTATTATTTTTAATTTTGATAGAGCGGGAGAGGGAATGATGAGTGGAAAGCAGAAAGAGTGGATGATTTTGATTTTTTGCTTTTTTTTTTTGATCTGTCAACTAAAAGGATATATATATTACAAATCATAATTAGGTTACATTTTGATTGTTTGTTTTGATATGCATATTGTTAAGGGAAATTGCTGCGATATTTGTTTGAAGTATGTGGGTTTTGGTGACTGTAGAGCAAGGAAGGTGGGATCCTTTTGGTTTACTTGTTGTTTGCTTTTGAAAGTTATAATATATTTTATTCCTGAAAATGGTGTGGAAATTTCACCCCCCCAAAAAAAAAAAAAAAAAAAAAAGAAGAAGAAGAAGAAGAAAGAAAATGATGTGGAAAAGCATTGAAGTTCTTGTACTGCATATTAACAGCAATTTCGAAGCTCATGATAGATATAAATAAGTAGATATTGTTCATTCCGTAGTATCTTATGATTCAATAGATTGTACGTGAAATTAAATTTTCAAACATCTGTCGAGATATGGCTTTGCAGATATAGGAATTAATCATATTGTTGGTGCTGATATGGTGAAAGTCCAAGGATTCATAATATTACAGAGATTTCTAGACGTGCATTAATTCTAGGATTTATCCATTAGTCTTCAATTGTCCAAAGTTTAAACTAGGATTATGCTTTTGCCCTTGGAGATATTATCTCTTATGGAAATGGTCAAAAATTCTGTTTTCGATATCAAGTTTCATGCTTCCTGCCTGATGTTGTGGACTTCCTTGAAGAGTTGACTGATATTAATGACGATTAGTTTCATAGATGCTTCAGACATTCTGTTATTCATTTGCTTCCTCTTGAACTGAGAACTATTTGAAACCATGTGAACTTTACCTGTCAAACTAATTGCCTTTTCTATTTTTGGTGGGTTTAGGTACACTTACATTCTTTCATTTGCACATTGGTTTGTGCTCACCTAACTACAAGGGCTGAAGCTTTGAATCTCCATACATATATAGTAATGGCTAGATCATTATCTAGTTTACTCTTCAAGGGTGTCACGGGTCTTCCAGCTGCGAATTCCTTTCGGACAGCGGTAAGAGACACTTTCCAGTGCTTGTACAATTTGCTTCCTCAGTCTACAAGATTTGTTTAAAGATGCTAAGTATTACCTTCTTGTCACTATCTACCTAGAATCGGGTTCTAGAATCCAGAAACACAGATTTATAAGCCTCCTTTCTCGTGTCTTCTTTACCGCTAGAAGTTCAGGAAGAACTGCATGAGGAAAAAGAAATGAAGGCAATAGAGCTTTAGTGAACAAGAAGCTCAACTTATAATGGGAGGCAAGTAATGTGAAACATGTCAAAATGTTGAAACCTTTCGCAAACTTCCAGGCTAGGGTTACAATCATAGAGTCAAAGGCTTGCTTATATGAAGACATGAGTGATACATCTGAATCCAGATGGATGCAATCTCAAAGAAATAGCTGATGAGCTATATTTTGTCCATATAATTCTTCTGGTTGATTTTATTCCTTAATAGGAGTCCTTGAAGTATTCTGGTGATGGTTTCATGTCTGTTAGTTCTGATTGTGTTTCTGGAGGAGATGGTCAGATAATAGAATAGATGAAAGACACATGACTCAGTCCTAAGAAATTGTGGAGGTATCGATTCAAGGAACTTCAACTGGAGAGGTTTATGTAAGTCACAATTTGTAATAGGAACTTAGAAAACCACTCTGGAAGATATGAGAGGTTGTGTACTCATGCTTTGGGGTTGATATGGAAAATGAATACATAAATTTCAGGATAATGCAATGTTTCCATGAATTCAGCGATTCTTGCAATTACTTCTGGAATGTAATTTTGGTTGATGTATACTTTAATTATATTTGTATGCATAGTGACTGCAGCACAGTTGGAAGTTTGGTGGGCTAGATGTCATTCTAGTCCTAACTAACCCCAAGTCCACAAGGTAAAAGAAACCCTAGTATTAGAAAGGAAGAGAGCGAAGTAAGCAGTTTTTGATTGAAAATGAACCTGGAGAAGTACTGAAGTGAACTTATTTATAAAAAAACTGTAATCTTAGAAAAATCCAAAAATTGAGCGCTGGAAATAAAAACATCGAATACCGATGAGTTGAGCGGATCCAGCTCTGGACCTCCAACAATAGTTCACTGGTCCAATAAGTCTTGTGGAGCACCGACTATCATTTCCATATTGGAACTACAGCTCTTGTAATTCCACTTGAACAAAAAGTTGAGTCCCCAAGAGATCTTCTATGTAACCTAGGGTTTAGGGTTGGATTTCAGGATCTTCTAAAGTAAAACCATCACACAATTAGGGCCTCTAGATGTTTCAGCCAAGGGGTTTAGAGGTCTAAGAACCTGCTGGGAATAGTATTTCAAATGTGAAATTGGATGAGAATTTAGAACTCAAACTTGATTTTCAAATCCTAGTTGAACTGGGATTTGGGTAGGGTTAGGGTTTGGAGGGTTTGGGCTGTGTTGTTCAGCAGCTTAGGACTAGAGAAGGACGGTTCTGCAGTTTAGGAATTGGTTTAGGTAAGTGGGACTGAGATTTGAGGTGCTTGAGAAATTTTCTGGAATTGAAAATTCTGCAACTCTTCTCAAGGAAGAAGATGAAGTACAGAAATTCTGAACACCAGATTTAGGGCTGCTTCGGGGATTTTAAGATTAGGACTAGGTTCTATAGGCTTGGGCGACTCTAGGAAGGGTATAACAAAGGGTTTTAGGGCAGGAATGAGGGAGTCCTAGTTAGGGTGGGATTTGAAGTCATGGGAAGAAGAAGGAGAAGGGGGATGGTTTCTAGGATTTGGGAAAAGGGCTGGAGTTGCAGGAACTTGAAGGGGAAGGGGGTGCGATGATTTGTGATGGGTTTGGGGTGGTGGTTAGGGTCAGACAAGGGGAGAGGGGCTGGGAAATTTGTGCAAGGTGCAGGAGGGGGTGGAGAGGCTTGTGGACAGAAGAAGGGGCTGGAGATGATGGGGAAAATGGGCTGTACTTGCTTGTATGTTGAGAAAGATTGCTCTAGTTGTTGCTTCAGTGCTGGAAGAAGAAACAACTTTGAACTTTGCAGAAACAATAACTTGAACCCAGCCGCAAGTCACCCTTCCAGGAATCCCATGACTTCTCAAGCCAAGTTTTCACTCAATCAATTCAGTAACCATCAAATCTGAAAAATTCCAGTAAGACTAGGCTATTTATAGCCACTTAACTCAAACAGACTCAATCAATGATACTTGGTTCCCAAGTAACCAAGACTTACCTATTTAGGACTCAACCAATGAATTCCCTACTAAATAGGAATCTGATCACTTATCAAAACTGGACTTTCTAAAATAAAACCCTATCAGACCAGCAACCATATACCAAAATTAAAATACTACTAAGACTCCAAATTAGGAGATAAAAAGAATTTAAATTCAAAAATAAAAGTGGACTTGGTCAAATATTTAAGTTGATCCAGGGGTAGGAAAATGACCATTCTTCCCTTGGACAGATTCGGCTCCCCCCTGGCTTTGGCCTTCTTTTGGATGGGCTTGAGCCCTCTTCTTGGCTCTTTTGGGTCTGATTGGGGGCTGGTTACATTATCTTTATTGGGAAGAATATTCATGGTTTTGTTTTGTGCTTGACAGAATAGGGATTAGCGTACCCCCTGATGTTGTGCCTTGCAGTCAAACAACCACCATTGACTGTAGGAGAATATGACACAATTATAGACGGAGGACATGATATAACCCAGGTTCTGGGCCAGCCTTCAGGATCTTTGTTAAATCGAACCATCTATCAATTAAGCTCTCCCTGCAGTTAGGGTTTTATCTGCATCCAATATGAGATGGTTTTGATGAAGAAAATGGGGAAATTCGATTAACAACTTGGGATGGGTTTGGGAAGTTGTATTTGGTTTTGGGAAGGATTAGGGAAAATGAAGTTTTCAACCAACTAAGAGGGAAAAGTTTTGAGAGTGTTAGGGTGTCATAATATCAGTATGGGATGGTTTTAGGATATCCAGACACACCCCAGGTGGTATGGGATTGGAAAATAAAGGACTGAATCAAAGGGGTGGGGATGGATTAGGATTTTTAACAACTTAGAGAAGGGGTGGGAGATTTGGGGGAAAGGGAGGGAGCTCTAGAAGCTTGCGGTTGGGGCTGTACGGGTCTAGGAGTGATGGTAAGTGATTGCCTTTGAATCTTGATTGGATCTTGGGCTTCCTTCTTGCTATCTTTTTATTTTCCTTTCGTTCTTATCTTTCTTTCTTTTCTGTTTTTCTCAACTGCCCCAAGACAAAGAAAGGGAAAAGAAGATGGAGGAAAGAGGGGGAGCGCTGGGAAAGGGTTGCCACAAAGGTTAGAAGAGGGAGGGGTTGGGTTGCACAAGGGATAGGGAGTGGCTGGGGTGGTACTTGATGGGAGTGGACTGGGACACTCTTAGGCTGTTGTAGAAGAGGTTGATAGGCTCTCGTGAAAGAGAGCTTGAAGATGAAGATGATGACAATTGCAGAAAATAACTCACACTCAGCCACAGGGATTCTCCTTAGAGCCCACAACTCTAATTCCTTCAATGCTCTTTAGTTTTTAATCCGGTCTAAATTGTAATGCTGGGTGTGGGGACTTTTGGATAGCCAATGTCGAAGAAGGAAAGGCACTTGGACTCAAACTGCTTAATTAACAAACTTGGACGCTAATTGGGAATCCAATTTGGATTGGGTATCCCTTAAAAACCAACAACTCAATTGCTACTAATAAACAACTTAGTAACTAACTTACAACTTAAAAAGGGGGGGGGTCTTAAGGACCTCAAAAATTAAAAAATAAAATAACAATTTTTTAGAAGGAAAATAATTTCCAACTAGGACTCCCACTGTTAAGATGATTTTGTGTAGGAGTGATTTTGT
Organism: Hakea prostrata; assembly: GCF_041222555.1. Classification (NCBI taxonomy): domain Eukaryota; kingdom Viridiplantae; phylum Streptophyta; class Magnoliopsida; order Proteales; family Proteaceae; genus Hakea; species Hakea prostrata. The sequence goes on along the minus strand of NC_142607.1, from coordinate 19,265,963 downwards.
ATTACTTCTTCATGTATATATATATAATACAATCAAGTAAAGAATAAAATAAATGTAACATGCTATACATAAGGAAAGAAATTATTTGCAACGGTCATATAATCTAAGATCTCCAATGGTCATATTATCTCCAACGGTCATATTCTCTCCAACGGTCATATTTTCCAAAGATCTCCAACGGTCATATGATGGCTAATACTCCCCCTCAAGTTGGAGAGTGAATATCAAGAACTCCCAACTTGTCCTTGAGGAATAGAAAAGAATCTTTGCCAAGGGATTTGGTGAAAATGTCAGCAATTTGGGTAGAACTAGAAGTGTGAACGGTGCGGATGAGGCCAGAGCGTATCTTATCACGGATGACATGACAATCAATTTCAATATGTTTGGTACGCTCATGAAACACATGATTGGCGGCAATGTGGATGGCCGTTTGATTGTCACAAAAAAGAGGGATTGGCTGCTTCAAATGAACACCAAAATCTTGAAGGAGCGAAGTTAACCAAATTAGCTCGCAAGTGGCCATTGCCATGGCTCGATATTCTGCCTTGGCAGAGGATCGAGAAACTGTATGTTGTTTCTTAGTCTTTCAAGAGATAGGGCTAAAACCAAGAAAAACACAGTAACCGGTGGTGGAGCGGCGAGTCATGGGACAATTGGCCCAATCAGAGTCGCAAAAAGCACGAAGTGATAAGGTGCTATTAGCTGGAAGTAAAATACCCTGGCCAGGTGAGTTGTGAAGGTATCGAAGAACGCGAGTTGCAGCGTCCATATGTGGTTTGCGAGGTTGGTGCATAAACTGGCTAAGAATGTTGACAGTGTGCACAATATTTGGACGAGTGATGGTGAGATAAATCAACCGTCCAATCAAACAACGATAAGATGCAGGTTCAGGAAGGATATCACCATCGGAGTCCGTAAGCTTGAGATTTTGTTCCATTGGAAATGAAGTTGGGTGAGCACCGGTAAGGCCGACATCTGATAATATATCCAAAGTGTATTTTCGTTGATTGAGGAAAATACCTTTTTGTGAGCGAGCCAGTTCAAGACCAAGAAAATATTTCATGGGGCCAAGATCTTTGATACGAAATTATTGGTGAAGGAAACTCCTTAAGGTGGAAATCGCCAAAGCGTCAGAACCAGCAATAAGGATGTCATCCACATATACTAATACAAAGATGGTTGAATTCCCGTAGCCCTTAGAAAAGAGGGAATAATTTGCATTCAATTGAATGAAGCCCACACTCATTAAGTCAGTAGAAAATTTGGCAAACCAATTACAAGAAGCCTGCTTTAAACCATAGAGAGATTTGTGGAGGTGGCAAACAACGTTCTCCCTCTTACGATGATAACCAGGAGGTAGAGTCATATATACTTCTTCGTCAAGATCACCATGCAAGAAGGCGTTATTAACGTCAACTTGATGAAGTGACCAATTTTTAATTGAGGCAAGAGCAAACAAGACGTGTACAGTAACGAGTTTGGCCACATGAGCAAAAGTCTCATGAAAATCAACACCTTCAGTTTGGGTGTACCCCTTGGCCACCAAACGTGCTTTGTACCGTTCAATAGAACCATTAGAGTGTCGTTTAATTTTGTAGACCCATTTACAACCAATGGCTTTCTTTTGAGGCGGTAAAGGAACAAGTGACCAAGTGTTATTGGTTTCAAGAGCCTCAATCTCTGACTGCATGGCATCTTTCCAGTCAGGTGACAACATTGCTTTGGCAAAGCTAGTGGGTTCTTCAGAAGAGGAAAGAGACCTGATAAACTTAAGATGAGAAGGTGAGACCTTTTTATAAGATATAGAAGAATCAAGAGGAAAGAGTTTATCGGCATCCGAAGAAGATGATGTGGCGTGAGTAGCCGAGCATATGTAGTCCTTCAAATGGGAGAGGGGATTATGCGACCGGGCGGAGCGACGTGGCAACAACACAACTGGAGGTGGGGAAGGGTTGTGTGGTGGGGTTGGCGGGTCTAATGGTGGAGATGGAAAAACTGGGTTGGTTGGGATGGAGGAGGATTCAAAATCAGGAACTGGAACAGGGAGGGTAGGGTTAATAAATGAAGGGGAAGTCTTTAGGTGGTAAGGAAAAATATGTTCAATAAACACAACGTCTCTACTTGTGTAAACCTTGTGAGAAGTGAGATCAAAAATTTTATAACCTTTTTGAGCAAAAGGGTATCCAAGGAAAATTCCTGGAGAAGCACGGGGGTCAAATTTGTGCTTGATGGTGGAATGGTTGTGTCCATAGCACAAAGAACCAAAAGTACGAAGATGAACATATGTGGGGGTTTTATTAAAAAGAAGTTCAAAAGGAGTTTTCTTTTTTAAAAGTTTGGTAGGCAATCTGTTAATAATGTGTGTGGCCGTAAGAATGCAATCACCCCAAAAATCTTGTGGAAGATTGGCCTGAAATAAAAGGGCCCGACCAACATTGAGTAGGTGTCGGTGTTTGCGTTCAACAACACCATTTTGTTGTGGGGTGTCAACACAACTATGTTCATGGATAACTCCATGGTTGGGAAAAAAATGAGGTGGTGGAGTGATTAAAAAATTCACGAGCATTATCAGTGCGAATTTTTTTTATTTGAAAATTGAATTGAGTTTTAACCATTGCAAAAAAATCATGCAAATAAGACCTAAGTGTCAGATTTGAAGTTCATTAGAAAAAACCCAAGTATAGCGAGAATAGTCATCCACAATAGTCAAAAAATATTTAGCACCACATATAGAAGGAATATAATAAGGACCCCAAACATCGCAATGTATTAAATCAAAAGAAGATGAAGTGGATATGGAGCTAGATGGGAAAGGTAGCCGGGTTTGTTTTGCCAAAGGGCAAATAGTGCAAACACATTTTTTAGAAACTGAAATGTAAGAATTAAAACGTGATAAAGAATTAATAATGTTGCGAGATGGGTGGCCTAAGCGCCAATGCCACACATCAAAGGAGTGGGAATGAGTGGATGAGGCTGCAATAATGGAGGGAAGCAACTCCAAATAATATAAGCCATTATGCTCTTTACCCAATCCAATCATCTTCTTCGTTGGTAAGTCCTGAAAGACACAATGATGAGGAAAAAATGTTACCGAACAATTGAGAGCTTTAGTGATTTGACTAACAGATAATAAATTAAAACGGAATGAAGGAACATATAAGACATTATTAAGAGAGATGGAAGGGGTAGGGGTGCGAGTCCCTAAATGGGACACAAGGGTTGTTTCACCATTGGGTAATGTAATCGGAGATGTATAAGGAACCACCGTATCAGTGTTAAAGAATTGTAACTTAGAAGCCATATGAAAATTTGCCCCAGAATCAATAACCCATGGGGAAGGGGAATTACCTGCAACATTTGCTAAAGGAGTGGGATTACCCGATTCGATCAATGCCAATAATTGATGATACTGTGTCGAAGTAAAGGAGGGGGCAAAATTTGTTCCTGGGTTGATGGCAGCAAAGGATCGAGCAAAGATTTCAGGTGATGTTGATTTAATGTGTGTATTGTTGCTCTGAGGATAACCGTGTTTCTTAAAACAACGAGAATCTGAATGGCCGTCCATGCCACAAAAATCACAGTGATACATAGGCTTCTTACCATTTTTAGAATGTGTACGAGGAGCCGTGGCTGCAAGGGCAGATTGATGCAATGATGGATTCGGTAACTCATGGAGGGAGCGATGACGCTCCTCTTGCAATAGAAGAGAATAAGCACGATTGTTGTTAGGCAAGGGTTCCATCAAAAGGAGTTGACTTCGAACAGAAGAATAAGAATCATTAAGGCCCATTAAAAATTCAAGTAAGCGATCTTGTCGTTAAAGATCATATCAGTTTAGGACAATCCAAACCTTTTCAAGTGACGCTATTTTTTTTTTTTTTAAGAGCAGTCAACGATCCCTACGTTGTTGTTTTCTTTCCGCTGCCTTTACAATGACTGATCCATCTATCAATGCTCTTGCTACAGCTGCTGTTGCTTCCACTAATGCTGTTTCCATCAACTTTGATGGTTCTTCTCCATATTTTCTACATCATTCGGATAATCCTGGTGCTATACTCGTCACGCAGCTTTTACGCGGCGATAATTATCCCACTTGGAATTGTGCAATGCGGATGACTCTTGAGGCCAAACATAAGCTTGCATTTATCGATGGCTCCTTACGCATGGACACGATGCAACAACATGGTCCTTTCTTGGTTGCTAAATGCCTCTCACCTGATATTGCTAATAGCATTCTTTACATCTCTACTGCCCACGAGGTTTGGGATGATCTTCGTGATCGTTTTTCTCAAAAAAATGCTCCTCGAATTTTTGAGATCCGACGTAGCATTTCTAATCATCGTCAAGGAACCTCTTCTTTGGCATCTTATTATACTATTCTCAAGGGTTTTTGGGATGAAGTCGACAAATACAACTCTTTCCCACCCTGCACTTGTGGTCTTTTGTCAAAACACACTGATCTTCAACGACAAGATCGCTTACTTGAATTTTTAATGGGCCTTAATGATTCTTATTCTTCTGTTCGAAGTCAACTCCTTTTGATGGAACCCTTGCCTAACATCAATCGTGCTTATTCTCTTCTATTGCAAGAGGAGTGTCATCGCTCCCTCCATGAGTTACCGAATCCATCATTGCATCAATCTGCCCTTGCAGCCACGGCTCCTCGTACACATTCTAAAAATGGTAAGAAGCCTATGTATCACTGTGATTTTTGTGGCATGGACAGCCATTCAGATTCCCGTTGTTTTAAGAAACACGGTTATTCTCCCAAGAGCAACAATACACACATTAAATCAACATCACCTGGACTCTCTGCTCGATCCTTTGCTGCCATCAACCCAGGAACAAATTCTGCCCCCTCCTTTACTTCGGCACAGTATCATCAATTATTGGCATTGATCGAATCGGGTAATCCCACTCCTTTAGCAAATGATGCAGGTAATTCCCCTTCCCCATGGGTTATTGATTCTGGGGCAAATTTTCATATGGCTTCTAAGTTACAATTCTTTAACACTGATACGGTGGTTCCTTATACATCTCCGATTACATTACCCAATGGTGAAACAACCCTTGTGTCCCATTTAGGGACTTGCACCCCCACCCCTTCCATCTCTCTTAATAATGTCTTATATGTTCCTTCATTCCGTTTTAATTTATTATCTGTTAGTCAAATCACTAAAGCTCTCAATTGTTTGGTAACATTTTTTCCTCATCATTGTGTCTTTCAGAACTTACCAACGAAGAAGATGATTGGATTGGGTAAAGAGCATAATGGCTTATATTATTTGGAGTTGCTTCCCTCCATTATTGCAGCCTCATCCACTCATTCCCACTCCTTTGATGTGTGGCATTGACACTTAGGCCACCCATCTCGCTATACTTGGGTTTTTCTAATGAACTTCAAATCTGACACTTGGTCTTATTTGCATGATTTTTTTGCAATGGTTAAAACTCAATTCAATTTTCAAATAAAAAAAATTCGCACTGATAATGCTCGTGAATTTTTTAATCACTCCACCACCTCATTTTTTCCCAACCATGGAGTTATCCATGAACATAGTTGTGTTGACACCCCACAACAAAATGGTGTTGTTGAACGCAAACACCGACACCTACTCAATGTTGGTCGGGCCCTTTTATTTCAGGCCAATCTTCCACAAGATTTTTGGGGTGATTGCATTCTTACGGCCACACACATTATTAACAGGTTGCCTACCAAACTTTTAAAAGAGAAAACTCCTTTTGAACTTCTTTTTAATAAAACCCCCACATATGTTCATCTTCGTACTTTTGGTTCTTTGTGCTATGGACACAACCATTCCACCATCAAGCACAAATTTGACCCCCGTGCTTCTCCAGGAATTTTCCTTGGATACCCTTTTGCTCAAAAAGGTTATAAAATTTTTGATCTCACTTCTCACAAGGTTTACACAAGTAGAGACGTTGTGTTTATTGAACATATTTTTCCTTACCCCCTAAAGACTTCCCCTTCATCTATTAACCCTACCCTCCCTGTTCCAGTTCCTGATTTTGAATCCTCCTCCATCCCAACCAATCCAGTTTTCCCATCTCCACCATTAGACCCGCCAACCCCACCACACAACCCTTCCCCACCTCCAGTTGTGTTGTTGCCACGTCGCTCTGCCCGGTCGCATAATCCCCCCTCCCATTTGAAGGACTACATGCTCGGCTACTCACGCCACATCATCTTCTTCGGATGCCGGTAAACTCTTTCCTCTTGATTCATCTATATCTTATAAAAAGGTCTCACCTTCTCATCTTAAGTTTATCAGGTCTCTTTCCTCTTCTGAAGAACCCACTAGCTTTGCCAAAGCAATGTTGTCACCTGACTGGAAAGATGCCATGCAGTCAGAGATTGAGGCTCTTGAAACCAATAACACTTGGTCACTTGTTCCTTTGCCGCCTCAAAAGAAAGCCATTGGTTGTAAATGGGTCTACAAAATTAAACGACACTCTGATGGTTCTATTGAACGGTACAAAGCACGTTTGGTGGCCAAGGGGTACACCCAAACTGAAGGTGTTGATTTTCATGAGACTTTTGCTCCTGTGGCCAAACTCGTTACTGTACGCGTCTTGCTTGCTCTTGCCTCAATTAAAAATTGGTCACTTTATCAAGTTGACGTTAATAACGCCTTCTTGCATGGTGATCTTGACGAAGAAGTATATATGACTCTTACCTCCTGGTTATCATCGTAAGGGGGAGAACGTTGTTTGCCGCCTCCACAAATCTCTCTATGGTTTAAAGCAGGCTTCTCGTAATTGGTTCGCCAAATTTTCTACTGCCTTAATGAGTGTGGGCTTCATTCAATTGACTGCAGATTATTCCCTCTTTTCTAAGGGCTACACTTGGACTAAGACTCTTTAATAAGTTGACCATGACATTATCAACTTAAAAAAGAAGTAGATATTGACTCTTGACGGCACAAGGAATCTAATTGGACTCTTGAGACCCCTAGGAGGGGTGTGGGGGTGTGAAAACAACCAAAATACTCTTGGTCATATTTGGCCAGCTGTTGGTGTTGCCTGGTTCGGGGTGCTGTTTTGGGCTCAAAATATGAAGTGCCCTATGCTTGCTGATCCTGATTATATCAGCTCTTTCCTTCTTGAAAACTTTATCTTCTGATGATGTGCTTCTTGTGTGCTGCAAGATCGATCCTCTGGAGATCTTTGGTGTGAACTCGTTCTTGCATCTTGCAGTGGGGATGAGTAGCATGTGTATTGTTGATAGCACCAATTACAGGCAAAACTCTAGCGCACTGGCAATGTAAGGAATGTAGTCTTCGAGTCTAGGTACCTTCTTTTCAAAGAACCAAGGGGTCCATGGCTGAAAGTTACTGCATGCACCCTTGGGGTCTGCTTGTTCTACTGCTTTTGCCATTACTGCTGCCTTGGCTATGCCTTGTGAACTCCTGTAGTGTCATCTCCGTACTTGATTTCTTCAAGAATCTCTTTGAAAAGAAAGATGGGGTCATTGTTGCACGGAGTAGGAGTTAGATCAAGTAACTTCTTTGGTGTCACGTTGAATTTTTGGGGCAGCAATTCTATGCCTTCCTAATTAAGGGCATGGTGATCATCTGGTGGAGAACATACTTCTTCAAATGCGTCTTTGACTAGTGTTATTACTTTGATCTCTTTCCTATATTCTGTTGTTGCAAAATATTCTCCTTTCATGAGCCTTTCATCAAGGTCTTGAACCAACTCTTGATCTTCCTTTTAGTAGGAACCTCTAGATCAGTGGAGAGGGTTCACCTTCAAATGGTGGAATTTCGGCCCTTGTGATTGTGGTGGAGCTTTGAATTTTTCCCCTGATCGTTTCCTTTAGATTCCTTTGGTGGAGTTAGGCCTTGGTTGCTTTCTTGACCAGGTCCTTCAGATTCTATAACCGCCAAATGCTGCATTTTTGTACTGGGATCCTTCTGAGGTGCTTCAGGGTAGTCTCTTCCTGGTTTCACCTTCTGGAACTAAGTCTGAGAAGTCTTTGAGGAGGTTCTGGACTTGTTATGATGGATCTACTTTAGGTTGAGGAGCCTTTAACTTAGTAGCTAGTGGTAGCATCTCACTACGCTGCTCCTTGGGACCTTCAAAATCTTTGATGGAGACAACTAGAGGTAGTGGCTGGGTGTTGATGAGAATCAAATTTCTCCCCTTGGCTGAAACCCTAGAGTGGGCCCTGCGGATACTCCCAAAGGTGCACCAGGGCTGCTTGAACCCTCTAGGATGGGTATTTTGGTTGCTGGCCCTAAGGCCCCTAACTTAGTTGCTGGTTTATTTTCAATATTGTTAAAGAGTTTCAGTCAGTTAGGAGGAAGTCTATTTTAAGTTAAGTAAGACTTCTTAAGTCTTGTGACTTTTCTTTAACACTAAGATTCCCAGCAGCTGTTATTTACAAGAAGAGTTCCTTTGGTGCCTTAAGTCTTAGGTGGAATCTATTTTCAAGGAGGTTCTATAAGATCTTTTATTATTTATATTATTTCAATGGTTGTGTTTAACGTGGTGGGATCCTAATCTATAAAGGAATCCCACTTAAAGTTAGGGTCTTTTAGTAGGCTAGAAATAGCCTATTCTTTCTTTACATTCCTTAAATCTGATTATTGAATAAAATTGAGTTAAGGATCATGGCCTTGTCGAGGGGGCCACTGTTGAGTATTTGAGAGTTTTATTCAAGGATCAGCATTTCTATCAATAATTCCAACATCTTCTTCCATTCTCCAGCATCCATCAACAATCACAGCAGGTTTTCAAGTAAGTACAACAGTTACAGCCCCCAAAGTTTAAAGTATCCCACGATATGATAGGATAATAGCTCATACGTATCCAATAACCATATTGGATACAACTGATACGATACATATCGATACGTTTCTCTGTTGGATTACAATACTCGATACAAGACGATATGTCTCTTAAAATACCTGACCAACACAATACCCAATAACGATACTTTAAAACTTGATAGCCCCTTCCCCCTTCTCCCCTACCATTGCAGCCTCCCTCAGCCCCTTCCCACCTCCCGCACCCACCACACCCCTTCCCTGAAACTTGTGCAATTAAACTCCGGCCATCTTCTGTGGTAAACTCAGTCTAAGGCATCCCCTTGTGCATTTATATATATTGTTATTTATAAAATTATAAAAAAAAATTTAATATGGTAAATTAATTGGATATCAATTGGTAGTTACCGTGGTACAAATTTCAATGAAATTTGTGAAACTTCGGTCAAAATCTCAGCTTTTTAGAAAACCGAGACGAGAACTATGGTGAATTGAAACCGGCAAGATGTTGCAGATGCGATTCTTTTTGCCTGGTTTTGATCCCCCAACCCCCTTTTTTGCTGATTTTTTGTGCTTTCAGCATATTTTTCACCCAATTTCAGTCACTCTATCTTCCATCACACCATTTGTTTCGCCTTCCTGGATTTTGGAAGATTTTTGCAGGGTTTGTTCCAAACTTCCTACTTTTTGATTTTTGCTTTTGTTGATGGCTTAAAAGGTCTTGTATGCATGTGAGACTAATATATCTTTACTCTAGTACTATGATCTATAATTGAGTATTGATCAGTTTTACAAAGTTTGTTTTTCTTGGAACCTCTCATGTGTTAATGTACTTGAATAATAACTTTTCATTTATTTTTTTTTGCAAAATTCAGTTCTATTGTGTTCCAGTTCTATTGTGTTCATTATTGATGTGTACCAGGTTGACCCCCTATAATTGGGCCCAAAATCCAGATCCAAAGCTGGCCGAATGCCATAGGGGTATTTTGGTAATTTTTGAGCCCTTTTGGGGCTCAAGAAGGGTATGGTTGGAACCCCCTTGATTCAAGGGTCATGGATCTATCTTTAGTTGTCGGATCGGAGTCCTCTAAGGTTAGATTTTGAGTTTTTTGGGGGGTGGGGGTCGAAATACTTAGTCAAATTTAGAGAGCTCCAATTGGAATGTATTTAACGTAAGATTCCTTTTGGATAATTAGCTGTTATTTCCAAATGGTTTGTTTTATTTGTGGTTGTGTCTTAGGGGGAATCTATTTTTAAGAAGATTCCATTAGATCTTTAATTACTTATATATTTGGACGTTGAGATAATTTGTAAGGGGATCCTAATCTATAAAGGGCCCCACTTAGAGTCTTTTAATAGACTATAAATATAAGTAAGCCTATTCTTTCGTTGTAAAGTTCTTAAGTCTGATTATTTTGAACAAGATTAATTGAGTTAAGGAATGTGGTTCATGTTTAGGGGCCATGGCGAATTTAAAGTTTAATTTCTTCTTCAAAGATCAGCAACAGCATTATGTCTAGTTCTCTTCTTCTAGAAATTCCAGCAAGATTCAAGTAAATGATCCCCAGCCCTGTTCCCCTCTCTCCCTCGCCTTCGCTGGCCCTCCCCTCCCCTTCCCCTTCCATCGTAGCAGCCCCCGCACTCTCCCCCACATCTTCATTCCCATCACAAGACCCTCCCCTGTTCTGCGCTGCTCTAAAACCCCCTCCCCCTTGCTGCTCCCCTGGGCCCCCATGACAACCCTAACCCCTTCCTGTACCCCATATGACCTCCTTTAGCCTCTCTCCTACCACTCCCCTACCCTATGGCTCCTCTCCTCCCCTTTCTAAGTCTCTTGGCCTCTCTCTCTTTCTCTTATTCCTTGCGGCAAGTCAGAAACAAAGAAGAAAAAAGAAAATAAAGAAGTTAGAAAAGAAAGAAGAAAATAAGAGAAAAGTCAAGGAAGAAATAGAAAAGATCCTTTTCCCTTTCAAAGTCCTAACCCATATCCATCCCAAGAACATCCCTAAAACCTTCCCATACCCAACCGCAGATTTCCTAGGCATCCATGATACACCCCATATTGTTTGTGACATCCCATATTGATTTTGGACATCTCAAAATCATCCTATGGGAATTCGTTGACAATCTAAGTTTTTCCCATCATCCTATAGACTCCATAAACTGTTTGCTAGTATTTCCCTCCAACTTCCAGTTTCAGGGCAACCCATAGGCAATCCCATAGAAGTGTTGGTTTATTTGCTGAAAGATTTTGTGCGACCCTCAATTTTAGGGAATCAATTCAAGAAACCCTGACCCTAAAATTGGGTTTCACATCAATTATGCTTTCAATAGGTAGTAGGCAGAATAACAAATGAAAAACTCATTAAAAAAGAGCTGAAACTGGGAAAAGCTCTAGGTTTCAGCCAAAATTTCTCGTAAAACAACCATATCTTGGTTTCTGTCCTGGTCGAAACCAAGATTCTGATCCATAGTGATTACCATATCAGTATTCGTTTAGAGATAGATTTGGGTTCTCCTAAGTGGATATGAATGTGGACTCTAAAACGGATTTCAGTTATCCACTCACATCCTTAGCCCCCAAGTTTATGAAAGTTGTTGGCTTGCTCCTCTTGGCAGCCTTCTTCAAGTAGGCTTCTTTCTTTGCTAATGCATGGAATTTCTAGAATGACTAAGTTGAGTTCTATTTTAGTTGAAGATTTTGTGCACGACATGAAGTTGTGAGAAAAGGATATCGGGTATTTGATGTGAGTGTTAGGGCAGCCTTTGGCTCAGGCCACCATTCAGTGTAGAGGTGACTGGCACCACCAAAGCCATAATATCTTATTAATTTCTCTGTTTTGATATTGAATTTCATATTTGAGTTGAGGAATCTTATCGGATCCTTATAGAGTTGTGGAGTTTATGAAATGGAGTTTTTAGGCTTTCATTCAGCCACAGGACAGATCTAGGCTTGATCTCACCTTAGAACCTTAGGGGGCGTTTGGTTCCGCAATTCTCTAGAATCAGATTCCAGGGAATCATGACTCCAATAAAATAAATCGTTTGGTTCACACGTTGAGTCGGAATCCAGATTCTTCAAGAATCACCAGGAATCCACAATTTACACTAAAAAACTGAATCCACTGGAAACCACCTCTTGAGGTGGTTTCCAAACAGACTCACCTAATTCAACCCCAAATATAAATATGGTTGATTCCCATAGAATCACCATTATGGTGAAAGATTCAGACAGATTTACTTTCCAGAATCAGGGTAACCAAATAGTTTTTTTACGAATATGATTCTACAGAACCTAATTCCATAGACTCATGATTCCCTACAGAAGCGGATTCCAGGGAATTGCGGAACCAAACGCCCCATAATGGTTGTATAAAATAATTATACAACCATTAGAAGTTCTATACAAGTCATTAAATCATAAATTCATAAGACAAGTAGAGAATGATTGATCTTCCTTGTTGTAGATGTGCTAAGAGTAGTTGCAAGTGAAAATTCAGCCAAAATCCACAAAAAAGGTAAAAATTGAGAGTTCCAGCGAGATCCAGGGCGAGATATGACGAGATATAGAGAGATCTTGAGTGAGATATCCCAACTCTCTGCTCTCGCCCTCCATCCCGTCTCGCCAAGGTGAAAAAAACGAGATATCTCGCGAGATCTCCCACCATGCTCATGAAACTTTATTAATAATCTAAGATGCATAGCATTTTGTCGAATGGGATAGGCTGTTTATGACAAAAATCTTGGAGTTCTAATGGGAATAAATCTCCTGACAAACAAATAAAAGAGTTCTATTTGGACTGGAACCCTAACTAACTTCTAACTAACTTAGACTTGGACATTTAAAACTAAAATAGAAAATATAAGAAAAGATTATTCTGGCGTTATAACTTGAGTTGGCAGAATTTAATAAATAGACCAACTAAAGTAATTAATTGACCTATTTCCATACTTTGCCTAGGGACTTAACTTTGAGACCTCCAGAATAGGCTCATGACCTGACCCCAACACGCATATCTATCAACCGTAGGTTGTGATTTCAAGGAAAATAGTCCAATTCGGTGCTGGATCTGCGTCAGTATGATTGATTAAACAGTAAGAATATTGCATTCGCTATTGTTAGAATTGTTAGGCATTCTAAGGGAATGAAATAGTCTGATTCAGCATTGGCTTCAACGGTAGTGGATTCAGATCATTACTCATTTCATTTTTATTGGTGTATCTTAAAAAAAGTGAAAATAGAAAATTGTTTTTAATACGTTTGAGTTGTACACAAAAAGGGGTTGGGGCAAGGAGGAAGAGGCAGGGATGGGGTACCTTGGGTATATATAAATATCAGGGTACCTTGGCTTGTCTTCCTTGGACAATCCATGGAAAGCATTCGCTAGAATGTTTAGAGAATTTCAAGCCTATGATGTTCAATCTAGGGCATGGAGTACTCCAAAGAAAAGCCTACAGAAGGACATTTTTCAAGACTTTCAAGATCCATTTCCGACTTCATCACAGGTGAAGCAATTTTTGGCAGAATCCCTACACGAGGAAGAAAAGCCAAAAAATGAATATCAAATAACAGAATGTCATCAATTTAAAGGAGTTCCCATCAAATGGCAAGAAAAGCTAAACTCGCTGTGGAAAAAGCATTTTGGCGGAAGGAGAAAAGCTTTTCAAGTACGCCTAACTCAAATTAGGCGACCATTTTCAGGAGGATAGTGGTTCAAGAATTAGTCTTTGAAATTGTTGATCAAACAAATTTCGATTACGAAATTCCATATGAAAGAATTAAGCAATTTTCTCCTTTTAGGCAATTATTTGACAACAATTCATGAAGAACCAATTGCTGCTTTGGGGGAGAGGGGGTACCTTGGGTATATATAAATATCAGGGTGGGAGAACGTAGGGTAGAACATTATGTTTCTGTGTATCAAAGATTCTTTTTCTTTCTGTATTTCACAACTAAAGAAGTGCAATTCGTTGAATAAATTCCTTCCTCTCTATCTGTTTCTGAGATGTTTGGATTCTTCTAAACTTTTCTAGGGGAATCAGAAAATAACTTTAAGGTAGGGGACTTCGAGTTAGTATAGGGTGAATTTAGGGGAGTGATATTAAGTGCCCCTACTTTTCATGACATTCACACTTGTTTTAATTTTTCCACTTAGTGTTTATGTTCTTTCCATGGAGATGAATTTTAATCCTTGGACTGATTGTTGTTTGTACAAATAGGTGGCAGGATCTTCTTATCATCATGTCATGACCTATTCTAGTAATGTGACCAATGATCCTGATACCCATGAAGATTTCAGGCCCACCAGCAAGCTTGAACCTGGGCTTTCTAAAGAGGCCATTGTTGAACAGGTATGTGTTGGCAATCTCCTATGAGCAGTTGGTACATGACACATTTCAATTGACCACGATTAACTTTCAATTGTTCCTCTAGGAAAGCTTCTTTATTCTTGTGTTCCTCATGTATGGTTTGTGGTTACTCTTTGGCATATAGGATATCAAGGAAAATCCTGTGATGATTTATATAAAAGGAGTTCCTGATATGCCGCAATGTGGGTTTAGTTCACTGGCAGTTAGAGTACTGAAAACATACAGTAAGTATTACATTTGCATGTATCTCTCCAGTTTTGCCTGTTGGGCTCGTTTATTGAAATTCTTCCGTTCTCCATAGCAAGTTTTGCAATTTTCATGCTTTCCTTGTTTCTTCAATCTTGCTTTCCTTATTTCAAAGTGCCCGCATTTAAATTTTGCAAAATTTCCATACTACGAGTGTCAACTGTCAAGTACCCCAAAAAAAAAAAAACTCCATAATATTTACAATATTTTGCAATACATTTTTCTCCAAAATCCATTGATTGCTCATTATGCCTCTTGATAAGTTTTTGATACCAGATCTAATGAAAAGATTGCAACTTTAGAAACAATAGGATTGAAAGGGAGGTGGTGAAAATTGATAATAAGGAGATGATGCAAAGTGAAAGTTATAGATACCTAGAGATCTGAGCGAGATCCAAGACCACCCAAAAAGGGCCCAGGGGGCTTAGCAGTATCCTGCAGCCCTACCAGCGACCCTGGCAATTCCATCCAAGCATAGGGGTATTTTGGTAATTTTTTTGTTAGAGTCCAAATTAGGGTCTTGTAGGGTCCAGTATGTTTGTGGGACCCTGGATCTAATTTTATTTTTAATTTTGAGTCCTTATTTGTCAAGATATTAGGGAGTCCTGATTAGGGTAAGATCCCCAAGTTGTGAAGGAGCCTCCTCTAGTGTTTCATACTCTTTGCAAGGATTCTGTATCTACTTTTAGAATTTATATTGGATTCCTCTAGAGTGAGATATGAAGGTTCCTTGTATGAGTAAGAGTCTATAGTCAAATAGGTTTTTTAGTTCGATTTATCTTCTATGGTAGTGTCCTCTTGTGAGTTCCTTCTTAAAGGCTATAAATACGCCTCTCTAGATAGTAATGGACACATTATGATTAATGAAATAAAGCTGAGATTGAAGGAGCAAGAGTAAGAAGTCATGGGTTCCCATGTAGGGGACTTGTGGCAGCCATTGAATGGAGAATTTCTGCAGAATTTTGATATTCCAGCTTCTTTCCTCCTCTCCAAGTACGTACAAGACACCCCCACCCCTAGCCTACCCTTCCCCTCTCTTCCTCTCCCATACGCACATTTCCTCCACCATCCCTAGCCCTAGTTCTGCCATTACAGCTCCTTCACCATTGAGAATCACTCCCTCCCCCCCTTCTTCCTCTACTCTGCAGCAGCAACCCTATTAACGTCACCCCATCCCTTCCAAACCTTAGGCATGCAATCCCAGCCCCGCTCTTCTTTGTTTTCTTCTTCTTCTTCTTCCTCTAGCTTGCGGCAGTTCTGGAATTTCCAGAATTCATAAAATTTCAGAATTGCAGCCACACCCTAACCCTTAGATTGCCCTAACCCCTAAACCTATACCCATCCTCATTTGGATTTAGACTCTCCTCCCCGTACCCTACGTTTACTAATTTACAGCCCTTCCATTACCTCAGAAACCCTAGTATGATATAAACTTCATCTTCTTCATTAGAAACCCTAAAATGCTTAAATTTCAAATTCTTAATTTTTTTCAACTATTCTTCCTAATCCTAAGTTCTTCCAGAATTAACTTCACCCAACCCAAAGAGACACTTGACCTTAACCCTAACCCTAGTTCAAACCCTAAAACCCTAGATTCTTAAGAAATTCTAATTTTCAAAACCCTAGAACTGAATATTTAATTCTGAAATTTAAATTACATTAAGGTTTTTTGCTTGGTTTCCCAAATCCTAGACTTTAAGTCCAGCCGAACCTAACCCTAACCCCTTACCGAACCTAGAATCCCTTAACTAGCCCCTTAACTGTAGGGTGTTGCAAACCCTAGAAAACCGCTGATTCTCAGAAAGAGGATCCTGGAGTGGACCTAGATCTAGGGCATTACCTCAATCAACCAAACCCTAGATCCTAGTTCACATCAAATTGGTATCAGAGCTAATCATCTAGCTAGAACCATGGATGACTCAGCAGACAACTATAGAGAAGGAGAAGAACTTGAAAGCCTATATGATGAAGAATTGTTTAGCTACAGCCGTTCCCTGAATGTTATATACAATATCCTTGTGACTGAAATAGAAGAAGACTAGAAGAGAAGTTGTGTCTTTTACACCAGCCTCAAATCAGGAGAATTCTCAGCTAAGGTAATTGTAGACAGTGGTAGCAGTGTTAACGCAGTATCTCAAAGCTTAATCAACAAAGCCAAACTTAATACTGAAATACATTCCCAACCCTATCAAGTGTCTCTCCTCAATGATGACAGACCGGAGGTAAAATTTAGATGTTTAGTCCCTGTTAGTCTCCGCTCTTATTCTGAGGAAATTTGGTATGATGTAGTCCCCTTGAAATTGTAAGATATTATTCTAGAGAGACCATGGTTATATGACAATGATGTTACAATCATGGGTAAGGAAATGCATAAAGGTCAGAGAATTGTACTCCTTCCTCTAAACCTTCCTGAAAAAATTTAAGAAAAAACAGGCATCAAAACCTATCAGGACTCCAGCACCTAACTACAGCACTTAGTTGTTCCACACACAAAATCTAAAGGACCCAGTAAAGAAAGCAACCAGAACTTACTGAAAAAAGGGGAAGCAACTAGAGCTTTACTTCACAACTAGAGGATGAACTGCCTCCACCAATCGAGAAGCTCTTTCTAGAGTTAGTGCCAGAAGAGACTGATGAGAACAACAAGGCCAAAATAGTGGGGGACTCAGAGCTGATTCAAACTCTTGATGAAAAGGTCATAACAGCTGAAGAAGGTGCTGCAACAAGTTTCAGGAACTAGATTGAAGCAACAACACTGGCTGGAGATGTGCCTTAAGAAGTACCTCCCCTACCAGAATGATGTAATCAGCATTGGCAACCATAGGGCCTTTCATATTTTTGGCCCAAATTCAGGCCACAATGAAGTGACACCAAGAGTTTGCCAAATTACCCTAGGGGTATTTTGGTAATTTCCCCACTTCCTTTGGGCTCCAAAGTACTTGATGAAACCCTAATAATATTTCCTAAAAATTCATACAAGAATGCAAGAAATAACAAGATAACACTGGTTTCTATGTTGCCAGTCACGCCCCACACCTCACGGTGTTCCCTCAGCCTACGACTGCCCACAAGACTCTCCAAAATTCGATTTCCTCTCTCTTCCCTCTTTCCCTCTATTTATTATCTCAAATAGCCCTAACTAACCCTCATTCCAGAAGGCCTCATCCCTAGGGTAACCCTAACTAACCCTCATTCCACAAGGCCTCATCCCTAGGGTCCTAACAGTACTCCATAAGAATCCAGAATAATTTTAGGAGCAAGGATCTACTCTGTTTTTTTTCTTCCTCATTTGGTCGGTTAGAGTCCTTGTCCGGTTAGGAGTCCCAATTAGAGAAGGGATCTCCCTTGTTGTACTCTAACTACAAGGAGTTTATGTCTACTTTTGGTTTGAGTTCGAGTCGTCGGTTAACAAGTTATTGAAGAGTCTTTGTTTGAGTAGGAGTCACAATTGGAATCCAATTTTCAAGTAGGATTCTTTCTAGAAGTTGGTTTTTTATTTTACAAGTTGTATGTTTAGGAGCTCTTACTTAAGACTTAAGAGTTTTTTTCTAGTTTAGAAAGTTAAGTGTAGTTGTAATAAACATGGTTGTCAAGGCACTAAGGCGAGGCAAAGCGACAGAGGGCAACCAAAACCAAGGTGACGCTAGTTCTCCTTGACCTAAACATGGCTGACATAAACCAAGGAGGAAGGGATCCATGAAATTGCATAATTTCCTTGTTTTGGGTATTTCTAGGGTTTTGGGTTTGGGTTGGGTAAATTTGAAAAGCCATGGAAGCTTCCAAAGGGGTTTGACTTTTGGTATAAACCATCCAGGGATGTGTGGGAGGGGTCTGAAATGCCTATGGAATGAGGTAGGACTCGTAGGGAAGGACTGGGAACTTCTCCAAGAGTCTCTCTTTTCTTGCCTTTCTTCTTATCTTTTTTTTTTTGGGCTCATTTTCTTTCTTTCTTCTTTTTTTTTTTTTTTAATCTGTCTTTCCTGTTTTTTCTTTTCTTTTTCTGTTTTTTCCGCCAAGAACAGGGGACCGAGTAAGAGGGTGGTAAATTGAAGGGCATCGTGGGGTTGGGAAGAGGGGAGGGGGGGATCAACTCTAGAAGAGTCGCAGGGGACTGGGGAAGAATTTCCTAAACTGAAAGAAGGGGAAAAGGCCTCTAGAGCGGCTGCGAAGGACTGGGATGGCATTCTCTGAGTTGCGCAGGAACAGGGGAGGAAAGGGTGAAGAAAGGGTGAGTCTACCATGGGGAAAAAAGTGGGCTGGAGTTACTTGGAATTAATTGCTCTCAAATTCTGCAGTTTGAAATTGAGATCCCTTGCTGAAGTTGATGCTTGAAGGCTGGAATCTAGAACTGAACTTTGAAAATCAAAATGCAATAACTTGGACAACTGCAGGGTTCCCCTCAAAGGAGCCCTGGCACCTCCTTGGCTGTGAACTCTCAGATTTCTTTATTCATTCAAAACTGAAAATTTCTGTAGGAGGCTTGAGAATTATAGCCTTAACTTAGAAACATAATCAAACTCAGATCCTAATTGACCTTAACTTAGGTTTCCTTACCTAGTTAGGAACTTTATCTACTAATCTTATCCTGATAATAACTTAATTAAAAGACTCTAGCTGGGATTCTTAAAACAAATATAGAGTCCAAAACTGAAACAAACCACTCCTAATGTGAAACAAACATTGAAAATAAAGAAATAACTCGGAACAGACAAAAATACCCCCAAAGGGGTGTGCATGGACCAGGGAGGACCTAATTCCCCTTCCAGCTTCTAGTTGGCCTCTTCCTCATGTTCACATCATGGGCTTAGGTGCCTAGCTGGCCACCTAGGTGGATGCTTTGACAACCATAGAAATAAGGAAATCTAATCCAAATTAGACTCCCCAAGTTGTGTTCAAATTGGTTTTCTTTTTCGAAGTCCTGATTTTTTTCCCCATTCAATGTATGGCTATACATACAGATCCCCGTCTTGTAAGTATGTAACAAATCAAGTTATGAATGAATAAAAGATCCAATGTTGAAAGAAGACTTGTAGTCATGGGAGGGAGCCTTACAACCTGGGTTTTGAGAGTTTCTCATTTTCTGCAATTGTTTCTTCTTCCTTAAGCTTGTGGCAGCACCAGAGATAGTCAAGTTCAGCAACCTTCGAGTGATCTTCCATCCCCATTATGTGAAGCCCCATCCCCTTCCCCAACCCTTTACCCTCCCTAACCCTTGCGCAGAACACCCCCAGCCCTCCTTCATCCTTGTGGATGAAAGCACAGCAGCGGTACCTTCCCATCAGCAAAAACCCTATGTCTCCCACCCCTTTCACCTCTCCTTCCTCCATTAGGATCAGACCTTCCTTTCCCACTCTAATCTACCTTTAATTTACACTACACCACAGCCCCATTCTTCATTAGTTTTTGAATCTTTCTGCAATTCATGTTCAACCTCTAGATCTAGAAACCCTACATTTACTAGAACTCTCATAATTCCCAAATCCCTCAACCAAACCTAAACCCTTTTAGGATTACTTTCTCAGTTTCTCCTACGCCTTCTCTACCTCCCCGCCAATCCCTAACCCTAACCAAGAGTCCTATACACATAGGAGACCTAATTTTACAAACCCTAACTTGGGGATTTTCAAAAATTATAGTTTGTGTAAAACAGAATATTTTCTTCTAATTTCAGACCTAATCCTAACCTAGCTGAACCCTAAACCCCTATCCAAATCAATCTAGACTTACCTATATGTAGATCTAAGAGTTGCAAACCCAATCAAGCTAGCTGTAGGGACCCTTGAGTGTTGTAAATACAATCCAGCTACTGTCCTTGAAATCCAGATCCGAACAGCATGGGTAGAAGCCCTAATTAGCTGCGTTCATTGAGACTTCGACTGAAATCAGACCCAGAACATCAAATTTAAACCCTAATTTGCTTCCGCTTCAATTTGTGATGATCTTGAAGACTGGCCCAGACCTTGGGTTACATCATTTGGTATTAGAGTTAGCATGAATCAATAATAGTCAGAGCCATGGAGGAATCAACATATTGTTAAAATGGAGGAAGTAGGAACTGATCTCAAAGACCCCTATGATCAAGAGTACCTTGACTACAAGCCTTCCATCAATGTCATATCAAAGATGCTTGTAGAAGAAAAAGAGGAAGAAGACTGGAGGAGAAGTTGTATCTTCTACATCAGGGTCAGATTAGGTATAGAAAAAGCTTTGGCAATTGTTGAACAGAAGCTATTTAGGAATATGAGTTGGTTTTCTTATAACCCATATGGTTAAACATATGAGTTGGTTGACATATTTGAACTACAGATTTCTCACTCTACTAAAACAGCAAGCCTATCCACCTCATATGAGTTGGTTTTCTTAACGAGCTTGGGAGAATTGCCCCTCATTCAGTTTTTTTTTTTTTTTTTGGGTCGAGGTCCTTCATTCAGTTGAAGCTACATCATATATGATCGAAGTACACAATAAGAACTATGAGAAAGGAAAAAGAAATTGGTGCCGACCATGGGTTTATCCCATGGAGAAACTGAGATATGCACAAGTAGGGCACCTGGTATTTTTTTCCTAGCCAGCTTGACCTGCTGGTTTTGAGGCATAATCAATGGTTTGAGAGATCATTATTGGAATGCAACCTCTTTTTGACTTCTATACACGAGTGTTCTGTTTTTTTCTTTCTTCTTACAACAGGTACTTATAACGATACTTGTGGTTTTGACCCAAGGTTGACAGTGTATATTTTTATTGGACAATGATTGGGAACTAGGATATATACTTAACATCATTCAAATAAATGCTTTGTGAAATTACTTATTATAATTCCGTTCATAAAGAAGCAAACTCCTCCTGTTTGGATCCAATGAAAACAGTTAAAAAAAAATAAAATCAAAGTTCAAGACGGAGAAAAGCTCTATCCTCCAGTTTTACCGCCGGGGGGGGGGGGAAGAGAAACTGGATTTCTATTGGTATGTACAGTTTTCAACCTTCAAATGTTAAGGTTTTTACCAAGTCTAAACTATCATAAATTTTAATATGATGAAAACATTGCTAAACAACGACAGTGTGATAAAATATTCATTTGTTTTGATGCCTAAAATGTATCTAAATGCAATCAACTAGACAATCAGTTATTGTTTTAGAAAAACCAATAGGGCTGCAGACTATTTATTGCATTCAGTGGCAAAATTGCAAACATCCGAAACTGTGAAGGGATGGGCAGTGTTTTGCTTTTAGATGAATAAAACATTCATTAACCTAAAGGAGGGAGAAGCGGAGGGAAAGACTACAATAGAAAATCAAAGGGCAAAGCCAGCCAAAAGCAAGAAAGAAACATAGGCCCGACGAAGCTAAAAGGTCGAGCAGTGAAGGAAAAAGAAAGCCCAAATCACTAAGCAAATAAAACTTATTTTTCTGTCTATTCTTTTTCTTCATATTTCTTGGGGACTTGAAGTCAACAACGAAATCTCCATCAGCTTGGTAATGTCCCTTGGTGATTTGATTGCTTCTCTTACAACCCTCACTATCAGAGACAAAGGGGTAGGGATCCCCGATCTTGGGAGCACCACCAAAGATGTGCTTGTCACGTAACATAGAAAGATCCTTATTACTAGAGATAGGCGGCCTGCAATTGGAGTCGCTAGGGGATGAGTAATGGAAAAGGGGTTAGCAAAGCTTTTAAAACTAAATGGTTGTCCACAGTCCAAATGATTGCACATGGTTGGCTGGAGTTGAGGAATAAGAGATCAGTTGAGAATGGGGGGTGGGGAAGGTCTTAGTTGGATGGTTGGGGGAATAGGGGCTTTGAGGGGTTGGGTTTTGGTTTGTCTTGGTTGGGCCATAGGAGCAAGAGAGGGTTGGTTGGGTTGATTTGTGGTAGGTCCAAAACCATAGCGGTGGGTAGCAAGGAGGTTACAATGGGTCCCGGAGAAGTTGCATAGGAATCTAGGGTAGGAGGAGGAGATATGAAGATGGTGGGGCTCAGAGAGGATACAATGGAAATCATCAAGGGAGAAGGGAAGAAGTGGTGGGACCCAGAGGGTGATAAGAATTTGTGTCAAGGGAGGAGCTAAGGAAGTGGAGGTGGGGGCTGTGGGGCTCAGGGAGTAATGGATGGTCAAATCAAAGAAGGGGAAAGGGAAGTGGGTGTGAGGCATAAAGTGGCTGTCGACAAAGAAGGGGGATGAGAGAAAATGAGAAAAAAGAGAGAAGGGGAAAAGGAATTGCGGTGGTGTACAAAGTGGTCAACAACGCAGATGGGAATGAAAAGAAATAGGAGAAATAAGAGAAGGGAAAAGGGAGTAGGATGAGGCACAAAGAAGTCATCAATGAGGATGAGTTTTGTGGGGGGGGGGAGAAATATGGAAAAAAGGGGATGGGGTTCTTGCCTTCGATAGGGTTTGCAGAGGGAGAAAGAGAGGAAGGGGAAAGGTTTGGGAGGGGGAAGGGGCTGCGGGGACAGAAGCAGGATGGTGGCAGGCTGAGGAGTAGAGAGGATTGCAGGGAGGTGAAGTTGTTGTGGTCCAGGCCCCAAAATAGAAGGGGCAGGCACTATCTCATTTGAAGACAAGACCATGGTGACTACATCAGTAAAAGCGACCACCATACGTGGTGGAGCAGCAGTTGGACATTGGTCTACAGGGTTTGCAACCTTTGGAGGGTAGGAGTTTGTAGTGTCTGAGGGTTGTCCATCGTTAGGCGTCATGTTGCAGCGCTGTGCTTGCCTAGTGGAAAGCTTGAAGCTTGCGTCTTTGTTCATGATGTTGTTGGCAGCGAGAGTGTCTCCTGCTGCGGCTTGGGTCATGAGGGATATTAGGATGTAGTGGCAGTCAGGTGTACCTGCACCCCTTAGCAGGCACCATTCTAGCTTCAGTTGCAATTGGCAGATGGTTTGCAGCATCAGAGGAGCCAATCAAGATGGGGTGGTGAAAGGAGCTTCCAACTTCCATGGCACAGCAAAAAATTCTTGCAGTTGTCAGCGTGGTGCCCTAAATCCTTGCATGCGTAACATTGTGGGGTCAGTGGATCATATTTCATCGGCTGATCAAATGAAGAGCCGTCGTTGTCTAGTATGGAGATCAATGATTGGGGGTGGTTAAGTTGCAGAGTGGTCTACACATTTTCCCGGAGGATAGGCAATCCATTCGCTGGGTAT
Organism: Hakea prostrata; assembly: GCF_041222555.1. Classification (NCBI taxonomy): domain Eukaryota; kingdom Viridiplantae; phylum Streptophyta; class Magnoliopsida; order Proteales; family Proteaceae; genus Hakea; species Hakea prostrata. The sequence continues at coordinate 19,242,407 of NC_142607.1, read as the reverse complement.
GGGCATCAGAGTGGAGGGAGAGTCCAATCAGCAAGCCTATTTGACTGAGGTATTTGACATTCCAGTATTTTAGAGAGAGTCCCAGGAGAGAGATCCACAAGGGAAATGAACTGAAGTTGATCCTGTGGAAGCTGAGATGAATGTTCCCATTGCCATACGAAAATCAGTTCGCTACCAACTAGGGAGTACCTTCAAGGGCGAGGCCCTTAGCAGCAAGGAGAGAAACTTGAAGAGGAGGATGTTGTTGTCAAGGAGAAAGACTTCTAGGTTGTTGAGAACCTTCCCCTGTTTGGACAGAGGATCTTGCAATGTTAAAAAGGAGGGTGGGGGTGGGGGGGTTGAGGACCATGTAATTGGCCAACAGGGGCATATTGCCATTTCAGTATGCCTTGTTCTGGATCAGAGGCAGGGCAGTGAGCATGAGCAGAAAGGTCATCATCAGTGGGGGGAATGTAGCAGAACTTATTGCCACAGGAAAGAAGGTGATTCAGAGGCAGAGAATAGGGAGGACCAAGGGCTGGGTGTAGCCAGGGGGGGGGGGGGGAGAATAAGGAGGTGCTGAGGGGGAGGAAGGGAAGGATTGACATGGTTCGTCGCAGTCACCGGCAGGGCAGGTCGTTGGAGGTTTAGCAGGTCAGGTCCAGCATGATGAACAGATGGCCAATACGATCAAGCGATGTTTATTTGGAGACGGAATGGGATGCAATTCAGAGGCCGTGGTTCAGATTTTATTTAGTTTATGCTTATTCTTCTGATTCTGGAGAACGGTTTTCAGGAATAGAGGATTTTATCTTCATCAGAAGCTTTTAAACCTTACTTTGTACACAAATTTCTTTTTTTTCTTCTTTTCTTAATATAGTTGACCTTTAACTGAAAAAAATATTCTCATTCTAAATAATTCTTGATTCTCTCACCTTTGTTCAAACATTAGGCTTCAAGAAGCATGTTTGATACTTGCCTGTTTGTGACCTTGTCAACTTGAACACCTTGCTTGTGTTGTTGGTGTTTCCCCTTCCAACACTTTGGTTGCCTTGCTATCGCATAAAATTAAACTCTATTTTAATAGATGTCGTACATAATTAATACTCAATCCAAAGTGGCAATCTATTCAAGAAAGAGTATCTTATCCTTGTGAATATCTTTTGTTTTCCCATTTTATTTGGAGTCTATTTTTAATCAAATGCTACTTAAATTTACTTGCCGACAACTGTTGCCTGTAGATGTTCCTTTCAGTTCTAGAAACATTTTGGAAGACACCGAACTGAAGACTGCTGTAAAAGCTTTCAGGTAAGTTGCTATTTCTGCGTAAAGCTATGAACATAAATTTGTTTTTACCATTAAATAAAGTCCTATCTGATTTTTGGCTTTCGAAACAAACTACTCCAAAGACTAGTAGTTGTCGAACTTCCTAGTTTTAGAAGACTTCATAAGATCTCCAAAAAGCTTTATGGATCTGTTCTGTAAATCAGTTATGAGATTGTTCTTCAACACAACTGTTCTTAAAGAAGCTGGTTGGACCTCAATTTAACCTTAGTTTACATCTTGCTGATTCTAGTTACCGTGTTTTGAGGAAACTCCCTATGCTAAGTTCTGTTTGAATGAGTATGTGATTAGCAAACACTTCAGGTTAGTTGGCTTTAAAACAGATTGGTGTCATTTTTGTTCAGGGAAAGCTTACATTGGATTCTATAGTAATTCTGTTTATGGTTTGTATTGTTGACAACGCAACTTCCTACATTCCATTAGATGATGTTACTCCTCCTACTAATAGATTATCTATTTGGCCATTTGTAGTTGCTTGGCCTGAATTTAGTTGTTTTTCAATCTTTAAATAAAATCTCCATAAATGGATATCCGGTGTAGAAGTAGGCCAAATTTCTATTGGCAGATAGGAAGTTTCCAAGTTCATTGATCAATGATATAAATTATAGATCCTGAGGTTGATCTAGAAATTATATCAAAAGCATGGTGGTGCGCCTTGAGATTCTGAGTGAAGAGAATCTTCTTCTTCTTTTTTTTCTTTAAATAAAATAAAATGTTGGAGGGAAGGGTTTGCGAGCATGTGTATTGCTTTACCAACCCCCCTGCCCCCCCCCCAAAAAAAAAAAAAAAAAAAAAAAAAAAAAAAAAGAAGAAAGAAAGAATGAAAGAAAAGATAATCACTATAAAGGTTTTTGATTTTTTTTGAATTTTTTTAACCTTTCTCAAAAAAATTCAGACTCAGTTTTGAATGGCTGTTCGCAGAGCTCTACCCTACAAAATTCCAAAATGCAACCTAATATGTTTATCATTGCTGGACCAAATGTTTGTAACAACTGCCTAGTCCGGCGGGTGAATGCAAACAATCCTAGGTGTTACCTTCCCCAGAAAGCAAATATTTATTATTGTCTACACTCTGAATTATATGTTTCCCTAACCCTGTGGTTTGTTAATTTTGGTGCAGCAACTGGCCCACATTCCCACAGATATTTATTAAAGGAGAATTCGTTGGAGGATCTGACATTATTCTCAATATGCACCAGGTGAATACTGGTTATGATAATGATATGCTGGTTTTACCTTTTAAAGGTTGTGTGCTAACCCCAATTTATGCAATGTGTAGACTGGGGAACTGGAGGAAAAGATCAAGGATATTACTGCCAACCAGGAAAGCAAGGAATAGAAACTGCTTCATCCAAGATAAAGGCAGTGGGCTTTAATACTGGCCGAGTTGGGCAATAGCTTCGCCAAACGTAAATGGAAGTTTCTTTCACATTATTGAAGTGCTTCAACAATAATTATTTTTGGTAAACGCTTCAACAATAATTTCAATGTAGTTAAAAGATAGATCTCTTACAAGTGAATTTGTGTTGAACCTTTTCATGTTTCCTGACTTGCAACTAAGTGATAAAAAGGATGTATTATAAACTTTTTTGGTCCAGCGTATATCTTTTTTAGTCAGACATTGTCTGCCAATTTTTGGGACTGAAACCAAAGCAAATGAATCGCAGGGATTTGATGTTTCTGGACTTTCCAGACTTTCCAGGAGGGTTGAGGGTGGTCGAATGACTAGAATAATGCAAGCAGTTCTACAAGAGGATCTATATACCCCGTCTACAAGCCCTAAAATGGGTTCAATTCGGAATTAAAGACAAAATGAAAATGACCTGGTTACTTTGTGGAGTTTTCATTCCTAGGTGTTATTTCATCAAATTAAAGAAGAGGTGTAAATGGAGAAGTTTTTAGGAAGGTTGTGTGATAAGCACATGCTTGTCAAGCTGAAGAGTAGAGAACATTTTTTTTGGGTAACCCAACGTATGAGTAGAGTTGAGATTAGCATGTCGAGGAAGATGTGCGTGCAGACCTTGAGTAGGGCTGCAATAGGGATGGGTTGGGTTTTTCTAATACCAATCTCAATCCCAATCCCAACGCTATATGGTTTTAACTAAGTCAACTTATGTCTTAATCGTAATTCAAGGCCTAGAATCCTTGCTCGTGGTCCTAAAGTCCATTTCTGCCCTAATTGTCCCTAGTTGGGCCAGGTCGAGACGGGGTGGCCTTGATCCTAACCCTTTTCCTATCTCTAATTGGCCTTTGTTTTGAACTTGTTCCTAATTGGCTTGGCTCTTCACCCTGTCCCTGCCCCTAATTGGTTCAAACCTTTGTCCATGTCCCTATGTTTGATTAAATTGAGTTCTATATATAATTGATATGCATAATCTGACTTTTTGTTAATTTTGAATTTAATCGGTGGTTCAAATTTGAATAAATTTAGCACGTAAAAATATTGGTCTATTATAAACGTATTATACAGTAAAGTGACTAACAAATACAATTGACGTTGATATTTAGAGTTCTATACTTTTCATTATTTCAATGTTAAAAATGCCTAATCAATATATAAGACACTAAAAAAAAAACAAGAAATGATTGACCAAAATGTAGAGACGCAATTCAAGCAGAATTGAATTCGCTTGAAAAATAAATTTTTTGGACCTGTAGTCCAACATCTGAAGGTATAAAGCCAGTGGGGTACAATTGAGTTTTCTGTGAAAAATGAAATGAGAAAATGAATGAAATCTTAATTGTGGCACAAGAATTTTCGCAGATGCCTGGCATTGATTACATGGAAACATGTTCTCTTGTGGTGGATGCAATCACCTTCAGATATGTTATTAATCTGGCAGTATATGAAAATTTTGACATGAGTCTAATGGATATTATTACAGTTTATTTATATGTCTCACTCGAGTGTGAAATATATATATGAAAATCCCTGAATGATTCAAAATGCCTGAAACACATAAAAATTCCTTGGAAGTTTGTTTAATAAGGCTTCAGAGATGATTATGACATATGATATAACTTATTTAGTGGATATTTACTAAATGAAGAGTATAAAAATGATCCAATTTTATTATTCTGTTTTTATTAAAGGATATGGATATAATTTTAATAAGTATGTATGATGATTTAAATATCATTGGAACTTCTGAAGAGCTTCCAAAAGCAGTATACTATTCGAAGAAAGAATTTGAAATGAAAGATTTTGGAGAAACAAAATATTGATCATTTGACGAATAGAATATTCTTTCGTCAATTAACTTCTATAGGGAATATTTTGAAGCGATTTTATCTAAATAAAATACGTCCATTGAGTACCCCAATGGTTGTGAGATCGCTCAATATAAAGAAATATTCATTTCAACCCCAATAATACAGTGAATAATTTATTGGTCCTGAAGAACCATATCTTAGTGCAATTGGGGCATTAATGTATCTTGCTGATAAAACACAATTGGATGTAGCATTTTCTATAAATGTATTAGCAAGATTTATCTCTTCTCTAATACAAAGACACTGAAATGTTATAAAACATATATTTCAGTATATTCGAGAAATTATTGACATGATATTATTTTATGAATGTAGACATCAACTTACTTGTTATGTAGATGCAAGATTTTTATCTGATCTATATACAGCTAGATCTCAAACAGGCTATTTATTCACAAGTGAATGTTAGTTATTTTATATTTGGTTTAGATCAATGATACAACACATTCAGGAAGCATGCAGTCTTCTACCAGAAGAAGGGGTTTGAACAATATTATATGAAGATTATGCTGCATGCATAGCTCAATTGAAGTGATGATACATCAAAGGAGATAGAACGATACATATTTCATCGAAATTCTTCTTCACTCATGATCTTCAACAAAATGGTGAAATCAATGTTCATTGAATTCGTGCAATTGATAATTTGACAGACTTATTTACTGAGGCATTGCTTACTTCAAAGTTTGAGAGGCTGGTACATGATATTGGAATATGCGTATTCAAAGATACTCAATAATGTTATCATCAGGGAGAGTAAAATACGTGCTGCACTCTTTTTCCCTTCACCAAGGTTTTGTCCCACTGGGGTTTTCCGGTAAGGTTTTTAATGAGGCAGCTACCAATACGTATTATTTAGATATGTATATTCTTTTTCCTTCACTAAGATTTTTTCCCACAGGGTTTTTTCTTAGTAAGGTTTTAATGAGGTACATTATCTATTGATGGACATCCAAGGGGGAGTGTTATAAATAATATTAATTATAGATATCCATCACCTCCCAATAGACAATACTTCAAATTGAAGATCTCAACCACCTCAGCATACAATCTTGGTGATTCACATTCCCATCTTAATTGAAGATTACAGTGATCTCAACACACAATGTTGGCAGTCAATATTTCCATTCTATGCACCTTCTATCTTGGGTGGCAATCTATCTTTCCATATCAAGAATATCTTCTTTTATATGAGAATCATATATTGTATTTCTTTGTAGACTTTGATATTACCATATCAGAGAAGATGCTAGTTCCATTATAAATATGTAATGACTAATTCAATAGAAGAACTGAATTGATCTTGTCTTTCTTCTTTATATTCTATATTTTCTCTTTATTTTATAACATGTATGATTTACTTACCAGTTATATACAAGTTAATTGTAATTATTGATTTCTTTCCATATATGAAGTTACCATATATGTGATGTTATGAATTGATGCTTGTGTATGCTTAAGTATGGTTTGGAAAGGAGAGGTGTCCTTTTGACACTTCTGTCCTTGGACAACTACGAGAATATTATGGAATGTTTCCGGAGATGCCCTCTGGACACCTTCCTAAACTGTTGGATGACATATCTAGGACTGTCTAGTAGTGTTGGGCTAGGATGTCCCGTTATGTCAGACCCTAATCGGAGGGGTATTGACACCGAACGACCCGTGGTAGCAATGGAGATTCATGGGCGCTCAAGACCGGTAACCAACTCGTGAGAAGACAGGAATCACATTGTGGGGGCCATTTATTGGTAGAGTTGCATATGGATAGACTTGGGCTCACAGGCGCTCAAGACCGGTAACCAACCCGTGAGGGGACGTGGGAGCTTCCCGTTTACCATATGTGGATAACCAATAGGGTTGATGAGTCTGTAGTCAGGGACTATGAGGACTCTAGTGTGAAGGGTACCGGAAAGGATCGCCAGGGGCTAGGAATGAACGTATCTGGATCTGACTTGATGTAACTAAGTAGGAGACTTACATTTGGCTAGGCTTTGACCTTGACATGCGCCAGTACTTAGACCAATGGTGATGTGAGAGAGCGGTGACCTAAACCCCAACCATGGAATGTCCCGAGGGATGCCGGACCCATTACCAACTGATGATGAGTGATTGAGACCTTCCTAAAGAAGTACGGTGCTATGACTTAAAGCATGTCTGCCAATAGAGACTAGCATACATAGAGTTAGAATCATATTGCATCATGTGTTTCATATCATATAGCATCTTACTCTGCTTTGAAATCCTGCTATTTATGTTATTATGGATTAACTGCCTTATGGGTTTCTTTGAAACTCATTCCTTTTGTGCTATGTATTGTTAGATCCCTCTACAGCTTCTAAGTATAATGACTGCTCATATGAGGAAGCGCAAGGAGAAGAGACATATCTCCAGGAAGGTAATTGCGGTTACGACAATTACACTGAAGATTCCGCGGGTGGTTATGCTGCGTACGATGCTTAGTCCGACCATAGAGTGGAAGTGCCCTTGCGCCATTTTTGAGATTTATACTCCTCGAACCCCATGTAGATCCGATAGTTGACTAAAGCCTCCATCACTGACACCTTATGGTGATGACCGGCTTTAGGAATGATGTTCCGACCCACGATCCGACTGATGACCCTATCCGAAGGAGTCATCCTACCACTAACCCGTGGACGGTAATAGCGATCATCGTCCCAAAGCGTAGCACAGATCTCATGAAGCTCATAAGGAAGAAGATATCTGTCCAACGCAGCGCTAGCTGGCATCCATACACAAGCATGTGGATAGAAACGTACACCAAAAATCTCTTCCAATGTACGTGTAGTGAAGCAGATCCGTGTCTCGCAGACCTGACTCGCTACGACCAGCTGAAGAAGATCCACCCCTAAATCCTCCTCGAATGGTGTAAGGTTGCTGTAAAACAACCTCACTAATTCTGGATATACTGGTAGATCCTCTGTGAACAAGTGTGTCCACTACATAACATCGAACCTCTATCTGATCCTGAAAGTCCGAAGCTCCCATAGTCGTGGTAACCGACCATACTCGATGCGGCAATGTCCAAAGTACACCTCGTACAAGGACTCCGCTTGTGGTGTGGTAAAGCAGTGTTGATCGATGACCTCAGCCCGTGGCTGTAGCGGTACCCTACCCCTGCCTCTACCTCTCCTAGCACCAATTTGTCATCCTCTCAGTGGCATGATGTGTATATCTATAGAAAAGATGAAAGAAGTTGAATGTCAGTGTTATTATGAAAAATTCAGCAAGAAGGGCATTTTCATAATTTTTCAAAAATTTTTGATTTTGGAAAAATTGAAATTTGAACATACTAGCATGTGCATAATACTTGGAATAAAATGTTAAGGATGTTTATTTGAAGAAAATCCATCGAAATCTTGATCTACAGTAAAAAATTCAGCAACTACAAAAGAGGGATTTTTGCATTTTAGGTCAAATTTGAATTTTTGGAAATATTGGAATTAGTTGAAACAAATTGAATAAGTACATGTAGCATATCATTTCAAGCATGTAGCATATCATTTCAAGCATGTAGCAACTGATATGGTATTAAAATTCCTAGCGGTTTGAGAGTAATCGAAATTTTACCAAATTGGGGATTTTCGGTTGCGTTAACAATGGAAAAATGTTTGTTTGTGTTTGTGCTTGATGTTTAAGGCTTGGCATTGTAAGAAAACTATGGGAATATGCTACTAAGCATGCATAGTCATGATTCTAACCTAGAACAGAAAGTATATCATAATTTTTCAAGAAATCTAAGTGAAGAAAATGATTTGAGAAGATGATGAATAGTGTTTACCTTGAGTTGTTGATCTATGTATGTTGTGTTGTTGTTGTTGTTGAAGCTCTAAACAACTTGGAATCACCTTAGAAATTCTTGCAAGACCTTTCCCCAGAGCCCTCAAAGCAAATGAGTTTGAAATGAGTTTTGAAGTGGGAAATGAAGCTTAAAACCCCAATTTCGTGTGTAGCAAAGGCTTGGTCAACTGCCTGGTCGACTGCTCAATCAACCAGCCAATCGACTAGCTGATGGCTGAATGCTAGACTGCTGGTTTTTGTTGGAAATTTTGATTTTTGACCAATGTTTGATTGATTGCTGACTATATTGATGTTTCTAAGCATGATTTAAGTGTTCTAATCATATGGTCAAGTGGTTGTTGACAAATCTTTGATTTTTGGTGTTTGTTATCTTTCGGTTTCACAGAATTGTTGTCTTAAGAAATCGTCATATTGGGTCCAGCTGCATTGGGAATGAAGAGATACCTAATGGTGGTTCTGATCAGCAGACTCATGCTAATGACATTCCCGGTGCCCCGAATATAGGAAGCTGCAATGATATTGCCAACATCATGGGCAATATGATGCAGTAGCAGGCTAACCAGTTCAATTAAATGATGACGGGTTTCATGACCTTTCATAATGAGACTCGTATTGGTGCAAATGGAAATCCTAAGGACATTTTGGATCCGTTAGAGGTTCGATACTATGCAGTGGACACATCTTTTCACTGAGGATCTACTAGTCTATCCAAAGTTAGTGAGACTGTTTTTCAGCAACATGTCTTCCTTCCGCGAGGGCAAAGCTTTGGGTTTTCTTCAGCTAGTTATTGAGAGTCAGGTCCAGGAGACACGGATTAGATTCACCACATAGGTACTAGCACACATCTTCTAGGTACCATACTATCCACATGAGTGCAGATGGATACCTATGGGTGCTGAGGTAGACTCTTTTCTTCTTCCATTCAAGCTTCACGAGATCTGTGCTACTCTTTGGAACGACACGAGGTGTTATAGTCCATGTACCAGTGCTAGGATGATACCTACTGCCAGAGTCATCGGTCGCATTGTGGGCCGAAACATCATACCGAAAGTCGGACATCACCATAGGGTGTCAGTGATGGAGGCTTTGGTGATCTATCGCATCTACATGGGATTCGAGATCAACTTGTCCTTCATCATCCATAACACCATGATATATATAGTAGAGCATCCTGGAGTGCAAAACCTTTGCTTTGTTCGACTATTGACACTTGTCTTCAGGCACTTTGAGGTGAACTTGGAAGACACAGAGATGCGTACCCGAGAGTTGGGTTACGACATTGAAAGCAGGACCATCGGACAAATGCAGCTTAGTCATGCTGTGAGTTCTGAGGGTGAGGATGAGGATGAGGATAAGTCCGAGGATGATCATGATACAAAGGATGAGGAGGATGCTGGTCCAAATAGTGATGACCAAGCAGGAGAGGATGCAAAGATGCGCGAGGCTAATCTAGGTTATCATGAGATTCCCGCACCATCACACTTCGAGGTCGGAGGTCCTTCCCACATAGTTCCTGAGGCACCAGACTTGTATGCTCAGATGCTTACTATGACTTCTATTCTGGAGAGGATAGAGGTCAGACAGAAGAGGATGGAGGCTCACCTTTCACAAGTTGTGGAGGGTGTTAGAGTACTCAGAGAGCAAAGACAGTCTCCTAGATAAATTGTACTAGGATTTTCTATTTATGCTTTTACTGATGTAAATCTTTGTAAAACCATCCTAGAAATTAATGAAGTTCATTTTGTTTCACTTTTCTTATTGCGTATTATGCCTTTTCTTTTATTGCATTAAGTTATAGTTGTTAACTCATAATTATTGTGCATTATTCAATCAACATATTATGCTTCATTATTTATGTTTCTAGTCCAAAGTGCTCTACCATTCACTTCTAAGAAAACTCGAGTCACTTAGCACTCTGTCACATCCACCCAGCCAATACCCTATCTGGCATACCCAAGTGTTTGATCCACAACCCCAAAGATTAGTATTGAGGAAATCAAACTCCCACAATTACTATAATATAATCAAGAACAAGACTAAATCATCGTTAAACTACATTAAGTGAAAGATCAAGATAAGATTCAAAAGAATAAATAACATAATCAGAGTGTAGAAAAAGAATGATACCAATAGTATAATCAAATGTAGAGTGTAGCGGAAAATCAATCTACAGTAGCAGCGGAAATGTAGATTGAAACTAAACAGAAAGACTACAACCGATTCCCAAAATAAAAGTAATAGAAAAGAGGTAATCAAAATCTAAACTAATGTCTCTTCAAATCTGTAGAGAACACTTCTAAAGGTTAAGGTCTCTATATCCAGATAATGTTGTACTAACACATGAGTATGACTAATCCTGATATGCTCCTCCATCACCGTGATATTCTTCACCGTCGTAGTCATTGTAGCCAGCACCTTGGGTGTCGTATGAGTCATCCAATGCAAACTCATACGTTGCTCCGTCATAATCGTCAACACTTGCATATAGATCTAACAAAGATGTTTGCAAAAAGAAGTGAGTTCAAAAGAACACAACAAAGCAGTTTATTCCATAATAACATAGTAAAACATGATAGCAAAACATAAAGGATGCAAGATGATATAAAACAGACATGCATGTATGATTCTAACTCTATGTATGCTGGTCTCTATTGGCAGACATGCTTTAAGTCATAGCACCATACTCCTCTGGGTAGGTCTCAAATCACTCTCCCTCAACCATCTCGGTATCTTGGGTTCTCCGGTGGTAATTGGGTCCTGCATCCCTCTCAGACATTCCATGGCTGGGGTTTAGGTCACCGCTCTCTCACATCACCATTGTTCTGAGTATTGGTGCATGTCAAGGTTAAACTTAGTTATATCAACTCAGAGTTAGATACTTCCATTCCTCGGTTCTCGTAATCCTTCCGGTGTCCTTCTCACTAGAGTCAGCGTATCCTATGGCTACGACCAACTCGGACTACGGACTCATCAATCCTATTAGTTATCTACAAATAATAAATGAGAAGCTCTCATGTCCTTTCACAGGTTGGTTATCGGTCTTGAGCGCCCATGAGCCCAAGTTTACTACTTCAACCCTACGAATGAATGACCCCCACAATGTGATTCATGTCCTTCCATGGGTTGGTTACCGGTCTTGAGTGCCCACAATCCCCTATTGCTGCTACGGGTTACTCGGTCTCAATACCCTTCTGAATCAGATTTGATATAACAGGAACATCCTAGCCAAACATTGCTAGACAAGATCTAGGTATGTCAACCAATAATCTGGGAGAGAGTCAAGGGGCACCATAGGAAATGTCCCATATCACTTCCACTGATGTCCAAAGACAAAAATGTCAAAAGGACATTCCCCATTACCAAATTTTACTTAAGCAATCACATTCCCAAATCAGTCATTCACATACACAACTGATAATCCAATACATAGAAAGATAATCATTCATACATGTTCAATTTAATAAAAGAATTACATGAACAAGACCTACTATAATTACAGTACTTACAACAGTAATTAAATTATAAAGAATTATATAAACAGTAGTAAGATCATGCAAATCCAAATCATAAACAATAGATCATGCATTTTAGGTTATTAGAGAATCAACCATCCTTACCTTAATTAACTTCAAAGAATTCCGGAGGAACAAAGAGGATAGGTCCAAGGTTAGCAAATAAACCCTAAACAAGCATAGTTCAATCCTTAGGGACAAACCCTTGAAGATCGGAAGTCAAACAGATCAAGACAAACAAGAAAAACAACCACTGTCACATCCACCTAGCTGGTACCCTACGTGGCATACCCGAGTGTGTGATCCATAGCCCCGAAGAACAAGTATCGAGGAAATCATCCTCCCACATACACAATAGCATAATCATGAACAAGATATAATCAATGTGTAATAATATAAACAAGAGATCAAGATAATAAGAAAGAATGACAATATAATCAGAGTGCATAATAAAGATACTAATATATCAAAATGTAGAGTGCATGAAAAATCACACCACATATTACATCGAAATGTAGCTTGAAAACTAAAAAGGAAAGATTACAACTGATTCTCAAAAGAGAGAAAGAAAAGAAATAATCAAACTAAACTAAGGTCTCTTCTGTCTTATAAAGAATGTCTTCATAAACATAAACAAAAGAAACTAAACAATGCCACTTCCATTCCAAAGTAGGGCTAATCTTGGTACGCAACATGATCACTTGAGGGATCTTCAATGTAATCTTCGTACCGCCAGCACCTTGAGTGAAGTATGCTTCATCGGTTTGCGCCTCGTAGTACTGGCCTTCATATTCTTCAATACCTACAGGATAATCTAACAAAGATATTTGCACAAAAAGGAGTGAGTTCAAAAGAACTCAGCAAGGCAAGTTATTCCATAACTTTGATAAATAACATGATTGCAAAACATAGTAGATGCAATATGGTATGAGACAGACAATGCACGTATGAATCTAACTCTATGTATGCTGGTCTCTATAGGCAGACATGCTTTAAGTCATAGAACCATACTTCTTTTGGGTAGGTCAAGTCATTCTCCCTCAACCATTTAGGTATCTTTGGTTCTGCCGGTGGTAGTTGGGTCTTGCATCCTTCGGGACATTCCATCGTTGGGGTTTAGGTCACCACTTTCTCACATCACCATTGGTCTAAGTATTGGCACATGTCAAGGTAAAGCCTACCCAAATGCAAGTCATCTACTTGGTTATATCAAGTCAGAGTTAGATACATTCATTCCTCGCCCCGGGCGATCCTTTTTGGTATCCTTCTCACTAGAGTCAGCGTATCCTATGGCTACAACCAACTCGGACTACGGACTCATCAATCCTATTGGTCATCCACAAATATTAAAATGGAAGCTCTCATGTCCTCTCACGGGTTGGCTACCGGTCTTGAGCGCCCATGAGCCCAAGTCTACTATTTGCAACCTACCAATAAATGACCCCCACAATGTGATTCATGTCCTCTCACGGGTTGGCTACCAGTCTTGAGCACCCATAAATCCCCATTACTATCACGGGTTACTCGGTCTTAATACCCTTCCGAATCAGGTGTGATATAATAGGGATATCCTAGTCAAACACCGCTAGACAAGCCCTAGGTATGACAACCAATAATCCGGGAAAGCGTCAAAGGGCACCATCGGAAATATCCTATACTATTCCCACTGATGTCCAAGGATAGAAATGTCAAAATGACATTCCTCAATCCCAAATCATACCTAATCAATCACATTCCCAATTCAATCATAACATACACAACTGATATCTCATCATACAGAAAGATACATATAAACATGATCAATTGCATATGTAAATGACAATGATAAATAATCATACATGGTTCAAGTAATGAAGAAATACATGAACGAGGTACTACTGTACTTGAAGTACTTACGGTAGTAGCATCATACTATGAAAGTATAAGAATGGTAGTGCATCTATGAAATTCCCAAAATAGAAACTAAGATTCACGCAATCTATGTTAATATGGAAACAACTGTCCTTACCTTAAATAGCTTCGATGAATATTCGAAGATCAAAGAGAATGGTTCCAAACTTAGCAAATAAACCCTAAACAAATATGAATACAACATTAGGAAAGAGGCCTAGAAGATCAGTGGTCAAACAAATCAAATTGGATGAAGAACACAGCTACTGTCAGCCTTGGTTGATTGGGTAGTAGCTTGGTCCAATCGACCAAGCAATCGACCACCTGAACAGTACACAACAGAAATCTGATTTTTTATCCGAAACTCATTCTACAAGATCCAAAACACTACGAAACTTGGAGGAAACCGCTAAAACAGTAATCTCATACTAATTAGCATAGATTAGACACTAACAATGATAAAAAAACAATACTTACTAATTTGGAAACATGACTTTCTAATTCGGTAAAAATCATAGTCTTTGATGAAAACAAGCTATGAACTCAAGAGAAGAACTAGAGATAATAAGATCTCATTCTAGTAGAACATAACAGTAGTTCATACATGAATCTAACATGAAAAATAGATCTAGTATGCTAGAGAAATCAAATCGAAAGAATGATCATGGCTTCATGAAGAAATCACAAGATTCATAGCTATGATCAAGTATGAAGATCATTGAAATGAATGGAGATTCATTCCCAATCTTGAATACTGTAAAAAGAGGTGTTTGCAAGTATGCAATACCTTCTTCATGATCATAGTACAGAGATTAGATCATGCAAGAGTAAATCAATAAGAAAGTAAGAGATTACTAACCTTGAAGATGAACAAGAGATGAAGAACTTGAGATCTTGCAAGAGTTCTTTACAAACACCAAGGAGAGGCTTTGAGAGAGGCTTTCCACGTTCTCTGAGGGTTTTAGAAACAAAGGAGGCTAAGAAACACATACTTCTATTATATAGAGCACCAAAAGACCTAACAGAGGATCTTTGGCAGATTCTAACCTTGTTGGTCGATTGGCCCAATTGACCACCCAGTCGACCAAGCATGACAGTAAGGCCAAAACAGGGAAATGAGGTCCTAAATCAAATCCAAATCCAATGAGCTTCTCCCAACACAACATGTGACTTACCTAGTATAGAGGAATGCCTTCAAATCATGTCCAACTACACTTTAAGTCCATCAACTAGTCTCAACATCATCAAGGTGCAGTTTCATTTCCAAATCTATCAAAGCTTCCAAGTATGAAACACAATCATCAACTTCCATGGGTTCTGGGTCAAACACCATGTCTTCCATTGAGATGGCCCATAGTTGGCTTCTTCCTTTACTTCGGGTCGAATCTACAAACAACAGGGGTTCCAGGTCAAGGTCAGGGTTGGGTTTCATAGCTACTGTCAGCTTGGGCTGATTGGCTGGGTCGATTGGTCCATTCGACCCAGACAGTCAACCCAATGAACATTACGGATGCAGAAAACTTAATTTTGATCTGAAACTCAACTTATGGGATTCAAAACACTCCAAAAATTTAAGGGAAACGTAAGAACAGTAGTCTAAGACTAACTAGCATAGATTAAACATCAACATTGATCAAAAGAATAGAATTCTAATTTAATCAAAAACTAGGTTTTCAGAGAAAACAGTCCGTGAATTCTATGGAGAGGCTAGAGAGAATGAGAATTCACTCTAGAAGAATACCAATAGTAGATCATAATTAGAAACTAACATAAGAATGAATCTAAAATGCTTTAGAAATCAAAACAATAGAATGATCACACATTCATGAAGATTTCACAAGATCTCTTCTTAAAATCATGTTGTGTAGATCATAGAAGCATTGGAGTGAATGGAGATTCACTCACAACTACAGAGATTGAAGAAGAGGTGTTTGCAAGTTTACAAAACCATCTTTATAATCATAGAGATGAGAAGAAATCAATATGAGATTAGATCAATGAATAGTATGAGCATTACTAATCTTAATGAAGAATGATCGCCAAAAGACTTGAGAACTCGCAAAGGATCTTCCACAACTTGAAGGAATAGACTTGAGAGAGGCTACCCACGTTCACCAGAGGCTTTAGAAACAATTGTTGCTGAAAACCACGTAGTCCCATTAAATAGAGCATCAAAACCCTAAAAATCAGATGTTCACAACTAAGCCCTTGTCACTGTGGGTCGATTGGCCTAGTCGACCCTGGCTGACAGCAAGCTTAGATCAGGGAATTGAAGTTCCAAACCTCAAAATTTTCAATGGGGCTTCTCCCAACTCATCAAGCAACTCACCTAGCATTGAGGGATGCCTTCAAACCATGTCCAATTAGGCTTCAAGCCGATCAACCAAGCTCTTCTTCTTCAAGGAGCAGATTCTTCTCCAACTCTGACAAGGTTTCCAAGTATGGGACTCCATTATCAATCTCCTTGGGTTTTGGGTCAACCACCCTATCTTCCATTGAGATGGCCCATAATTACCTTCTATCATCACTTCGGTCTTCGGACCTACAAACAAAAGGTTTTCCTGGTTAGGGTTAGGGCTGGATTTCACACCACCCCCCCCCCCCCCAAACAAAAGCACTCACATTGAGGATTGATGATATATTAAGTTTCTCTTAACAATTTGGGAAGGCCTTGAAGGTCAAACAACTTAAATTTAGATTTTTATACATGTGTGGAAGTCTAAACAACGACATCTTTTTCAAAGCCCTAAAATTTCCAGAAGTCTCACAATTGCTTATGTTCCACAATTAGCACTAACGGCCATACCAAGAGAAGCCTGAAGGAAAAAGAATCATATTACTATTTTAAAAATGGAGATTACAGTGATGGATATGACAATAATGATGGCGAACTCAACTAGCATTCGTGGGGGTGCAGCTGGTTATAGCAACTCCAAATAGCAAGTAGTTCCAACTATTGGAATTTCATTATTTCATGTTATTAAATCCCATTCTAAATCAAGCATCGGGGTGGATATCATCAAGTTTTTTGCTTGGAAGTATAAGAGGGGTGGATGGGTTAGTCAAGCGGTTAAAGACCAGCCCTCCCACAGGGAGGTTCTGGGTTCGCACCCACTCGGTGGCGTATATTAGTAATTTAGTTCCCACCCCATAGTAACAAGCTACCTTTCTCAAAAAAAAGAAAGTATAAGAGGGGTGTGGACAAAATAAAGCAATATCAATTGTAGATAAAAAGGGATTTTCAAAAGGAGAAAGAGGTAAACAAAGAAAGAACAAAGCCACATTTTCAAACTACAGAATTAGAACTATATTAATTATTTTTGGAGGGCTTTCATTGGTTGTTGAAGATAGCTTTTTCTGTACATCTGGACATTTAATTAAGCTTTGAAGTGACAAAAAATGTCAAGTGTATGATTAGTCTTTTAGGCAGAATTGAATGGAGATACTTTGTTCCCACTAAAATCTGCAAGTGTAATTTGGTAAGTTCCTCCTATATCGCTATATCTTAAAATTATGCTACATTCAATATCCTACTGTCAGTTTTCTTTTAAAAAGAATCTCCTATTGTCTGTTGTTTTGTCAGATATTGGCACTATACACCAAGGTAATTGAATTAACATTTTTTTTTTTTGGGTGGAATGAAAGTGACATATTTTGCCAAGAAACTCACAGTTTTTAAACTAACTATAAGCAAATAAATAAAGAAATTCAATTTAATTAAATCAGAATTATCTTTGCATAAATTCTCCCACATTCCACTAGAAACAAGAATTTCTATTGGAAAACGAAAATAGACTAGAATTAAAGATTATTTATGCCAAATCATGCATTACCATTGAAAATCTATACTTCCTAATCTTCAATCTAAAGAGAATATAAGCAAAAAGCCCACATGCATATTTACTAGTCCTTCAAAAGAAAAACAACAGAAGAAAAAGAAAAAAAAATGTGCCTTAATGTTGTCATCTCCATGTATTTATGTTATCCTACTTAATGTTGTCATCTCCATGTATTTATGTTATCCTAGTAGTCCTTTTCGACATTATTTCCATCTTCACTAGTTCTCTTAACCTTGGATAAGTGGTTGCTCTTCATTAGGGGAGAGAGGGATGATAGGCTAGACATAGAATTGATTTTGTACTAGGGAGGAGGGATGATAGGTTGGACATAGAATTGATTTTGCACTAGGGAGTTGTAGGTTGAATTTGGGGTCTCAACGTTTTTTCACATGATTGGTTAGGGACTACCACATGGATCAAAGTCTAAGGATTTGATGCTCTAGTTACTCATCTTTTGATTAGTTTATTTTATACCTTTTTAATGGTTAAACTTGGCTGAGATTGGATATAGAATTTAGATGAGAGTTGTCTTGATTTAGATGTTTGCTCGAGGACTACCAAATTCTTAAGTTGGGGGTAATTTGATAGGTGTATTTTATGAGTATTATTTTGGGTCATTATTGACTATTTTGATGCATGTCATACCCTTCGTCTCAATTTGTTAATTATGGAAGAAAATCAGTGGAGGAATAAACAAGTTGTAGGGGCATTTTTGGAGACATTTTATGCAAGAAACCCAAAAAAGAGTTTCTACCAAGATTTGAACTCGGAAAACTAAATTTAGAGTCCAATGTGTTGACCACTAGATCATTGAACTATGTTTATAAGAAGTTTCCTTGGTTAATAAAATTAGGAAAGAGATTATTTGCATTTGATTAGTTCAAGGAATCCTGTCCTAATTAATCTAGGAAGTCCTAAGTAATTTTATAACAGGGCGACATAACAACACCAAGGGGGTCGAATTTCAGAGGGAGCACTACTTGGGGACACTGGAGCTTGGAGGCAAGCTGGAGTTCTTCTTCAACCATTCAGTCTAGAGTGATGTCTTCATATTTGATTTCTTCTTCTTTTATCATATTCTAAATCTGCTACTAGAGTGTAGATGGATTCTTACATGAATTAAAGTATTGATTTTTCTCTTTTCATGCAGTACAATATCTACTCTTTACTTTTTTGCAATTTTGTTCTTAATATCTGGATGCTTGATCAAATTCATGAATTTTGGCATGCTTTCGTACATATAATAGTGGAAATTTCATGCTAGACCTAGGGTTGAAGAATGATAAATTTTCTCTAATGCATAAAGGGTTAAACCGTTTATTCAATATTGTAGTATCGAGGCTTCACTACCAATGTCATTTAATTGCAGACAAAAATGTGTTTCTCACTAACAGACCAACCTCTGCCTTCCACATGAATCTTGTAAAGGATAAGCTTAGAAATACAAGAATTTTAAAACTTAGAAATGGCAAATAGCATTTAAGGGATGAACTCCAATAGTTAATCAAACCTGCCTATATGCAGGGGCGGACCCAGGATGAAATATTGGGGAGGGGGGACGAAGAATGAAAGCCAGATAACCTTCTCGTTAGGGAAACACTAATGCTTTTTTGTCTCACATATTATGTGGGCCTTTATAAGATTCATTTGAGGTCCCACCTTTAAATGATTTTATTATATTAAAGAATAGACCCACATATATTTTGTGGGACCACACATATTTGAAAAAAAAAAGGTAAATTATTGATAATGATTTTTTTTTCCAACAAAATTTAGGTAAAATTAAAACAATAATATAGAAAATATATATATACATGACTTCAACCCTAAAAAGTTAGATGCAAGCCAATATCTTCTTTGGTAGGATATGTAAACCAAATTTTTTTTAGGTAAGAAATGCAAACCAATAGCAATTTGTTACTTACTAACTATAAATATTTTATTCATAATTCAAAATCAAATAACAAAAATTGCGAAACATAGAATATAAAATCAAATAAAAAGAATTAAGAAAAGGAGAAAAAGAGAAACGATAAATAAATTGAGAAAGAGAAAGAGTACCTAATTGTGGAGTAAATTTTTTTTCCAAATTTTCTTAACCCACGCTTATAGAAAGCGAAGAGAATAAATAGAAAGAAAGAAAAAGAAGAGAATAAATAAGAAGACAAGAGGAGAGAGGAGAGAGGAGAGAGGAGAGAGGATATATAAGAGAATAAATAGGATTGAAGAGTTACTTTCTAATTATAAATGACATTTTGATTTTGAATGCCTAATAAGATGTTTTTTCAAAAATTTCCTTTAACTAGGTTTATAGAAACAGAAGAGAATAAATAGGAAGAAAAGATAAAAGAGAATAGTAGGGAGAATAAATAGATATTGAGAAATTAGTTTTTAATTAGAAATGACATATGTGCCTATTATTTTACCTTTAAAAATTGTGCTCAATATTGGGGGGCCAAATAGCGACATTCACATATAGGAAGAGAAAAAAGTGGAAAAAACAAGAGAATTAAGGGAATTTATATAAAAATTTTAAAAATCCGGGGGTCCATGGCCCCCCTCGGCCCCTACATAGGTCTGCCCCTGCCTATATGCGCATTTCTTTGCCAAATCAGGGTGCTTGAAACCTTCTTGAGCCTCTTTATCCCAATCCTGCAATTGATCGATGATAGGTTTTTCTTCCATTTAGTCTAGATTCGATTCACATTTACAAACCTGGTTTTTATTTAATTATTATTCTAAACCAAAATCCTACCCCAAGAACTCATACTAAACATAGCCTAGAGTTTCACAATAGTTGAGAAAGACTCGTAAGAAATTAAAGAAAAATTGTTACCTGCGCATAAATTTGAGCATTTCGTTCATGGATGAGTGATGGATTGCATTTCATTCAGTTTCGCTTGTTTTTACAAGTAAAAGGAATGATTGTATAGTTGACTATTGGAGAAGGGTCAACGTACATGGAATTTCGACTACACATATTTTATGATATGCAATACAAGGTAATGAGATTCACACAGCAGAAGGTACGAAATTTTGCCGAAAAGGGGTGTTGGTGGCTGGCAAAACCACCGTAACTCCAAAATTTTGCCGACATCTAAATGGAGTTTGCTGGAGTTGCTTTTGCAGGTGTGAATTTGAGAAGCAAAAAGACAAGAGAGACAAAGAGGTAGAGATCGAGAGGGAAAGAGAGAAGATTATGTAAACATTGGGAGAAAGATAAAAGGGTGTAGAGCTTGGAAGGAAAAATCGTCGAAAGTTTCATGTTCTTTCCCATTTCTCAACTTGTTATCCTCTCTATGAAGAAAGGCAAACCTTACCTTAAATGTAAATTTGTAATCTGCAATTCTACAAAATTCAAAACGGTTCAATCATTTCTTCTCTATCTGTTTTATCTTCACTTTGATGATCCAACAATCTGAAGATCCAGACTGCCAGATCTTGAGATTCCCAGTGATTCATCCCTGCAAAAGTGTCTCCCCAAAAACCCTCCTTCGTGATTTCTTCCATCTCCAACCACATACGTGATTTTGTCACCCAAAGACAGAATGCAAGAGAAGCAATTCGCAAATTTGGACTTTAAAACATTTGATATTTTTAGAAAATCTCACGATATTTGAAGTTATCGGCGATTTATTGCCAATTTTGGGTAAATCTCGTATCCTTGTTCCATTTTGTATTACTAAGCTCCAAAACCGCGAAATATCTCCGTTTCCCCTTCCTAGGACATGCCACACTGAGAATTACTGCTTTTGCATACATGGAATTTGGACTAAACATCTCAAGCATAAAAACTGATATGCGACACCAAAATAATGAGATTAACACAGCAAACATGCTGTGCTAAGAGTTATTGCTTTCGCAAACATGGATGGATATCTGATTTTTCACATGTATCTGATACGATACTTTGTTTCTGGACATGCCATCCCGAGAGTTGTTGCTTTTGCATTCATGGGAAGATCCACCAAATGCACAGTCTGAGTTCTCATACGTGGCTGACTCCATGTTTGAGTGATTCCTTATCCATTCGAAAGACTATTATATCCTCAATAAGACCTAGTTGAGGATGCTTATAAATACTTGTGGCTGGAGAATGCTTCCAACACAACACTAGCAACGTTTAAGGTTTCTAGAAAATAGTTGTAGCTTACAAAGATGAAAATCTCTCCAAAAATTTCTCTCCATTTGAGCTTTTGTATCCTCTTCATTTTTCTTTTTATGTTGCCTCGGATAGTTCTGTCCAGACCTTTTAACCAGCAACCTTTCAAGTCCTTCCAGCTATTGGAAGGATGTCGCAAGGGCCAAAAGGTTGAAGGGCTGCATGAGCTCAAATGGTATCTCAAGAGGTTTGGTTACTTGAGTTATCCTGATAAATCAAACAACAGCCTCAGCCATGCAGACGACGATGAATTCGATGATCTTTTGGAAGCTGCAGTGAAGACCTACCAGCTGAATTACAATCTGAAGGTCACAGGGAGCTTAGACTCAGCAACAGTGAAGCTATTGATGTTGCCAAGGTGTGGTTTCCCAGATATAATCAACGGAACAAATTCAATGATGCGATCCAATAACAGCGACATACGTTCCTATTTCACCTTGTTTCCAAACACGCCTAAATGGCCAGCTTCCAGGCGCAACCTCACATACCGATTTCGTTCCAGTGCCCAAGTAATTGCAGTTGAGGATATGCAGTTTGCCTTCTCAAGGGCATTCCAAACATGGGCGCGAGTAACCAATTTTAAATTCACACAAGTAGCAGAAGGTGCCACTGCTGACCTGGAAATTGGATTCCATCGCGGAGACCATGGAGATGGCAGTCCATTCGATGGACCATATCGTGTAGTGGCGCATGCCTATCCACCAACTGATGGAAGGACCCATTTTGATGCTGATGAGACTTGGAGCATTCATCCAGGCAAATATGTGGAAGACTTGGAATCAGTTGCTGTGCATGAACTTGGACACCTTCTAGGGCTTGGTCACAGCACACATAAAGAAGCCGTCATGTATCCTACCCGAGCCTATGGTACTATAGGTAGAGTTCTCAGCAAAGACGACTTGAATGGAATTCACACCTTGTATCCTATGTGAGAAACGAATATGAAATAAGGCCAACTATATGTACCGTTAAAAATAAGGGCTGAGAGTGATAAATAAGGGCAAGATTGCATCTCTCTCTCTTTCCTCTTATGTTAGGGGACGTGTTGTATTATAGAGATCTCCTAATACTGTTATCTTACATTAGCTGTTTTTTTTTTTTGGTAATGACATTAGCCGTTTTTCAATATTTCCCTCATTGCGTCTTATTGCAATTCAAAAGTTTGTATCCTCCACTCACTTGGGGAGAAATTTTTTTAGCGCAGATTGGACCCTTCACCTGTGTTAAAGCTAAAAGCAAAATTCTCGCCAACGCAGAGCTGTTCTAGTGGTGAAACTAACACCTCTTAGTAAAGAGGTCGTGGGTTTGACTTTTGTTAAGGCAATATTAATATTCCCATCCCCGGCTTGATAAAACCCCTTTATAAAAATAAAAAAATAATAAAAACAAAATTCTCTATTTTAGAAAATCCAAAAAAAAAACAAAAATCAGATTCCAAAATATTAAAAAAAAGGAGAATTTTGTTTTTAATTAGAAATGTATCAAACATTCAATTGTTTGGATTGGAATTTTTACTCTAGACATGGGTGGAGGATCCAAACTTCTTCTTTTTTGGGAAAGGTAGCTTGTTACTGTAGGGTGGGAACTAAATTATTAATATACGCTGCCGAGCGGGTGCGAACCCAAGACCTCCCCGTGGGAGGATCCAAACTTTGAATTGCTTGAAAGGTGGTGATCTAGATTCGATTTTTTTTACTACATTCCATGGATTCTAAATGTCCCTATTCCAAAATTGTACACATGTATTAGTTGATATTGATCTCTCGTATGTCTTTTTTTTTTCTTCGGGGGGGGGGGGGTATGTCATACTATTATATAAGTGAATGTATGACAATCTTTCCCTTGACTATGTATCCTTCTTTCCTTATTTTATTTTATTTTTTTTACTTTTCATTTCTCTACTAATTATTTTTGGGACATTCTTGACATTTTAGTTAATTTTTTAACCAAATTCTTGCAAATTTAGTTACCTTAAAAGAAATCATTTCCTAAACTTTATACCACTCATTTTTTTATGGACAAGAGCTTTCTATATATGGGGAGGGGAATATTACTATTATAGGTGCCCCCGAATGGGCGCGAATGTAGACTCCCCGTGGGAGGTTGGACTTTTAACCACTCTACTAACCCAGCATTGGCAATTTCCTATTCTTTTTCATTGTTAAAAAGACTAATCATTTTCGTTGTCTACAAGAAAATAACCAGTATTGAAATTTAGTTGTCTGTTTAAAATAATCTTCTAAAAAATTTAGTTGTCTATTTAAAATAATCTTCTAAATTATATCTAAGACTCCAAGTTACCCCTCTTTTTTTTTTAAAAAAAAATCTTCTAAGACTCTGTTTGGCATAGTTTAAATCTATATTTATGACCTATTTATGAATAATCAATTATGATAATAAATTGTGTTACACAATTTTCGTTTGATTGCTACTAGATATAATATATTATATGTGATACGGAGAAATTATGATCAAACCGGGTTCATACCTGGTTCGACCCTCGACCCCGGTCGAGGCAGAGGGAATCGACTCGCTCCCGAGCGAACCAGATCCAGAAGATGGCTTGCTGAAGAAGAAAACTGATTCAACTACAAGCACGCCCTAATCCTACTTATGGATTAGGGTAATTACCCTAATGATGGCAGACTCGAATTGACAGTTGCGGAAAATCATTATCAAAGGGATAATCATCGCATAACCTAAAGAGTTATCTCAGGAGTCCTCTACTAGTCCAAACTAATAGAAGTCTGTTGCTCAACGGATCTATCTGTTAAGATCCAACGACTACCCGAAGAAGGCTCAAGTGCATCCAACGAAGGAGATTCGAAGGTACACTCTATATAAACCTCACTACCATACGAAGTGAGGGAGGAGGATAAAAACACACAATCTGAGATCCAGGTTCAGATACATACTGATAGACTTAAACTATCAGCGGCTTACGATCTAGATCACCTTTCCCAATTCTTCATTCCTTAGCTCTGTGCTTCTAGCAGAGCCGTTTGTGATTAAGTTCATCAACTGACTTAGCCTTCAGAGGTGGACTCCCGACCCCCACGGTCGGGCCACATCTGACGCTTTCGTTTTGTAGGTCATCACGAGGAGATCTAAGGGCTGAGCAGATTTTGGACGCATCAATATGAAATATGTTTGGTACCATTAGGTGAGTAATATATTATGTATCAATTGTTTGGCTTTTCTATTTATCTTGTAAAATATATATTGACTCTAACTTTTGTTTTGGCTAGCTTTTATTTTATTTTCAGAAGGTTAGCTTTTCTTGATATGGGTTAGTTTTGATATTCCAAAAATATTGTCAGAAAAGAGATTAGAGTTTGATATTCCCAAAATATTATTACAGTAGAGATGAGAGTGTTTGGAGGCTAGCAAAAGTGAAAAACAAGGTCTTGTTCTAATTTTTTGTAACTTTGTACTTTTTCATCCTTACATAGATGGTAATTCTGCACATGTTCATCAGGAATATCCATATAAATAAAATTAACAGTTTATAGTGATAAATCATAAACAACTCTTGATTTATTTATAAAATTTATGTACTGACAATGATTTTTTTTTTTTTGCTAAAAGAAGAAAAACATTGCATTACTGATTAAGAAATGAAACGCATAGTTCCTCAGTTAGTATGAGGCTTAATTCGCTTCTACCGTCAGTGACGTAGGTGCTTGTAGTTCTGCTAGCCAAATTTCTGAAGGAGTTCAGGAGGGATGGGGACTTAAAATTACAAAACCTTACATTAACCAGTTTAGATTTAATGTCCACTAGTTCAGAATTAGGTTGTATGGGCCATTGTTTTTTGGGTGGGGTATGAAATAGGGGAACCGCTGTCTCCTCATTTATCTACACTTCCTGGATTTGATCCGTGTATTGCATGCCTTCCTTGATTGCCCTTATTAGTGCATCCAAGGAGTTGGTCCTTTTCATGTATCCTGTCTTTGCAACCACAATTTCTCCTTGTTTCATAAGTCCCGCGCTCCATCCTGCTATATCTAATGGTTTGTTATGTACCCCTGCACAGATTAGAGTAAAAGAATTAGTACATTGTGTTCTGCACTCTGTTTGCTGGGTTTGGCTAAAATTTTCTTGGTTTGCACCTATGAAAGGTGATATTTTCATTTCTAGAAGCCAATTGTTAACATTTTTTTATTATCAACATGGGGTTGGGTTTTAATTTTTTCATTGCTGCTTTATTTCTTTCTTGCCATAAGAAGTAACATGTGGTTACAAAGACGGGAAAAAACCACTGTTTTTTATGCAAGTCTTGTTGGAAACTCGTAGAGAGTTCATTGCATAGATGCAAGATGGATCGTTGGGGTGTTCCGTTCGCAATCCCAGTGGTCCTGCCGCCCAGATTCTCTTGGTCCATTCACAAGAGATGAAGATATGCCAAAAAGTCTCCGTCTTATCGCTGCACAGTTCACAAATGTTGTGCATTTCCGTCCATCGAGAAAGTGTAGCTCTAACTGGTAGCCTTGCATTCAGGAGACGCCAAAAGAATGTTTTGAGTTTTGGGTGTATCGGTATCTTCCAGAACATTTTCCACCAACTAGTGAATTCGTTGGGAATTGTGTCATATCTATGTTTTAACAATTCTTTTCCTGCCAATTTGGAAGTGAATTCACCATTGGTGGAAATGCGGGATATCCAATTATCTTGTGACAGGTTGAGATTTAATAGCGAGATTGGGAAAAGATGAAGATTGAAGTTTGAGAGGTACTCCCTGTTTGTTGAGACATATTGTGACATTTGTGCCACAGTAGTGTTATGCCTCCAGATATTGGACTGTGGGTATTCTTCATTTACAGTCTTTGCATCGGGGAGCCAGGGGTCATACCAGAATGAGGTATCAAGCCCATCTCCAACCTGTCTGGTTACCATTTTCTTCAGCTCCGGGGTGATGCTGTGGATACTTTGCCAGGGCCACGAGCCATTCCGGTGTTTTAATTCAGCGTTAAATAGACTTGTCTTGGGAAAGTATTTGGCTTTCAAAGTTGTAGCCCAAAGTGAAGATGGTTCATTTAAGAGTTTCCATCCTTGCTTAAGGAGTAGGGCTTTATTGATGTCCTTTGTTTTTCTGAAGCCCATACCCCCTAGACATTTTGGTTTGCAACATCTATCCCATGAAATTAATGTCAACTGCTTTTTCTTGGTCGGGTTCCCAAGCCAGAATTTTTGGTAGAGGGAGTCAATTTGTTTTGCAAATTGCTTTTGGGAAGCGAAAGCATTGCAAGTGGTAGAGAGAGTGGTTGAAGCACCGATTTTATGAGGACTTCCCTTCCAGTAAAGGATAGGTTAGAGGCTTTCCAAGTTGAGAATCTTGCCCTAATCTTGGTAAGGATAAATTTAAGGTTATGAGTCTTGGATTTTCCCATAATCAAGTTCGTCCCTAGATAGAGAGCATCTTTTTTCATTTCCGGGACTCCTAGAATCGACAGGATTTGGGATTTGTTGTCCTGGGCTACATTTCTACTGAAGAAAGCTCCACTTTTTCCAAATTTATCTCTTGACCAGTAATGTTAGAGAAGAGTTCCAGGGTTGCCTTAAGAGTAAGAACATCCTCTTTTTCAGCTCTACAGAAGAGAAACGTATCATCTGCAAAGAAAAGGTGAGAAACCTCTGGTGCTTCTTTTGCAATCTTGATGCCTTTGAACATATTAAGGGATCTGTACTCATTGAGGATTCTAGACAAGATCTCCATGATAAGGAGGAAAAGGTATGGGCAGAGGGGGCAACCTTGTCTAGTTCCCCTAGTACCCGAGAACCACTGGAAAGGGCAGCCATTCATTTTGACTGAAAGGGTTGCAGAATTCATGAGTTTTAATACCATCTCACACCAAAATTGGTTAAACCCCAGAAAGGAGAATATATCACTTATAACATTCCACTCCACCCGATCATAGGCTTTTGACATGTCCAGCTTCAGGGCGACATATCCTGTTTTTCCCCTTGTTTTTTTCATAAAATGAAAATTTTCTTGGGCAAGGAAATTTTTTTCCGTAATTTGCCTGTTTGGTACAAAGGCTCCTTGTAACGGGGAAATGATATGTTTGAGGATAGGTTTTAGTCTCAAAGCTAGAGTTTTAGCCAGAATTTTGTAAGTGACATTGCATAGACTAATTGGTCTGAAATCTGAGACAGTTTGAGCATTCTCTTTCTTAGGTATAAAGCATAGCAAGGTATGGTTTGTGCCCTGGAGAAGAGTTCCTTCCGAGAAAAAGGAGTTCACAAAGTAGGACATGTCCTGGCCGACAATATCCCAGTGTTTTTGAAAGAAGAAGGCATTGAAACCATCGCAGCCTGGGGCTTTGTAAGTGATGCGTCCAAAATCTGCTCAGCCCTTAGATCTCCTTGGCATGACCTGGCAAAACGAGCGTCGATGTGGCCCGACCCCTGGGGTCGAGAGTCCACCTCCGAAGGTTAAGTCAGTTGATGAACTTAATCACAAACAGCTCTGCTAGACACACAGAGCTAAGGAATGAATAATTGGAAAATGATCTAGATCGCAAGCATATGAGTGTTTACGTCCAAAGGTGTGTGTAAGGATCTGGTTTTCTTACCCTGTAGGTAAGTGGTGTTTATATAGAGTGTACCTTCAAATCTTCTTCGTTGGATGTATTTGAGCCTTCTTCGGATAGTCGTTGGATTCTAACAGTTAGATCCGTTGAGTGATAGACTTCTACTAGTTTGAACTAGTAGAGGACTCTTGAGATAACCTCACGGTTATCCGATGATTATCCCTTCAATAGCGATAAGTGACAGCCGCCAAGTTGTGTCTGCCATCATTAGGGTAATTAGCCTAATCCATAAGTCGGATTAGGGCGTGCCTGTGGCTGATTTAGTTTTCTTTCTCAGCAAGCTATCTTCTGGACCCGGCTCGCTCGGAAGCGAGTCGATTCCCTTCGTCCCGACCGGGGTCGAGGGTCAAACCAAGTATGAACTAGGTTCGATCATATTTCCTCCATATCACGAGCCCCTCAGACCAAGCGTTCGGTTGATCCCGAGGGCTTGGTTTTTAACTGGGTTCCTTGTCAAGCAATAGTCTTTGCATATCCCACTAAAAAATCTCATACCATTTATATTGCTACCCTCTGTCCCCCCCCCCCCCCCCCCCCCCCCCCCCCCCCCCCCCCCCCCCCGGGGGGCCCCCCCCCCCCCAAACAACCCCCCCCACCACCCCCCCCCCCAAAAAAAAAAAAAAAAAAAAAAAAAAAAAAAAAAAAAAAACGGAAGATAAACCATAGATCCAAATAAGGAAGGAATGAATCATATATAAATCAGAGTACTAGATATAATCAGAGTGTCTAAAACAGATAAGTAAAGTGAGGCAAAATCCCACTCTACAACCAGCGGAAAAGTAGTTCTAAAAGAGAATAAGCAAGACAAAATCTAATCCCAGTAGCAGGTACAATGGGTAACTAAATTGTTCTCAACTTTATAGACAACATCCCTATAAGTATAAATCTCATAAACAAGACAAGGGCGCTTCCACTCAATGGTCGGACTAAGCATCGTACGGAGCATAACCACTCGCGGGATCTTCAAAGTGTAATTGTTGTAACCGCAATCACCTTCCCGGAGATATGCCTCTTCTCCTTGCGCTTCTTCATAGGGGCCGTCATAATATTCAGCACCTGCAGAATAGTCTAACAAACAATGTACAATAAAGGAATGAGTTTCAAAGAAACTCAGTAAGGCAGTTAAATCCATAATAACATAAATGACAGGATTTCAGAACAAACATAAATGCAACATGGTATGTGACAAGCAATGAATGAATGAATCTAACTCTACATATGCTGGTCTCTATTGGCGTACATGCTTTAAGTCATAGCACCGTACTTCTTTAGGAAGGTCTCAATCACTCATCATCAGTTGGTAATGGGTCCGGCATCCCTCGGGACATTCCATGGCTGGGGGTATAGGTCACCACTCTCTCACATCACCATTGGTCTAAGTACCGGCGCATGTCGTGGTTAAGCCTAGCCAAATGCAAGTCTTCTACTTAGTTACATCAAGTCGGATCCGGATACGTCCATTCCTCGTCCCCGACGATCCTTTCCAAGATCCTTCACACTAGAGTCCTCATAGTCCCTGACTACGGACTCATCAACCCTATTGGTCATCCACATATGGTAAACGGGAAGCTCTCACGTCCTCTCACGGGTTGGTTACCGGTCTTAAGCGCCCGTGAGCCCAAGTCTATCCATATGCAACCCTACCAATAAATGGCCCCCACAATGTGATTCCTGTCCTCTCACGGGTTGGTTACCGGTCTTGAGCGCCCATGAATCCCCATTGCTACCACGGGTCGTTCGGTCTCAATACCCCTCCGATTAGGGTCCGACATAACGGGACATCCTAGCCAAACACTACTAGACAAATCCTAGATATGTCATCCAACAGCTTTAGGAAGGTGTCCAAAGGGCATCTCCGGAAACATCCCATAATATTCCCGTAGTAGTCCAAGGACAGAAGTGTCAAAAGGACACCTCTCCTTTCCAAACCATACTTAAGCATACACATGCATCAATTCATATCATCACATATATGGTAACTTCATATATGGAAAGAAATCAATAATTACAATCACTTTGTATATAATTGGTAAGTAATTCATACATGAGTCAATTTAATATAAGCAAGTAATGCTACTGTTATCAAGATTATGCAACAGTAGTATATCATTGTAAGAATCTAATTAAGGAAACAATTCAATGATATTCAAATATAGAAACTAGATTCATGCTATCTATGTTGTTAAAGAAGTAACCATCCTTACCTTTTATAACTCACAGAGGAATCCTAAGAAATCAAGTAAGATCTTGGCAAACTTGAGAAGAAGGTCCTAAACAAGTGTATACAACATATTAGGAAATATCCCTAACAGAAAAGATACCAAAACATCCAGCACAGACCAATTCTGGAGTTGCTGTACTCATTGGTCGAGTGGATTGGTTGACCTGTCCAGTCGACCAATCAGTCGACCAATGCAGACAGTAGCTAAAAAAATCAGAGTTTTGAGATATAAAATCCGAATTTGGTGGTTCAAAAGGGTACTAATCAAGGGGTAAACTACATCAGTAGTATCCTAACATATAGGGGACCTCAAAACACTAATCGAATCAAGCCATCAAGATCCAATTAGGAAACAAAAAGTTACCATACTTAGATCAATCATGGTTCTTGAAGAATTCAAGATAGAAATCAAAGACAAGAACAATAGGAGAATGGATCATTGCTTCAGGTAAAGGTATCATGAAAAGCATACTTAGATCTTCAAGGAAATAGGCTTAAAAGCATAAATCTAAATAAGGAAACACAACCTACCATATATGTAACTATCATGATTCATGAAGAAAACATGGTATGGTAGAAGAGAAACAACTAGAGATTGATAGATCATGGATCATGAAAAGAAAACACAGCAATAGACTACTAACATGATCAATATAGAAGATCCAAGGAGATCAGAATTCAAATCAGAAGTTAAACAAAGACTAGATCATGGCTTGATCATGATTCCTTCAAAAGCTTGCAATGATCATGGTTAAGATCATTGTTTTAGCCATTAATCCTTAGGATGATCATGAGAGACAAGTCCAGAGATGTTTGCAACAGAGAATGCAACATCTCCTCTACTGTCTCAACTCAAAAAGGAAAGAAAAACAGAGATGGAGGAGAAGAAGAGAGTGTAGACATACCTTTGATGCAAAAGGAAGAGTTTTGACGAAGATCCGTCAAGAAAATCACCAAGGATGCAAGGGAGATGACTTGCAGAGGTCTTTGGTTCATTCCAAAGAGTTTGGAGGCAGCAAATACGAAGTAGACTCGAGATTGGACTTAAATAGAGCAAGCAAGACCTAATTGCCAAAGACAGCACCCATTGGTCGAGTGGATTGGTCGATTGGTCCAACGACCAATCAGTCGACCAATGCAGACAGCAATTCCAAAACAGGGAATTGAAGACCCAGATCAAATCCAATCCTAAAGGGGTCTTGCACACATATCAAGTGACTTACCTAATCCGATCTTCATCAAGATTCAGTTTCCATAAATAGAACTTCATCATCAACTCTCATGGATTCAAAGCCAGACACCAAGTCCTCCACTGGGATGGCCCAAAGCTGACTTCTTACTTTACTTCGGGTCACTGGACCTACAAATAACAAGGTTTCCGGGTCAAGGTTATGGCTGGGTTTTACACTTTTCCTTGAGCGTTGTGAGGGCAATGCCACGCGTCTTATTGCAGTTGAATGATCATTGCTCACGTAACCCAAGCGACAGTTTCCGAACGCCTATTTTGGATTCATGAGTTCAAACTTTTGAACCGTCTCTAAATCTCGATCGTCGATGCTGAATCAATCTCGATCGTTCACGTCCTCGAACAATCGTGCGGGTGCTTAAAAGCGGTTCGTTGTCTTCGTAGGTTTCATTCTTCTTGTTTGGAATTTTGAAACCTCGTCATCTCCTTTGTGTCTTCTCATTCTCAAGCTTTTTGCCTCACTGATCAGTAAGTTTACTGATCCCTTTGCAAAGTTATCTTCTTGTCTTAAGGTTTTTTCTTTTTCTTTTTGTACCGTACTGAAGCTTTAGTAATGGAGGACAATAGGGTTTCTTCTAAAGCTTCCCGGGTGCCCAGCGCCAGTAATAGTGGTGGTAACGAGGCCTTTGCTTCCCTTCCTTCTGAGCAGTCGGATAGTGATAATAAAACCCTAACTGCCCTCTGACGTGAATTCGCAGAAGTTAACCAGAAAAGGTTAGAAAGAAAAGCTGAGACTTCTTCTGCCCTTCCTGAGTCTGGACCATCCACGACTCCTAGGGTGACCGCCGAGTCTTCTGGGCAGTCAAAACAAACTTCCAGGTCTAGTGGTGGACCTGGTTCTATTCCCTCCTCTTACAAGGAGAAAACTCTTCTTTCGGCCATCCAGGGTTTTGATTTTCCTCCTTATCATCTTAGGGTTCCCAACCCTGATGAGAGGGTTGATTCGACCCTTCCGGGCGAATTTTCCCTATACATAGATGCACTGGAAAGCAGGGTTCACTTTCATTTTTTCAATCCTTTGGTTGCAACCGTCCTAAATCACTGGGACATTTGCCCTGGAATGCTCCTTCCCAATAGCTGGCAACTCATCGTCGACTTCTTGGGTTTATGTTTTGAACTTGGCATTACGCCCTCTCTTGCTCTTTTTGTGCATTTTCATCTTCTTTCTATTTCCCATCCTCCTGGTTGGGTTGTGCTCTCCAAGCGTAATAAGACTGAGCTTGGCTGGAGGGGCAGCATTCTTGCCAAAGGAACTTGCCCTTCCAATCACAAAGGATGGTGCGAGCGATATTTTTTCTGTCGAGCGCCTCAATCAGATCTCAACTTCCCGACCGTCTGGAAACAGTATACTTCATACTCTAAAGGTAACCAGGTCCTTCCCTTATCCAAAGAAGACGAGACGGCCGTCAGGAAGATCAAATCAATTCCATGGTATTAGGAGATACATGGATTTGAGGTGGAGTACAACTCCATCCTTCAGTATTGGGGGTTGGCTCATCGTGAGCTTCTTAACCACCACCTTTCAATTTTATGGAAACGATATGTCTTTTGGCAATTCTGATTCTTATTCTTCTTTGCAGTGCCACCAAGAATGAACCCTGAGAATCTTTGAGCAAAGGCTGTCAGGGCCGTTGTGACAGCTAAGCAGTGGTTGCCCCAAGCCTTGACTGCTGAACAAGAGGTTTTTTTCCCTCTCCCGACCCTTTCTACAAGGGTATCAAGAACTTGAAGCCCATGGTTGACGTTTCGGGAAAAGGGAAAAAACCAATGGTGGAAAAGCCAAATATCTTCGCCGCCGCTCGAACCAAAAGGAAGCATGATACATTTGATGCTTCCTCCCATAAAAAATCCAAAAATACTGAAGATTACGAGGAGGTCTTCATGCCTCAGTGGACACTGAAGCAGACTGATAGGGCAACACAAGACCTTGAGAAAGCTGCAGAATGGAGTTCTCTCAGTCTTCTGCCTGCTGATCGTCAGGCCTTTGAAGCCATGGGCGATGATGCCCTTGTAAATCAGTCCACAAGGTACCATCCCTCCTGATCTTTCATTAATTGCTTTTCATAATTTCTTATGAGTTCTTCTGATAATTTCCTCGTCCCAGGAATGTTGTGTTGAGCTTCTATCAACACATGGAGGCATTGAGCCGGGTTGGTCGCAATGGCTCCTTGCTGCAGACTTGTGAAGAGAGAAGGCCAATTCTGAAATAGACCGGCTGAAGGCAGCAGCCGAAGAGCTGAAGGTGAAACATGATGAGGAAAAGATTTCCCTGAAAAAAGCCCTTGATTACTCAAATGCCCATGCTGTTGCAGCCGAACGCGAGGCTAGGAAACAGAAGGCAACTGCCACGTTGTTCGGTGACAGATTAGAGCTTAAGTCCATCGAGAATGAAAGGATACTGCAGCTGGCAGTTCCTAGCAAACCCGAACATATCAAACCAGAGCTTCTAAGGGATTGTGTTCGGAAATATCTGAACAATGTTCCTTTCTCTAAACTGCTAGGCGCCTTCAACCTTCAAGCTTACCGCGTGGGGCAGAATGATGTTTGGGAAAAGATCCTCGAATATGACCCTTCCTTTGACACAACTCCATTTCGTGAGGTGTGTCACAAAGAAGTCTTTGGGAAGCTTAAGATGGCCCTCCCAGACTGGGCCTTGGAAGAGGATGATCCTTTTCCAGCTAACCCGAAATATGAGGAATATCTTGCTGATTCCCCGCCCCTTCCAGAAGAACCTTCATAGCCTGCTGCTGAAAAGAAGACTGATGAAGACGATCCTGAGGAAGGCTCCCCTGCGAAGGACTCTTCGGGCCATAATGAGGAAGAGTCTTAGGGAGTTAGGGTCTTTTTTTTTTTGTAAAGTTTGACCCTCCATAATCAATGAAAATATAACTTTTCCAATGATTGCCTAAATATTCCCTCCTCCTATCTCCAAAAGCTTGTCTTGGAAATAAAATATAAATGATATAACTTATCACTTAACTCCTTGTATCTTGACGGGGGATGACCTTTGGGATATCATGAGGAGACGTTCGGGAAAGATGCTTTAGCTTCTGTATTCCCCACTGCT
Source organism: Hakea prostrata (assembly GCF_041222555.1). Taxonomy (NCBI): domain Eukaryota; kingdom Viridiplantae; phylum Streptophyta; class Magnoliopsida; order Proteales; family Proteaceae; genus Hakea; species Hakea prostrata. The sequence goes on along the minus strand of NC_142607.1, from coordinate 19,207,462 downwards.
CCTTCATTTATTGCAAAGTCCAAACGTTTCCCTTCATTTATTGTGAAGTCCAAACGTTTCCCTGACCTTGTATACCACTCACTTCTTTCAATGAATTGGTAATACTACCATTATTTAAATGATGGCGCGACGGTTTGAGGCATTCTCGTACCAGATACATATTACCACCTGGCTTCCTCATGACCGTTGATCTTGCTTTTTGAAGAATTCAAAGTGTTTCTTTGATCTGGGCCTTTGGTTGCCTTTGGCTCTCAACCGTCGCCTCACTACCTGAGGCTATTTAAGTCCTTCAAGGGTACTCTCCATCTATCCTGCTATTTGCAAGTTAGATTTGTAAAACAACATTCCGTCTTCTTGCTCTGCGTCCGTAGTCCTCGTACTCCAACAATATTTTCTATCAGCTTCTGAACAAGTGAGCTTTTTTGCTTTGTCATCTCCTCTCCTTCCCCCTGAGTGAACTCCACAGTAGTAATACTTGGGGTTTACTTAATGGGTATTCTGAGTAGTTCATATCTGACAGAGAACTAGGGTTTTCCCTTTTTCCTTATGTTGTTGGATTTTCGTACTGATACTGCTTTTTCTGTACTTGCAGTGCCTCCCAGAATCAATTTGAGCTTTATTAGGACAAAGTCCTGCAAGAAGACTGTTCCAGCATCGACGGAGGTTGTGGCCATTGAGGTGATTGCATCTAGTGAATCTTCTAAGCGTAAGGAGATTGTTGTTGGTGAATCTTCAGATCAGATTCTCACAGTTTCTACTGATGCTTCTCCTACGCTCCCTCTGCCTGAAGAGATCGCTCGGTCTTCCCAGGAAGATCTTGATCACTCCATTGCTGATGGTGCTGTTGATGCCCCTGCTGGAGAAACCATTTGGGCTTCTCCGAAGGAGACCCTTCGGACATCTGAGGCAACTATGTTGGCATCTGATGAAGGCGCGGTCCCAGCAGGTGCTGCTTCTATTTCAAACTCTAGAGCTTGTTTGGCATCCTCTTCCTCTCCTTCTTTGGAGCCAGAGGATTTTGCCACTAGGAAGCGTCGTCGGTTGGTGGAGGATGCAGCTCATCCTTCTCCTCCTTCGAGGAGGTCTGAATTAGTGTCAAACGAGTTTGACAAAGCATTGGAGTGGTGCACTGCTGCTCAAATGCCTAGCCAGAGCAGAGTTCTTTCCAAACTTCCAGACGATGACTGGTGATGTAAGTTTTTCTTCATTATCTTTTGATGCTGAAGGTTATTCTTTTGCTCCTGATTAACTCGGAAGTCGTTTGCAGGAATCTCACTGGGAACTTCCACAACCAAGTGGAAGCAACCTCTAGACTCAGTAAACTAAGTAATGAAGTTTCCAGGCTTCGGGAAGACTCCAAAGCCAAAGATGCCGAGATTGCTCGCCTTAGGAAATTAGCTTGGGAGGTTGCAAGAGAAAAGAACTCTGTGATTGAGCATCTCCGTTCAGACTTGGATGATGCCAGGGAGAAGATCTGGCGACTGGAGCGAGAAGCAGGAAAGTCAGGGGCCAAAGGATCTGAAGCATTACCTCAAAGGCAAGCTGTCATTCTCGCCCGAATCCCTTCCAAATGACATTTGCAGAGCCTGCATCTTCAAGTATTTACACAGTAAGCCCTTTGTTGAAATGCTGAATGCTTATAACTTGCAGGCGTACCGGGATGGCGAGAACGAAGTATGGGAATCAATACTAAGGAAAGATCCTCATTTTGATACGACTCCCTACAGCGCTAATTGTCATCCTGAAGTGTTTGCCAAGCTAGGTCTTCCTTTCCCTGACTAGACCAAGAATAAGATCGACCCTCCGCCTTCGGATCCGGATATTATGCATTATCTCAAGGATTCTCCTGTTTATTCTCCCCTGAAAGGATTCAGTTATGAAGAGCTTGCCCTGAATGCAAGTTTGATCAAGGACCATACTTCTTCTAGTCAAGCTAGATAAAGAGTATGAAATTGCGGAGGATTTTGTACATACTGAGATGCTTTTGTAACCCCCACTCTTCCTCTTCTTCTTCTTGAATCCATGTTGCTTCTTGACTCTTGTGTTTGTTCTGGCAAAGCTGTTTCGATCTTGTTTGATTTCTTAATGATCACCGATGATGACTTTCTTTTTTGACCAAACGAAGACTGTATCTCAACTCTTGTAATCTCATGTGTATGTTTGATGTAAAGGTTGGCCCCTTCCGATCTTTTGAAGAAATAAGAAATTAACTTCATCTTGAATTTTGTCGGTCACTTGAGTCGCTGTTGCACTAGGTCTTAGTTGTTCAGAACAATGCCTTTACTTAAAGATTTCCTGAGAAATACAATAAGTCTGAGAAAGAACTCACACGGGTTTTAAACCGATGCCTTGTAGAAGGAACTCACTCGGGTTTTAAACCAATGCCTTTACTTAGAGACTTTTCGGAAATTGAATAAGTCTAAGAAGGAACTCATTCGGTTTTTAAACCGATGCCTTGTGGAAGGAACTCACTCAGACTTTCATCCGATGCCTTGACTTAAGAAATTCCGAAAAAATTCAATAAGTGTTGAAGGACCCACATGGATTTTCATCCAATGCCTTGTAGATGGATCTGTTCTTGAGTGTGGTGTATGATGCCCCCCAATCAAAAGATAATTGTTGAAAACCAATAATTGCATTGATTGAGTTGAAATTGTTTACAGCTCGAACAAAATTGAAATCATCAAGGATAAATTTTTTTGAGATGCCTGGCATTCCATGAACGATCCAATTCTTTCTGGGTGGTGATGTTCTTCAGCTTGTAAGCTCCTGAACCGACTGGTTTTACAACCATATAAGGTCCCTCCCAGGAAGGGTCCAATTGTAAAACCCAGCCCTAACCTTGACCCGGAAACCTTGTTATTTGTAGGTCCGATGACCCGAAGTAAAGTAAGAAGTCAGCTTTGGGCCATCCCAGTGGAGGACTTGGTGTCTGGCTTTGAATCCATGAAAGTTGATGATGAAGTTCTATTTATGGAAACTGAATCTTGATGAAGATCGGATTAGTTGATGGACTTGGAGTGCTCTCTATCTTGGTTAGAAGGCATTTCTACCTATTAGGTAAGTCACTTAACATGTGTGCAAAACCCCTTTAGGATTGGATTTGATCTGGGTCTTCAATTCCCTGTTTTGGAATTGTCACCGCATTGGTCGACCGATTGGTCGATCGACCAGTCGACCAATCCACTCGACCAATGGGTGCTGTCTTTGGCAATTAGGTTTTTCTTGCTCTATTTAAGTCCAATCTCGAGTCTACTTCGTATTTGCTGCCTCCAAACTCTTTGGAACGAACCAAAGACCTCTGCAAGTCATCTCCCTTGCATCCTTGGTGATTTTCTTGACGGATCTTCGTCAAAACTCTTCCTTTTCATCAAAAGGTATGTCTACACTCTCTTCTACTCCTCTATCTTTTATTTTCTTTCCTTTTTAAGTTGAAACAGTGGAGGAGATGCTGCATTCTCTGTTGCAAACATCTCTGGACTTGTCTCTCATGATCATCCTAAGGATTAAAGGCTAGAACAATGATCTTAACCATGATCATTGCAAGCTTTTGAAGGAATCATGATCAAACCATGATCTAATCTTTGTTTAACTTCTTATTTGAATTCTGATCTCCTTGGATCTTCTATATTGATCATGTTAGTAGTTAATTGCTGTGTTTTATTTTCATGATCCATGATCTATCAATCTCTAGTTGTTCTCTTCTACCATACTATGTGTTCTTCATGAATCATGATAGTTACATATATGGTAGGTTTTGTTTCCTTATTTAGATTTATGCTTTTAAGCCTATTTCCTTGAAGATCTAAGTATGCTTTTCATGATATCTTTACCTGAAGCAATGATCCATCCTCCTATTGTTCTTGTCTTTGATTTCTACCTTGAATTCTTCAAGATCCATGGTTGATCTAATTATGGTAACTTTTTGTTTCCTAATTTGGATCTTGATGGCTTGATTTGATTAGTGTTTTGAGGTCCCCTATATGTTAGAATACTACTGATGTAGTTTACCCCTTGATTAGTACCCTTTTGAACCACCAAATTCGGATTTCATATCTTAAAACTCTGTTTTTTTTTTAGGCTACTGTCTGCATTGGTCGACATTGGTCGATCGGACCAGTCGACCAATCCACTCGACCAATGAGTACAAAGCAACTCCTGCACTGGTCTCGTGTTGGATGTTTTGGTATCTTTTCTGTTAGGGATCTTTCCTAATATGTTGTATACACTTGTTTAGGACCTTCTTCTCAAGTTTGCCAAGATCTTACTTGATTTCTTAGGATTCCTTTGCGAGTTATAAAAGGTAAGGATGGTTATTTCCTTAATTGCATAGATAGCATGAATCTAGTTTCTATATTTGAATATCATTGATACGTTTCCTTAATTAGATTCTTACGATGATATACTACTGTTGCATAACCTTGATTACAGTAGCATTACTTATTCATATTGAATTGACTCATGTATAATTTACTTACCAATTATATACAAAGTGATTGCAATTATTGATTTCTTTCCATATATGAAGTTACCATATATGTGATGATATGAATTGATGCATGTGTATGCTTAAGTATGGTTTGGAAAGGAGAGGTGTCCTTTTGACACTTCTGTCCTTGGACTACTACGGGAATATTATGGGATGTTTCCGGAGATGCCCTATGAACACCTTCCTAAACTGTTGGATGACATATCTAGGATTGTCTAGTAGTGTTTGGCTAGGATGTCCTGTTATGTCAGACCCTAATCGGAGGGGTATTGAGACCGAACGACCCGTGGTAGCAATGGGGATTCATGGGCGCTCAAGACCGGTAACCAACCCGTGAGAGGACAGGAATCACATTGTGGGGGCCATTTATTGGTAGGGTTGCATATGGTTAGACTTGGGCTCACGGGCGCTTAAGACCGGTAACCAACCCGTGAGAGGACGTGAGAGCTTCCCGTTTACCATATATGGATGATCAATAGGGTTGATGAGTCCGTAGTCAGGGACTATGAGGACTCTAGTGTGAAGGATACCGGAAAGGATCGTCAGGGACGAGGAATGGACGTATCTGGATCTGACTTGATGTAACTAAGTAGAAGACTTGCATTTGGCTAGGTTTTACCCTGACATGCGCCGGTTCTTAGACCAATGGTGATGTGAGAGAGTGGTGACTTAACCCCCAGCCATGGAATGTCCCGAGGGATGCCGGACCCATTACCAACTGATGATGAGTGATTGAGACCTTCCTAAAGAAGTACAGTGCTATGACTTAAAGCATGTCTGCCAATAGAGACCAGCATACATAGAGTTAGATTCATTCATTCATTGCTTGTCTCATATCATATTGCATTTATGTTTGTTCTCAAATCCTCGCCATTTTTGTTATTATGGATTTAATCGCCTTACCGAGTTTCTTTGAAACTCATTCCTTTATTGTACAATGTTTGTTAGACTATTCCCGTGTACCGAATATTATGACGGTCCCTATGAAGAAGCGTAAGGCGAAGAGGCATATCTCCAGGAAGGTGATTGCGGTTACCACAATTACACTGAAGATCCCGCGAGTGGTTATGCTCCGTACAATGCTTAGTCCGACCATTGAGTGGAAGCGTCCTTGTGCCATTTATGAGATTTACACATATAAGGAAGTTGTCTATAAAGTGGAGAACAATTTAGTTACCCATTGTACTTGCTACTGGGATTAGATTTTTTCTAGTTTATTCTCTTTTTGAGCTACTTTTCCGCTGGTTGTAGAGTGGGATTTTGCCTCACTTTACTTATCTGTTTTGACACTCTGATTGTATCTAGTATTCTGATTTATTTATGATTCATTCTTTCCTTATTGGATCTATGGTTTATTTTCCGCACTTTTATTATGATTGTTCATGATTTTGTTATTGTTTATGTGGGAGGTTGATTTCTCGATACCTGATCTTCGGGCTGTGGATCACACTCTCGGGTATGCCAGATAGGGTACCGGCTTGGAGGATGTGACAGATTGGTATCAGAGCCTTTGGTTTCGAGGAGATCCTAACCACAAAAGACAATAACTGAACATTCCTGAGTCATTTCAATGACTCTTCTACTCTTAGAAGTGAATAATAGAACACTGAATTAGAAACTTAACCTTTGAGGCATAACAGAACATTTCCGAATAACATACCATAATTATACTTAAACAAATGTCACTAATGCAAAGAAAAGAAAGGTGCATAATATACAATAATTAAGTGAAACAAAATGAATTTCATTAATTTCAAAAGTTTTTACAACGATTACATCTGAAATGCATAAATGGAAATCTTAGGGTACAGTCTATCTAGGTGATCTTCTCTCGATCTCTCGTATGCTCCGAACTCCTCCGCTAGCCGAGTCACCCGATGCTCTATCCTATCCCGTCGTGACTCCATCCTCTCATACATCTGCTCTTGTCCGACCTCCATCCTCTCTAGCATGGAAGTCATCGATCTCATCTCGTGCCCCAAGATCCGAAGTCTCTGGAACCGCATGTGAAGGGCCACCGCCTCGAAGTGTGATGAAGGAAACTCGTGATGCACCGGCTCGGCCTCGTGCATATCTGCATCATCTCCGGTCCGATCATCACTATCGGGGGCCGATATCCTCTCCTCCATCCTCTGACCCCTGATCCTCATCCTCTGACTCCTCGTCATCCTCACCCTTCGGACTAGGAGATCTCTCTCGATCGCTGCAGCCTCATCCGACGAATGGTCCGAGTCCCAATAGAGTATCCCCGTGAACCAGTGTCCACCGGTGTATCCTCGAAGCTCACCCCGAAATGCCCGAAGATCAAGGTCGGTAGCCTCCCATAGCAAAGGTTCCGCATGCTAGGCCGCAGAACTAAGTCCAAGCATGACCCGCTGAATGATGTAGGAGAGATCGATCTCGAAGCCCATGTAGATGCGGTAGATGACTAAGGCCTCCATCACCGTGACCCGATGGTGATGACCGGCTTTCGGCATAATGTTTCGGCCGACTATGCGACCGATAATCCGTGCAGAATCCGTCATCCGTCCGCTGGTCCACGGAGTGAAGCATCGACGGCTATCCCATAGCGTAGAGCATATCTCGCGAAGCTCGTACGGCATCGGATGGCTGTCCAGATCCGCTCTCGCAGGTATCCACACACACTGCTGTGGATAGTAAGGAACCCGCAAGATCTCAGCCAGTGGCCCGGTTGGAGAAGCGAATCCGAGTCCGGAAGACCCCGCTCCCGAGGACAAGTCTAAGTGGATGTCCTTGGCCTCGAGCCTCCTCTCGTGTAGGTAAGGTTGCTGAAGAACAACCTCACTAGCTCCGGTATACCGGCAGATCCTCGGTGAAGAGATGAATCCACCGCAATGTGTCGAATCTCTCGCCGAATCCTAAAGGCTCGAGCTGGCGTAAGTGAAGTAGACGTCCCATCTCGATATTGCAAGAATCGAAGTAGGCCTCGTACAGGAACTCGGCCCGAGGCGTGTCAAACATGTCCGGTCTCCTAACCTCCCGTCTAGGCTCGAAGGAACCCGACCTCCGCCCCTAAGTGCACCTACAATGTGACCACGACCTCTACCTCTTCCTCGCCCTCCCCTCTGCATAGTGGATATCTGTGAAAGAGACAAGAGACAATTCCAGTTAGTGCTACCTTAAGATTTGAGCCAAAAGGGTATTTTCGTAATTTTTCGGAAAATTTCAAATTTGGGGGAAATTTGATTTGAACATACTAGCATGTGCGCAATACTTGGAATTTCATGTCTATGAAGTTTGTTTGATGAAAATCGATCGAAAACTTGGATTAAAGCGGAAAATTCAGCAAGAAGGAAATTTGGGGATTTTGCAAATTAGGTCAAAATTGGATTTTTGAAAAGTTGAAATTGGTTAAATCAAATTGTATGGACCTATCTACAATGTCATCTTGAGCATGTAGCATTTGATCTCGTGCGAAAATTACAAGCGGTTTGAGAGAAAACGGAATTTTTCTAAAGATATCGATTTCGGTATGAAAACGTTGCGAGATGAACACCAATATGTTAGAACTTGTTGTCTATGCATGGCATTGTGTTTAAAACCTAGGGAATATGTTTCTAAGCATTCCTAAGCATGATTTCTAGCATTGGATACGAGCAAAGCATGGTTTTGTTTGAAATGCAAGCATGAGAAGATGAAAATGGAAGAAAGAATGAGAGATTTACCTTGTTTGTGATGATTGTGTGTTGTTGTGTTGTTGTTGAAGCACCAAAACACCTCAAGAACACTTGTGAGAACCTTTGGAGACTTTCCCTAGAGCTCTCTCACCTTTGGAAGAAGTTAGAATGAAGTTGGAATGTGGAAATGAGGCTTATAATGCGAATTTTCGCATTCTCGTCGCATTGGTCGACTCATTGGTCGATTGGGTCAGTCGACCAATCACTCGACCAATGGTCACAGAGACCTCTTTTGCTGTTGAATTTTTGGAAAATGTGATTTTTGCCTTATGGATTATTGTTTGATGACTATATGGACATATTTAAGCATGATTTAAGTTTTCAAATCATTTGGACTTGTGGTTTATGTTGAAACTTCGAAATTCGGTATTTTGATGTTCTCGGTTTTGCAGAATGGTTACTCTGAGAAGTGGACGTGGTGAATCCAGTGGTCAAGGAGGTGGTGAGATACCTAATGTTGATCAGGGTACCCATGAGATACCTGGTGCCCCGAATGTTGGAAGTTTCCGGGATATTGCCAATATTATGGGCAATATGATGCAAGCAGCAAGCGCCTCGGTTCAACCGAGATGTTGGTGGGTTTCATGACTCTGCATAATGAGACCCGAGCTGGTGCTAATGTGAATCCTCATGCCGCAGTCCCGAATGCGGGAGGTTTAGCTGGAACTCCTCATACTCGCCTTGATGGAGAGTTTTACCGAAGATGCAAGTACCCACTTTCACCGGAGTTACCAAGGACCCCTTGTTTCCTAACAAGTGGCTTCGTGAGTTGGAGAAGGCTTTCCGACATCCGCAATGCTCGGAAGCTCGAAGATTCTGTTTGCTGAATAGAAGTTGCAACAAGAAGCCGATGCATGGTGGATCTCCACTCGACCTGTTTTGGAAGGTTTGCATGCGGAGTTGTAACTTGGGAGTTGTTCAAAGAGGCTTTTTGTATGAATTACTTTCCCGAGGCGGTAAAAGATGCGAAGGAAGCTGAGTTCATGATTCTTACACAAGGATCTCTGTCTGTGTTGGAGTACCAACAGAAGTTCGAGGGGCTTCATTTCTTTGCTCCGCATTCTCTCAAGGATGACCTCGCCAAAGCAAAGAAGTTCTTCAAAGGACTGTGCCCGCCATTAAAGCTTACCTCACAAGTCCAGCCTATAGTGAGCTATGCTCAAGTGGTGCAGAACTCGAAGAAGTTGGAAGAAACAGAGAAGGAAAGTGCTCGTGTGCAAAAGCCCCGGCGATCAAGGAATTCTGGTTTGGTGGATCGTAATGACCGTCGTTTTGTGAGACCTACACCCTACCCCACTCCTACCTTTCGGTCCTAAGAGTGTAGGTCGAACTCGGGTTTTCAGCAGCCCGGCCGCTTTAGACAAGATGGCGGAAACCGACCACCAGCAAGTGCAAGTGCAAGTGCAAGGCCTTTTGTTCGGAAGCCCTCTCGTTGGATCCACCGGATCCAAGTTTGCTTGCTTCTACCGCAAGCAAGCTGGTCATTTCGCTCGTGCTCTGTCCGAAGCGGCCGCCCAAGAGCCTGCCCCGGTGGTGAAGAGTGCTCCTGCTCCTCCCTCTCGGTAGAGTTTTCAGTATTTCCAATGGCTTGAGCAGGATCCAAGCCATGATGTGATTACAGGTACATTGTTAGTTGCTTCTATTTCTGGATTTGTCTTATTTGATACGGGTGCATCTCATTCCTTCATGTCATCTGCATTCATCAAGAAGACTAACCTAATCCCTGAGAAGTTGTCTAGTTGTTTATTGATTAGTACACCTACTGGTCCTGTTGTGAAACTAGATAAGGGGTTATCTAAATGTCCCGTGTTGATTGGTGAGAAGAACTTGGAAGCCAATTTTGTAATTCTTGACATGAAGGACTTCGATATTACTTTGGGAATTGATTGGTTAACAGCCCACAAAGCTGTGTTCCTTTGTTCCTCAAAGAAGATTCAGTTCCATATTTGTGGAAGTCCGGTCTTGGAATTTCAGGGGGAAAAGAGAAGGGTTTGTAAGAAAGTGCTGTCCGCACTGATGCAAGTCTATGCCTTAGTGGATGATGCTTCATCTGAAGGCAAGGGTAAAGTGGAGAAAAGAGTCGATGAAGTCGAGTTGTCTCGCGACTTTGTTGATGTCTTCCTTGATGATCTATCGGGAGTGCCTCCGCACGGGGATGTCGAGTTTTCTATTGATCTCGTCCCCGGTGCCGCTCCGGTATCTAAAGCTCCGTATAGGATGGCTCCTACTGAGTTGAAAGAGTTGCAAAATCAGTTGAATGAGCTCATTGATAGAGGTTTCGTACAGCCTAGTGTGTCACCTTGGGGAGCTCCGGTCTTGTTTGTCAAGAAGAAAGACGGTAGTATGCGCTTGTGCATCGACTACCGTGAGTTGAATAAGCCGACTATCAAGAATAGATATCCGCTGCCCGAATTGATGATCTCTTCGATCGTTGAAGGGTGCAGTTGTGTTCTCAAAGATTGACTTAAGGTCCGGATATCACCAATTGAAAGTGAAGTCTAGTGATATCTTCAAGACAGCTTTTCCGAACGCGGTATGGTCACTACGAGTTTAGAGTCATGCCCTTCGGATTGACCAATGCTCCTGCAGTGTTCATGGACCTCATGAATCGAGTATTTCATGATGTGCTTGATAAGTTTGTGATTGTTTTCATTGATGACATCTTGATCTATTCGAAGAGTGAAGAAGAGCATGCGAGTCATCTAAGTTTCACTTTGCAAAGGTTGCGAGAAAAGAAGTTGTTCGCTAAGTTTAGCAAGTGTGATTTCTGGCTTAAGAGAGTGGTATTCCTTGGTCATGTGGTTTCAGCCGAAGGTATTCGTGTCGACCCTGAAAAGGTTCAAGCTGTGGCTGAATGGGAAAGACCGAAGTCGGTAACAGAAATAAGAAGTTTTCTTGGATTGGCGGGTTACTACAGAAGATTTATTGAGAACTTTTCTCGGTTGGCTGCTCCTATGACTAAGTTGACCAAGAAAGAAGAGAAGTTTGTTTGGTCTGACGCCTGTGAGAAGAATTTCCAAGAGTTGAAAGATAGATTGACAAGTGCCCCGGTTTTGACTATACCTGATAGTTCCGGTGGTATGACAGTTTATACCGATGCGTCAAAGATTGGATTGGGTTGCGTACTGATGCAACATGGCAAGGTCGTAGCCTATGCTTCTCGGTAGTTGAAAGATTACGAGCGGAATTATCCCACTCACGATCTAGAACTTGCCGCTGTTGTCTTTGCTTTGAAGATTTGGAGACATTACCTCTACAGTGAGAAGATTGCCATTTTCACGGATCATAAGATTTTGAAATACTTCTTTTCCCAAAAGGAGTTGAACATGAGACAAAGGAGATGGTTGGAACTAGTCTCCGATTATGATTGTGATATTCAGTATCACCCTGGGAAAGCAAACGTTGTTGCTGATGCTCTTAGTAGGAAGAACCAGAAGAAGACTTTGGATTTGAATGCTTTGAGTTTACCATTGTGGTCTTCTATTGAGAGTTTTGATTTGGAAATTGTCCCTGAGAATTCTGATTTTATCCTTTCTGCCATGACGGCAAGATCTGGTCTTAGAGATAAGATTGTTGCTCACAGAGTTCGATCAAGAGCTTTTGATCAAAGTTGAGAAGATTTCTTCGAATCCTGAGTCGGACCCCGACTTTGGTATATCCATGGATGGTGCTTTGTTGTTTAGAGGAAGACTGTGTGTGCCTGCAAACGAAGAAATCAAGAAAGAAATATTGAAGGAAGCACACCAAATCGGTCTTTACTATACACCCGGAAGCACCAAGATGTACAAGGACTTGAAGGAACATTTTTGGTGGATTGGTCTGAAGGCTGATGTTGATGATTTTGTTGCCAAGTGTGAGACTTGCCAACGTGTGAAAGCCGTTCCACAACCTCCATCTGGATTACTTCAACCTCTTCCTATTCCTAGTTGGAAGTGGGAGGATATCTCCATGGACTTTGTGACTAGCTTGCCTCGAACAAGTAAAGGCAATGACAATGTGTGGGTGATTGTTGATAGGTTGACCCAATCAGCCCACTTCATTCTTATGAAGATCACTCATACTCTGGATAAGCTAGCAAGGCTTTATGTGGATGATGTGGTTCGTCTGCATGGTGTGCCATTGAGTATTGTTTCGGATCGTGATCCTAGGTTCACCTCAAGGTTTTGGAATAGTTTGCGAGAGGCCTTGGGAACCCAATTGAACTTGAGTACAGCTCATCATCCACAGTCGATGGACAATCCGAGCGGACAATTCGGACATTGGAAGACATGCTCAGATCTTGTGTGGTGGATATGGGTGGTAATTGGGATGAACACTTAGCTTTGGTTGAGTTTGCCTATAACAACAGTCATCAAGCAACAATAGGCATGGCTCCATTCAAGGCTTTGTATGGTAGTACTTGTAGGACACCTTTGTACTGGACTGAGACAAGTGAAAGAAAAGTCTTAGGTCCTGAAATGATTGAAGCTACGAGTGCTATGGTAGATATGATAAGAGAAAGGATTAAGTCTGCCCAGTCAAGACAGAAATCTTATGCTAATAAGAGAAGGACCGAATTGGAATTTCAAGTTGGAGAGAAAGTCTTTCTGAAAGTTTCACTAATGAAGGGTGTGATGAGATTCAATGTTAAGGGAAAGCTTAGCCCTCGTTACATTGGACCTTTTGAGATTTTGGAAAAGGTTGGACCTGTTGCGTATCGATTAGCATTACCTCCGCCTCTTGCTGGTGTTCACAATGTGTTTCATATTTCGATGCTCCGAAAATACATAGAGAATCCGGAACACATTTTGCAGCAAGCACCTGAAGGACTTAGTGCTGATTTGACCTATGATGAAGAACCGGCCGAAATCTTGGATAGGAAGGACAAGCAGCTGCGGAATCGCACCATCCCTTTGGTGAAGATTCGGTGGAAGAACCATACCCCTGAAGAAGCTTCTTGGGAGAAGGAAGAAGACATGAAGGAGAAGTTTCCTTACCTCTTTGGAAGCACAGGTACGCTTTCAATTTCGAGGATGAAATTTCTTTAAGGGGGGGAGAATGTAAAACCCAGCCCTAACCTTGACCCGGAAACCTTGTTATTTGTAGGTCCGATGACCCGAAGTAAAGTAAGAAGTCAGCTTTGGGCCATCCCAGTGGAGGACTTGGTGTCTGGCTTTGAATCCATGAAAGTTGATGATGAAGTTCTATTTATGGAAGCTGAATCTTGATGAAGAACGGATTAGTTGATGGACTTGGAGTGCTCTCTATCTTGGTTTGAAGGCATTTCTACCTATTAGGTAAGTCACTTGACATGTGTGCAAAACCCCTTTAGGATTGGATTTGATCCGGGTCTTCAATTCCCTGTTTTGGAATTCTGTGTCAAGGCATTGGTCGATTGATTGGTCGACTGGACCAGTCGACCAATCCACTCGACCAATGGGTGCTGTCTTTGGCAATTAGGTTTTTCTTGCTCTATTTAAGTCCAATCTCGAGTCTACTTCGTATTTGCTGCCTCCAAACTCTTTGGAACGAACCAAAGACCTCTGCAAGTCATCTCCCTTGCATCCTTGGTGATTTTCTTGACGGATCTTCGTCAAAACTCTTCCTTTTCATCAAGAGGTATGTCTACACTCTCTTCTTCTCCTCTATCTCTTATTTTCTTTCCTTTTTGAGTTGAGACAGTGGAGGAGATGCTGCATTCTCTGTTGCAAACATATCTGGACTTGTCTCTCATGATCATCCTAAGGATTAAAGGCTAGAACAATGATCTTAACCATGATCATTGCAAGCTTTTGAAGGAATCATGATCAAACCATGATCTAATCTTTGTTTAACTTCTTATTTGAATTCTGATCTCCTTGGATCTTCTATATTGATCATGTTAGTAGTCAATTGCTGTGTTTTCTTTTCATGATCCATGATCTATCAATCTCTAGTTGTTCTCTTCTACCATACTATGTGTTCTTCATGAATCATGATAGTTACATATATGGTAGGTTTTGTTTCCTTATTTAGATTTATGCTTTTAAGCCTATTTCCTTGAAGATCTAAGTATGCTTTTCATGATATCTTTACCTGAAGCAATGATCCATCCTCCTACTGTTCTTGTCTTTGATTTCTACCTTGAATTCTTCAAGATCCATGGTTGATCTAATTATGGTAACTTTTTGTTTCCTAATTTGGATCTTGATGGCTTGATTTGATTAGTGTTTTGAGGTCCCCTATATGTTAGAATACTACTGATGTAGTTTACCCCTTGATTAGTACCCTTTTGAACCACCAAATTCGGATTTCATATCTTAAAACTCTGTTTTTTTTTTTAGGCTACTGTCTTCATTGGTCGATTGATTGGTCGACTGGACCAGTCGACCAATCCACTCGATCAATGAGTACAAACAACTCCGAAATTGGTCCGTGTTGGATGTTTTGGTATCTTTTCTGTTAGGGATCTTTCCTAATATGTTGTATACACTTGTTTAGGACCTTCTTCTCAAGTTTGCCAAGATCTTACTTGATTTCTTAGGATTCCTTTGCGAGTTATAAAAGGTAAGGATGGTTATTTCCTTAATTGCATAGATAGCATGAATCTAGTTTCTATATTTGAATATCATTGATATGTTTCCTTAATTAGATTCTTACGATGATATACTACTGTTGCATAACCTTGATTACAGTAGCATTACTTATTCATATTGAATTGACTCATGTATGATTTACTTACCAATTATATACAAAGTGATTGCATTATTGATTTCTTTCCATATATGAAGTTACCATATATGTGATGATATGAATTGATGCATGTGTATGCTTAAGTATGGTTTGGAAAGGAGAGGTGTCCTTTTGACACTTCTGTCCTTGGACTACTACGGGAATATTATGGGATGTTTCCGGAGATGCCCTATGGACACCTTCCTAAACTGTCGGATGACATATCTAGGATTGTCTAGTAGTGTTTGGCTAGGATGTCCTGTTATGTCAGACCCTAATCGGAGGGGTATTGAGACCGAACGACCCGTGGTAGCAATGGGGATTCATGGGCGCTCAAGACCGGTAACCAACCCGTGAGAGGACAGGAATCACATTGTGGGGGCCATTTATTGGTAGGGTTGCATATGGTTAGACTTGGGCTCACGGGCGCTTAAGACCGGTAACCAACCCGTGAGAGGACGTGAGAGCTTCCCGTTTACCATATATGGATGATCAATAGGGTTGATGAGTCCGTAGTCAGGGACTATGAGGACTCTAGTGTGAAGGATACCGGAAAGGATCGTTAGGGACGAGGAATGGACGTATCTGGATCTGACTTGATGTAACTAAGTAAAAGACTTGCATTTGGCTAGGTTTTACCCTAACATGCGCCGGTACTTAGACCAATGGTGATGTGAGAGAGTGGTGACTTAACCCCCAGCCATGGAATGTCCCGAGGGATGCCGGACCTGTCACGCCCTCCCAGCCGGTACCCTATCTGGCATACCCGAGAGTGTGATCCACAGCCCGAAGATCAGGTATCGAGTGATCAACCTCCCACATAAACAATAACATAATCATGAACAACCATAACAAGAGTGCGGAAGATAAATCATAGATTCAATAAAGAAAGAATGAATCATAAATGAATTAGAATAATAGATATAATCAGAGTGTCAAACAGATAAGTAAAGTGAAGCAAAAATCCCACTTTACATCCAGCGGAAAAGTAGCTCTAAAGAATAAACTAGATAAAAGCTAATCCCAGTAGCAAGTACATTGGGTAACTAAATTATTCTCCACTTTGTAGACGACATCCTTGTAGGTATAGATCTCATAAATAGCACAAGGACGCTTCCACTCAATGGTCGGACTAAGCATCGTACGGAGCATAACCACCCGTGGGATCTTCAGAGTAATTGTGGTAACCGCAATCACCTTCCTGGAGATATGTCTCTTCGCCTTGCGCTTCCTCATAGGAACCGTCATAGTACTCGATGACTGCAGGATAGTCTAACAACATTGTACAATAAAGGAATGAGTTTCAAAGAAACTCGGTAAGGCGATTAAAATCCATAATAACATAAATGGCAGGATTCCGTAACAATCATAAATGCAATATGATATGAGACAAACAATGAATGAATGATTCTAACTCTATGTATGCTGGTCTCTATTGGCAGACATGCTTTAAGTCATAGCACCGTACTTCTTTAGGAAAGTCCACTCACACCCTCAACCATTTAAGATATCTTGGATTCCCTCCAACCATTTAAGATATCTCGGGCGACCGTTTGGTAATGGGTCCTTCATCCCTCGGACAAACCTTGGCGGGGGTTAAGTCAACACACTCTCTCACAACCATTTGGTATAAGTACTTGGCGCATGTCGGGGTAAAACCTAGCCAAATGCAAGTCTTCTACTTGGTTACATCAAGTCAGATCCGGATACTTCCATTCCTCGTCCCCGACGATCCTTTCCGGTATCCTTCACACTAGAGTCCTCATAGTCCCTGACTACGGACTCACCAACCCTATTGATCATCCACATATGGTAAACGGGAAGCTCTCACGTCCTCTCACGGGTTGGTTACCGGTCTTAAGCGCCCGTGAGCCCAAGTCTAACCATATGCAACCCTACCAATAAATGGCCCCCACAATGTGATTCCTGTCCTCTCACGGATTGGTTACCGGTCTTGAGCGCCCATGAATCCCCATTGCTACCACGGGTCGTTCGGTCTCAATACCCCTCCGATTAGGGTCCGACATAACAGACATCCTAGCCAAACACTACTAGACAATCCTATATATGTCATCCAACAGTTTAGGAAGGTGTCCAGAGGGCATCTCCGGAAATATCCCATAATATTCCCGTAGTAGTCCAAGGACAGAAGTGTCAAAAGGACACCTCTCCTTTCCAAACCATACGTAAGCATACACATGCATCAATTCATATCATCACATATATGGTAACTCCATATATGGAAAGAAATCAATATTTACAATCACTTGTATAACATTGGTAAGTAAATCATACATGAATCAATTCAATATGAATAAGTAATGCTACTGTAATCAAAGTTATGCAACAGTAGTATATCATTGTAAGAATCTAATTTAGGAAACATATTAATGATATTCAAATATAGAAACTAGATTCATGCTATCTATGTAATTAAGGAAATAACCATCCTTACCTTTTATAACTCGCAAAGAATCCTAAGAAATCAAGTAAGATCTTGGCAAACTTGAGAAGAAGGTCCTAAACAAGTATATACAACATATTAGGAAAGATCCCTAACAGAAAAGATATCAAAACATCCGAAACAGACCAATTCGGAGTTGTCGTACTCATTGGTCGAGTGGTCCCAACGACCAATCAGTCGACCAATGCAGACAGTAGCTTATAAAATCAGAGTTTTGAGATATGAAATCCGAATTTGGTGGTTCAAAAGGGTACTAATCAAGGGGTAGACTACATCAGTAGTATTCTAGCATATAGGGGACCTCAAAACACTAATCAAATCAAGGTATCAAGATCCAAATTAGGAAACAAAAAGTTACCATAAATAAATCAAACATGGATCTTGATGAATTTTGAAATAGAAAACAAAGACAAGAACAATAGGAGGATGGATCATTGCTTTCGGTAATGAAAACATGAAAACATGCATAGGTCTTCATGGAATAAGGCTTAGAAGCATAAATCTAAATAAGGAAATAAAACCTACCATATATGTAACTATCATGCATCATGAAGAACACATAGTAAGGTAGAAGAGAACAACTAGAATTCTATGGATTATGGATCATGGAAAGAAAACACAACCATTAGCCACTAACATGATCAATGAAAGAAGATCCAAAGAGATCAGAATTCAGATTAGGAAATTAACAGAGATTAAATCATGGTTTGATCATGAATCCTTCAAAAGCTTGCAATGATCATGGTTAAGATCATTGTTCTAGCCTTAAATCCTTAGGATGATCATGAGAACATGTTCGTAGATGTTTGCAACAGAGAATGCAGCATCTCTTCTACTGTCTCAACTCAAAAAGGAAAGAAAAACAAAGATGTAGGAGAAGAAGAGAGAGTAGACATACCTTTTGATGCAAAAAGAAGAGTTCCGACGAAGATCCGCCAAGAAAACTCCAAGGATGCAAGAGAGATGACTTGCAGAGGTCTTTGGTCCGTTCCAGGGGTTTGGAGGCAGCAAATACGAAGTGGACTCGAGGTTAGACTTAAATAGAGCAAGAATCAACCTAATTGCCAAAGACAAGACCCATTGGTCGAGTGGATTGGTCGACCGGCCCAGCTCGACCAATCGCGACCAATGCAGACAAAGAAGGCCAAAACAGGGAATTGAAGGCCCGGATCAAATCCAAACCTAAAGGGGTTTTGCACACAAGTCAAGTGACTTACCTAGTAGGTAGAAATGCCTTCAAACCAAGATAGAGAGCACTCCAAGTCCATCAACTAATTAGATCTTCATCAGGATTCTGTTTCCATAAATAGAACCTCATCATCAACCTTCATGGATTCAAAGCCAGACACCAAGTCCTCTACTGGGATGGCCCAAAGCTGACTTCTTACTTTACTTCGGGTCATCGGACCTACAAATAACAAGGTTTCCGGGTCAAGGTTAGGGCTGGGTTTCACATTCTCCCCCCCTTAAAGAAATTTCGTCCCCGAAATTGAAAGCGTACCTGTGCTTCCAAAGAGGTAAAGAAACTTCTCCTTCATGTCTTCTTCCTTCTCCCAAGAAGCTTCTTCAGGGGTATGGTTCTTCCACCGAATCTTCACCAAAGGAATGGCGCGATTCCGCAGCTGCTTGTCCTTCCTATCCAGGATTTCGGCCGGTTCTTCATCATAGGTCAAATCAGCACTAAGTCCTTCAAGTGCTTGCTGCAAAATGTGTTCCGGATTCTCTATGTATTTTCGGAGCATCGAAATATGGAACACATTGTGCACACCAGCAAGAGACGGAGGTAATGCTAATCGATACGCAACAGGTCCAACCTTTTCCAAAATCTCGAAAGGTCCAATGTAACGAGGGCTAAGCTTTCCCTTAACATTGAATCTCATCACACCCTTCATTGGTGAGACCTTCGTAAAGACTTTCTCTCCAACTTGAAATTCCAAATCGGTCCTTCTCTTATCAGCATAAGATTTCTGTCTCGATCAAGGCAGACTTAATCCTTTCTCTTATCATATCTACCATAGCACTTGTAGCTTCAATCATCTCGGGACCTAAGACTTTTCTTTCACCTGTCTCGATCCAAAGTACAAAGGTGTCCTACAAGTACTACCATACAAAGCCTTGAATGGAGCCATGCCTATTGTTGCTTGATAACCGTTGTTATAGGCAAACTCAACCAAAGCTAGGTGTTCATCCCAATTTCCACCCATATCCACCACACAAGATCCGAGCATGTCTTCCAATGTCCGAATTGTCCGCTCGCATTGTCCATCGACCGTGGATGATGAGCTGTACTCAAGTTCAATTGGGTTCCCAAGGCCTTCCGCAAACTATTCCAAAACCTTGAGGTGAACCTAGGATCACGATCCGAGACAATACTCAAAGGCACACCATGCGGACGAACCACATTATCCACATAAAGCCCGGCTAGCTTATCCGAGTATGAGTGATCTTCATAGGAATGAAATGGGCTGATTTGGTCAACCTATCAACAATCACCCACACGTGTCATTGCCTTTACTTGTCCGAGGCAAGCTAGTCACAAAGTCCATGGAGATATCTTCCCACTTCCAACTAGGAATAGGAAGGGGTTGAAGTAATCCAGGATGGAGGTTGTCGAACGGCTTTCACACGTTGGCAAGTCTCACACTTGGCAACAAAATCGTCAACATCCGCCTTTAGACCAATCCACCAAAAATGTTCCTTCAAGTCCTTGTACATCTTGGTGCTTCCCGGGTGTACAAGAAAGACCGACCGGTGTGCTTCCTTCAATATTTCTTTCTTAACTTCATCGTTTCATGTGCACACACAGTCTTCCTCTAAACAACAAAGCACCATCCATGGATATACCAAAGTCGGGGTCCGACTCAGATTCGAAGAAATCTTCTCAACTTTGGTCAAAAACTCTTGATCGAACTCTGCCGAGCAACAATCTTATCTCTAAGACCAGATCTTGCCGTCATGGCGTAAAGAATAAAATCGAGAATTCTCGAACGATTTCCAAACCAAAACTCTCAATAGAAGACCACAATGGTAAACTCAAAGCATTCAAATCCAAAGTCTTCTTCCGGTTCTTCCTACTAAGAGCATCGGCAACAACATTTGCTTTCCCAGGGATGATACCGAATATCACAATCATAATCGGAGACGA